>NC_134646.1:68277527-68580557 GCF_030463565.1 Pelecanus crispus | reverse complement strand
GTTGCTAGGAAGTTTTTGCATATTTATATGAAATGCAGAAGAATTTCAGCTATGAATTGCTAGACAGTGTGTATAATCATCACTTAGATTCTACTGTCTCAAAAATTAGGAGTGAAACTGTAAAGCTGGCGACTTTTTGTGCTAGCGAGCAGACTTCCCAAAGAAAGAAATTCAACTGTGACACCACCATAACTGTAATAGCTGGATGATTTGGACACCACCCAAAAATGTTTCTGTCTTAGTGGCATACCAGAAGAGACTATGTGTCGGTGACTTGTGTTTGCATGAGTACTGCTTTGTCAGATGTAATTTGTCTGGAGATACTGGGAATAACTCTCCCTTGCATTGCAAGAATGCAACTCAGTTTTCTTCTGCTCTTTTAAGCACAAGTCATTACTATATTATTTGTATTATGCTAGAGACGCCAGTGGGTTTTCACAGAAATCCACTTTTCTGAGCACTTGGCAACTGTACAGTGAGACAGTCCACAATCTCAAGAGCATGCATAGATAATATGGGAAGTAAGAGCCCAGGGAGACGTGTTGATTTGTTCAGTGTCATGTCGCTCATTCATGCTAGTCACAAGTACTCATGTTCTTCATAGTTTACTACCCTGACAGTCTACTGTGTTGTCAGATTTTCAGGCTAAAACCAATTTATTTGAACTTAAATAATGCAGCTCTGCTGACATGATGAAACTTAAGGGTCTAAAAAACTATGCAAATGGAAACAGTAAAGCTATATAGTTTGTTTGTGAACATTTTGGAAAGTTGAAGGACTGTTATTCTCTTCAAGAAGGTGCTTTGGAGGTGGGAATTTGCAATTTTTCAAGACACCTGGAATGTCCTAATCCATTAGTTGAAAAGGTATTTTGTCTCAGTTCTTGTTTTTTACTCTCCATAGAGACTTTCTAAGCTTTCTAAGATTTTTTTTTTTGTTTTTGTTGTTGGTTATCATTTTAATCTGTCTTTGGAAACGCAGCTTGGAATATGGCTGTGTTCTGAGATGTTAATCTTTGTCCTTCTGCATGCTTCATGTTTTGACATTTTTTGTGAACCAGTAGTGACAGCAACATCTGTTGGAGGTGGTCTTTATTACAACTTGAAGAAAAGCCATTGACTTGCAGCAGGTTGGTCAAGTTGGTCTGATGTTTGTCAAAAATATATTTAGGACCATGTCGTGAGCTGACAGTAATAAAAATCTGGATGTAGTGAGTATGTAGGTTAAGGAAAAATAAGTAAGTAAAAGCAACCAACCAAACCCACCCAGCTCAGTGGGATTTTCTAGATGTTTGGCATGTTTGAGATCATTGCGTTCTAATCACATAATTTTACAGGAGCCTGATTTTAGGCTCCCACAACTGATAAAATCTCAATGACTGAGTTTGTGGAATGCAGATATTGTTAACACAGAGTACCCTTAATGAATTTACTTTTCTTTCCTTTTCCTAACTTTTCTTTAATGGTCACAGGGTTTTTTTTTTGTATCCCAGCTGTACGGGTTAGGGACATGGCTCTCAATGCTCAACTCCATTATTATTTTAAATCTTTTTATTCTGACTCACTGATCTCTTTTCTTCATCATCTTTTCTTTTGTGATACATACTGGCCATTTACTCTTTCTTCTCTCCCTGTGTTAGTGCTTCTTTTCTTGTATGGAGGAAGGAAACTTTCTGATTTTCTGTCTTCTTCCTGATTATCTTCTTGGATCTAGCTCCTAGCAAATTTATTCAGGAAATAATTTAACCAAACCTAATCTCCCACTGTGCTTACATTCAGGACAAAAAAAATTAGCAGGATCTTCTGAGGAACTCAGGAACAGACCTGGTTTTACCAGTGGTCTCATCAGTGCAAGATGGAAAAAGCTAATGTAAAACATTACTGATTATTAGAATTACTATAATTTAATGTGTCACTGAAACAGCCATATTTTTCTGTCTGTCACTTAAAGCATGTTAGCCTATAATAACCAATTAAGGCTAATGTTCACATTGGCTATTACAACAATCCAAGCAACTTTCCATTTGCTTAGGTGAAATATGCTTTCAGTGCCATGGGTGGCCTGTATTATTGCCTTAGATTTGTTTTTACAGGTCCTGGTTGTGATGGGTATGTCAAAATTCCCTCAATTTAAAATCAGGGAAGCAACCTGGTCAAGAAAAAAGCTAGCCTATATAAAACTATGCTTTGGTTCTTAGAGCAGTAAGAATTTAATCTGGTACAAATGAGAATTGTTTTGAACAAATATTTAGTAATTTATTAATTCCGAAGGTGAAGACATTTCCTGAGTATGTTTCTTTCCTTTTTGAAAGAAATTCACGAAACTTTCAATGTATTACTCAGATAAAGCCTGATGGTTCCAACTGAGGTTTACTATCTAATTATGGAATTTTAACTAAAACATTTGTGTACTTAGGTAATTTTTTTTGTAGCATATCCTTTTTCTTGAGAAAATATACTTGAACAGTATACCTCTTTAACAAGGCTTTTATTTGGTATGCTTGCTGTGAAATTTCATGAACAAACTGATTGTAATCAGTCTTTATTACAAGAAGACAAAAATAAATGCTGGAAAAAAGTCGTGGTTTTTCACAGTAAAGGAGTGCTAAATAAGCAGGCTTCCGTTGAAAGGCACTATATGGCAGAATTTACCCCCTTTTAATTTATCAGATTAAAGAAAATTTATAATTGCCTTTTGAGTGGTTTTGTATTCATCTCTGCAATTAGCAATGCCGTGCTTAACAATAGCTTTGCCATTCTTAATGGATCTAAACATTTGCATTTTTTGAAGGATGAAAAATGGTTAGGAGGTGGAAGTAATAGTGAGTGTATCTCAGGACCTGAATTATTTTTAAGGTACCCTCTTGAAGATGATGTCCAGAGACAGACAAAAAACTTACCACTGCTGTTTAAATTAAGTAAGTGCTAACAGTGGCATTAATACTTTCTGATTGCTCTTATTTAGGGAGCAACAGATCAAACTATAAATACTTTGTCTTGTCAATTGACAGCAGTTAGTCAGAATGATGCTGCCAGTGCTGTCTTCCTGCAGAACTTAAGGGATTTGCGGAATGCCAGTAGCGGGTGTTAAGTTTATAACTTTCCCTATGGCCTTCTTACTCTTAGCCAAATCATGTCGATTTTGTACCCAGCTGTTTTTACTTGTTTTCTTTTAACAACCTTCATTTGCACTCTTACTTTATAAAATCACCTAACTTGAAAGAAAGGGTGAGGTTCTCCTGGTGAGGTTAATATTTCTCTTGATTCGGTCTGAACTGCATTAGTTTTTTCTCTTTGATCGAATGTTCCTTATTACTTCATAGGGTAGAACAGCTTCTGACAACAAAACATTCAAGCATAGTCTTTTTCAATAGATCAATGTTTTTTTGCTTTTTTTAGTGAAGTGTCTTTTGGTAAATTGCCTTAGAGCCTTCGTATGACAGATCACAGAGGTGGTGCGCAAGTATCTTTGGTGTTGGCCATGGGGCAAGGAATTAAATGGGGCTTTCGATCTGTCTGAATGCTGGTGGCTACTCTGATGTTCCCCATCATCATAGCCTATTGCTTGGAAAAGATGGCATGGAAAATGGGCAAAATTATTAGCTCATTCGGCTGAAGGAGCAGTCTCTTTTCTTGTATTGATCACACACTCATGCTTTCAAGCATTCATCAGCATCTGGCATGGCTGCCTAGTAGCCCAATTTAGAGGATAGCAGAGCTATTTCTACAAGGTGAGCTCTTTGGGAACTGCATGGGGTAATGCCTTCTGGGGTTCTCGGTTCCAACAAATTTTCACTGTATAAAGCAGATCTGTGCCTTTAAAATACAATTAAGTCATAAAGGTATAAAATTGTAATAAATAAACAACATAAATAAATCTGTACAACAACTGCATGTAGTGATTTGGTGGTGTACCTGGGATGAAAATAGCTGATTTTAGCATCTACACCTACCCCACTAATTCTGAATGTTCTTGATTGATTGCTTTCAAAAGTTTCTATTTTCCAAACATTTGTTTAAACATCTTACAGATACCTTCTGAAAGGCTGCCATCCAGCTTACTCTCTCTGCTTCCCATGGAAACCATTGACTTTAACAACTTCTTACTGCTGTGTTTTGATTTCTTTTACTTTTTTCTTTAGCTAGACTTCACTGCTGTATTTCATAGAACATTTGAAAAAATGCATTCAGGGAAGGTTTTCTGTGTCAGCCATTTGTACTCACCTAGCAGGTTCTAGCATTACTGGTCTGGGAACTGTTGCACTTTGATACTAACTCTTGTAGAGAAGTAGGACATGAAGTAGGTACATACTATTAGTCTAGTTTGCCAGGTATAAATACTGTAAATATATAAATATAAATTAATATAGCTATATATTTATATAGATATAAATAAAGGGTAAGGACGCATCCATCTCAACCCTTCGTACCACCTCCCTACAAATAACATTATATTTAAATTAATTTTCATACGATATTTATCTATTATACTCATAAAGCAACACATTCAAAATCTGGCTAATAAATGTCTCTTTATGGTTCATGATCTTGCATCTTTTTTCCTACTTCCAAGTCTTTAACTCAACCCTAACCCTATCAATATATTACCAGTTAAAATTCATTATTCGCCTTCAGATTCAACATTGTGAACTTTTGTCCAATTGATTATTACCTTCCCTTGTTTGGATTTCTTTGTATTTTAATATACTTCTTTGCGAGAGCTTGGAAAATAAGAAGTTGTCTCAGTATTTGTCATTCTTTATTTAGACAGGAATTAACCTCAGTAGAATAGCAAGTGGATAAAATGAGCTGTTTTCATCCAGCTGAAAGTTTAATCTAGTGGAACACTACTGATTGTATTCACTTGACATGGTTACTAATATTTAGGGAAGGCATATTGTTTCTTTCTGCCATGCTGCCATAAAATAAAGGTTTGTTGATTGTTGTTGCAAAAATTGGGCCCTCTTTGTGTTGTACTATTCTAAAAATAAAATTGAAGTTCCTAGTGGAATCTGATACTCTCTGGGCAACCGTTATGGTTTATAGCAACTGATGTCACATAGATTTCTGAAATTATGCCAGTGTGTTGAACACCCAGAATTTTCAGGCTTTTTTCCATTTTAATCAAAACCAACTGTGTCATTATTCTGTTCCCTCTCCCTCTTCCATCCAATATTTTGTTTCTGTTGCATGATTTATGAGTACCTGTTGTAGTCTTTTGTGTTGATAGTGTTTACCCATCTGGGCCGTCTTAATTTTAGCCCAGCATAATGTGTCTTTTGGCCAGTTCGCTCTGTGCTGTCGGTCTCTATTTCCTGAAATCAAAATGTGCAAGGAATTTAGCACCTGTGAAGTGATTCCAGAAGGAGGTAACATCAGTGAATCCATTACTTACTCTTGTTGTTGCAATAAAGTAATGCTTAAGATGAAGAAAAAAAGCCCAAATCCAACGATTTCACAGTCAGTAGGAGTAATTTAAAAGAATCAGGATTCACTTCTTGTTTAACATACTTAAAGAAACAAAGCTCCTTTCTGCTCATGAAATTAAAACCATTTTCTCTGTACATTTTTGCATTTTCCTTTTTTGTAGTCCATAAGGAAGGTTATTTACATTGAAGGGTGTTTTTCTGTTCTGTGAAAGTTCTGATTATTCTACTAAAAAATAGAAGAAATTTATACAAGGATGGAATGCACTCTAGATTACAAAAGAAGCTTTTCACGCTGAGGTGTGAATTCAGTGAGACAAATTGCATTTAGAAGAAAAGAGCTTTATATATATCCCTTAATTCACAAACTTATCACAGGCTCAAAAATCATAAGATAAAGCACCCCTTCTTGTGTTTGAGTGCCATTGTATGTCAAAAGTAATTGCTGATGATCTGGTTAAACGGTGATAGATAAGTATCATCTGGAATTGTTTGCTGGATGGCAATTTTGCCTGCCTTTCCTAGACCATAACATTTTTCTTCCCCACATTTGACAGCTTTGATAAATGAAAAATGTACATATAAGTAATGTGATTTAGATTACACTAAAAAGTTGTATAAAGAAAGAAAACTTACATAAGCACTTCCTTTGCTCTTCACCTATCATTTGGTTTAAATGAGTAGACCTGACTGGCAACACAGGCTAACAGTTAGTGGAGAGCAGACGACTCTTTCTGGGAGAAACTTGGGAGGGAATGTGTTTTTTCTCCATAGAGCCCCCAGGTGATATCTCTCCAGTGGTTGAGCAAGGAGCCTTGAATATCTTTGCTTGGTGTTCTTGCCCAGTTTTTTTTAAATAAACCAACCTCTTTTTGTAAGCATTTTAATGCTTCTTTTAAAAAAATCCCTGTACAGGTTTTACATATTTATTATGCATATAAATGGGATGGAAATAGGAAATATCTACACAACTTACTGTGAGAGGACTCTCAGTATCTTTTCATTTTATCAGAGAAACAGTAAGTCTGTGCTAGCATCGGTTTTGTTTAATTGTAGTGTGGAATCTAAGAATTTTTGAATCCTAAATTGTTTCCTTTGAGGAATTGGTTAAAGTGCATAGTACTTGGTGTGTTGGTATATTTGCCCACTATATTTGTTTTATTTCTGCATTCATGTAGATCATAAGTATACTCATCCTTATTTGCCTTAATTGTTTAATTTTTTTACATCTTTGCTGTCTTCTAAGACATCTGTAGAAATATCTTCACACTGATACATTGGTTATTTAAAATGCCTTCTTTTTATATAGACAGCTAGAAGCGAGCACTGCATATTGCTGGGGCTAACATGATTGAGTGTTTTATTGTACACCTGAAGAAACAAATAAGTTGTATGATGAATCTGGTGACTAAACAGACTTAAAAATATTTATGCTGTAACGATCTGAACCTGATTGATGATATGAACCTGATTGTTGATCTGAGCCTTTTCAAAAGATTTATAAAAAAATCTAATTATACCATTCATATGAAAATATTACATTTAAGGCTCATCTTCATTTATATCAGATGCACTTTATCAAAAGATAAACATCTGGGATTACTTCTTTTTCAAAGCCAACAGGATGCATTAGCAAAGTGTTTGAACATTTCTAACACTAAGTATTTTTAAAAGATATAGTTCAATATTATGTATTAATTATC
The DNA here is from genome assembly GCF_030463565.1 of Pelecanus crispus. NCBI lineage: Eukaryota > Metazoa > Chordata > Aves > Pelecaniformes > Pelecanidae > Pelecanus > Pelecanus crispus. The sequence goes on along the minus strand of NC_134646.1, from coordinate 68,573,429 downwards.
TTAAATATTAAGATGTGTGTGCACTGTTCTGTGCTTCTATTATCTGCTTTCAGTGCATGAAGCAGTAATAGCTTGTTCATATCATAGTTACAGTTTATTCTCTAGAAATTAAGCAAATGTGTCATTGAAAAACAACTGTTGAGAAATTCAAGAATTTTACAGTAGAAACATGTTGGTTTACCCAGGATATGCAGGTAAATGCCGTCCCTGGAATAGATTTCAGAAGTCAATTTATATTAGCATAAAGTACGGTAGGAACAGTGCATGCCTCCCCGTCAACTGTTCAAGGAAATATTACAAAGCTTCCTAAATTGTATCTAGTAATTCGAATTGCATCCTCTCTCCCAGTCTCTCCAACCAGCAAGTGTTTCTTGAGGATTCAGTACATGCCTCTTTCTCTAAATTTTTTGACTGCTCTATCTGTCTCTATTCGGGTCATGGAGGTTGTGAGCAGTGATCCTCTCTGCTGCTGTTGGTACATGTTTGGGGAATGCACATTCTTTCTACATGCTACATTCATAAAGAGCCTTCATTAGCATAGGCCCTAAACATGAAATGTGCTGCTTCATCCTCTAAAGCATCCTATCACCTTATTAATTATCACTGGTTATTTTCATATGGAAACTTGTTGAAAAGCATACTCTTTTACTGGGTTGTATTAGTAGCTCCCTGGCAGTGTTGCTTTCTGACTTCTACAGACAAGGTCGGTCTGTGTTTCATCTGCCCCATCTCTCTGTCTTGAAATTTTAAATGAGGGAGAACACAAAGTCATCTATCCTGTGAAAAATAACCGTAATATTTGTTGCTTGTATTTTGCCTTTTAGTGAGTGCATATGCAACCTTACCCTTCAACATGACCCTTCTGCCCAGCATCTAAGTTGGTATTGAAGCATCAGTACTTGGACGTGGTGTAAGATGGGATCTTTGTTTCCTGATTACCCATTTGTGGGCTCAGTGCATGACTGAATGACAAAAAGTCTGGGAGATGAGGCTTCACAGTCACCTGTACTCTGTCACACAGAGGTAGTTCGAAGCGCCTTGTTCTGGTAAAGCATCAATGAAGCAGATACTGACTGCTTAAACTGAGATCCCTGTAATCAGTGTTTGTATTATATATGCAAAATGCCCTACTACAAAAATTGCTTTTGATGTAATTTCTGTCTACACAGTTTGGATTACAGTACATCTTAATAGTGATATTGCTGTCAATGGGCAATGTTTGGTAAGTGGATATAAGGCAGGGAAGTGAAGATTGCACTTCTTTCCTGGGGAGAACATAAGGAATATAAATAAAACTGACTTTTGCAAGATAGGATTTAAAACTCAAAGTAAGCCTCTATTTTCTTTGTTTTGAAGGATCTGAGGATAGAATTGTCATCGTCCCATTTTCAGTTCAAAGAAAAGTATTGAAAATATTAGCCTGTTTTTTCTTGTGTTTTGAATTCAGCTGACATTTTCGTATTTCTTACAAGAAAACATTTTTTGGCTTTAATGATTAATTCAAATCCAGTTCTGAAGGTGGTACTTCCTTTTGAGTAAATAAAGTAATATAGTATGGACAAGAATGAAAATGTCATGTTTTCTTTTATAATGAAAACTGAACATGCCATGTGTCTGTGAGAAAAGAAATAGTGCATTCCGCCCTACATAGCACATAAGGACTGTTCATCATGAGGTATCAGAAATTAATTTCAAGTAGTACCTACAGCTTGTGAAGCAAAAGCAGATACAGAGTTGGTAAGATGTAGCTGTCATTATTTCTGAAATGAGAGTTATTTTTCCTTTAACTTCCACTGCAAGTACTTACAAGCTCATGAATGTAAATACTGGAGATCAAGGATTCCACTTAAGAGGATAAAAGCTTCGATGACTAATGAATATATTGCAAATAGGTATATAGTTTGGCTGAAATTTTACTAAATAGGTATATTAATAATATTATATTAATAGGGCACTCCATTGCAATTACAAGTAAACCAGTGACACCTTGAGTAATCAACCCTAATGTTTAGTGGGTCAGTTCTGGAGTTGAAACAATACCGTGGCATCTACATGAGCAATCATGAAAGTGAGCTTACAGAAAATGAATGGCCAAAGATGTTGTTGACATACACTTTGTACTTCTGAAAATGTTTGTGTAGAGTTGGTTTTTTTTTTTTAAAGTAACTTATTAGGCTGAAAAGGCAAAATTTGGACAGTGACTTGTTAACTGGAAAAAAGCTCTTCCAGTTCTGATGATGACCATGGGAAGCTCCCCACTTCTGTTATGTGTTTTCACACTCCCTTAACTTTTAAACCATGAAATATTGTGCAGAGAAGAAGCAGGCAGTAATGACAGGAATGCCAGACACTTTGAGAAGTATAGCAAAGGTGGAGCAAAAGTGCCTACAATATCTTTTTCTTTCCTTATTTTTCTTAATTTTTAAAACGGAAGATTGAGCACAGGTAAGCAATTCTAAGTGGTGCATAGTACGGCTGCAGATGCAGTTTTTTAAAAAATGGGATGCAGCTGGCTTCCCAGTCTTGTCCATGCCAGATAAAGAAGTGGCTTTCCTTGGAGAAGAGGATCAGGAATTTATTTCCTAAAAGAAAAGGAAAACTAGATCCAGATTTCTTTCGTATAGACAGGAAGAGCTTGCACTGGGTGTACCAAAAAAAAAACCCCTCACTGCTCTGAAGTAAAAGTTATGAGCAAAGCTATAATGCTATATATTTTTATTCTTTGCCAGATTTCCACTTTCTAATAAAAGCTGTGGTAAAGCTGCCATTATATTATTATAATTTGATTAAGACAATATGAGCTCCCTGTTACTTAACATATATTTTATGTCATTTTAAGTTTGTCACAGTGATTTTATGAGTATCTCTGAGTTACAAAGGAATGAAAGGTCTGGAGTAAAGAATCTATGATTTTTTTCCGAACATGGAATGTGTCTTTAGGGTGTTTGAAAAAGAATGCAATATAATGTCTCTCTAGTCCAAACAAGATGTTTATATATATTGTAAAAATAATTACAAACACTTAGGATGAGTTTTCATTGAAGTATTCTCATTATATTGCATTTATCTGCTCTTATGGGCCTGTCAAACAAAAATAACCTTACACATGACTTTCTAATAAATATTAGTAGTTCTAGTGAAGTTTTGAAGTTGTTCCCGATTTTGTTCAAGATATCAAAAGTAGTTCTGTGGGTGAATTTTGGTGTGTTTGAGGGGGAGGGGAGAAAATATTTAGCATTGGTTTTGCTTTCCATTGTCTTTTTTCCTCCTTGGAAATAATTTGTGGTCAGTGGAACCCAGCAAGGAGTCTCCTTTTCCTCCAGATGGTTGTGACATTTGAGTAAACCTTGGAGGATTAAAGGCACTCTAGTGAGTACTCACTGCAAACTCCTGACGCAACATGACAGTCCTAATCTGGGTTCTGGGCTGATTAGATGTCTAAGAGCTTAAAAGGAGGGGGTGGAAATCCAACTGTGGAATAACCATTTATGCTGATGAAAGACACTAAAAAAAGCCCTGTATCCTAAGTTTAGACTAAAGATTCAATGTATGTACAAACTTATGCAAGTTAAGTTTTCAAGTATAATAATTTAATGACTCACTGTGCAATAACTTCAGTTTGTGTAAAGCTTTTCTGTGTGTGCCTGAGTGAGCACAGCTTGATGCAAATGTCTTTTCTGTATATTAAAGACAGTTTGCAAACAATCTAAATGGTTAAATGATGGTAGAAAATACAGAAATTGATCTGAATGAGACTCTTAAATCTGATTATGCATCATCACCATCTGCTGTAATAGGATAATAGAAAGGTACAGGAAGATATATTCTGCCTTTATTTGGAATAACGCAAAAAAAGAAAAAATCACTGGTTTACATTTGTTATGCAAGGAGAGCTAGTTTGCATAATGGCAAACTCATTGGAAATTATGCTCTTCATTGCTCAATATGGTTCTAAAGATCTAAGACATATTTGATAAATTATTTTTTTTTATTTCATTAAAATAAGAAAATAGGGGTTAAAAATAGTTGATTTTTTTCCCTCCTGAAATTTAAAAGAACTTTCAAGCAACAGGTGTAATTATTCAGCATTACACATCTTTATTTATTTGTTTTGGCTGAATGAATGTTAAATTGTACTGCTCAACACCTCTCCTGGTACAAGAACAGTGCTTCAGCTGCGGCTTGTAAATTGGCCTCACTTATCTATAGATTATTTTTACTGCACAGATTTGTTCCTTTATGTTTTCTTCTAAGTCTATCAGAGCATGAGAGATAGTCCAGTATTTTATTTTCAAAGGAGAACCTGTGATAGTTTTAGTTTTACAATTTTTACCTTTCTCAACTCTTTTATTCTTCCAAGATATTTTGGCACTCTGGTAAGGTGTGCCACAAAAATATTTGCTGAAAACAGGGAATATACTTGATGACTTATTCTTGCAAATGTAATTCTCTTGACATTGTAGGAAATAAACTACACTGTTTAGTACCAAATACAAACTCAACAGTAGTACCAAACATATTTCAAAATTTCAGTTATTTGTTTCCTATTACAAGATTCTGTCTTTCTGCAAAGCTCAAAAAAATCCATAATTATGGTTGGGTATTTGCTGTAAAGAAAACCGGTTGCTTAGAAGCTGCAAGAGTTCAAAGGAAGTCCGGTTGGATTAAGTTACTTAATGAAATCTTCTAAATTATTTCTCTACATACTGAATTACCTTTACAAACATTTCAATTAAAACATCAGGCTTCTTTTTAAAAAGAAAGAGACAAGCTTTAAGGCTTATGTAAATTGATCATAAATGCTAATGGTAGAAAATTGTGGGATTTCATATCAGGTTGCTGCATAGAACATAAATAATTTGAATGTAGTGTTTAAAAGGAAATGCTTTTTAGCAGTTTCATTAAAAACATGGCTGTAAGAAAAAATATTTCACCATAGTCTTAATTCTTCTACCTATCTTGTAATTCGCAGTCTAAAACCACTGAGTAGCTGTCTGGCATCCAAGTTTCATCACTTCAGAACCACCACCAGTTCACTCAGATGTGTGGGCTGGATTTCTTAGATTTTGAGAAATCCTCTGTAAGCATCAGAAGAGAATGTGAAAAAGGTCAAGCCTGACCTACCTTAAAATGTCCCAGCAAGGTTCTAAATTATAGCTTTAAGAGGTTGAACTAGTAATGTGTTGTAAGACTGACTGGCAATTTCACAACACGTAGTTATCTTTGCTGTGTGCCAGGACTGTGCTTAGACCAAAACTCCAAATCTATTAGAAATATTACAGTACAAAGTTTTGTGTTTTAAGCAATGCTTTTTAATCCTTTTACTGTATTCTGCAAGAACGGGAGCTAAAACAATGCCAAAAATTAGTCAGTCTGCACAGTCCTCTGCTCACCCCACTCCCAGGTTTGTTTTTCTTTTATTTCTCATCCTATTTAACGTAGCCCTGTATTTATAGTTGCTGGTGGTGGGAATACAATGGTGTTGCTGCAGGCTTCCCTTTAATGGATCCTTGCCAAAGATAGCCATTGTTCCCATTGCTTGAGGCTGCTCAACTGTGCAAGGTTGCTTGGAAACCCTCTACTGAGTAAAACCTTCCAGTCACTTTCTTTACCTCCCAAGTCATACTAGTCGAGTGCTTAGGGATTCAGAGGAGGATCACAGTCAATGCGATAGCTTTTTGTGACCTTTTTGATGCTAAACCAATGACCTCTTAAATGCAGCAGTGTAGCTGCATATTGTAGCGTGCACGACTATCTAGCTAAAAAACAAACACCACACCAGCCAGGAGGTAACGTCATCGGATGCCCATAAAGGTGGTTAGCTGGTGATTTAAAAAAATGGTGGAATAAGGAGGAAGCCTAACTATTAGGTTCTGCTTCAGCTTATACCATTGAGAAGAGCATTACCTTTAAGTTGTGCTGAGGTGATTTGTCTTACATGGTATGTAATTAATGCTAAAACAACAGTCTGGCCCCGACGCTCAATAAACTTCGGTGTTCCCTAACATGCATTTCCTTTTATCATGCTGTTTCCTTTCCTCACATTGCAGAAATCAATTGTCTTTGATACAGCATTTCAGAGTGAATCAGTCATTATTATCTTGAGCAAGCTGGTCAACAGGACAGATCCAATCCCATGCTTATTTATAACATTTAGTTTGACCCACCTTTCTAAATAAGTGATCTAAATAATCTCACTTGCTCTTTGTCTGTTATGTTAAACCAATGACTGTTTTCAGCAGCTAGTACGCTAAATCTTTTCAATGGGTTTATAAGCATGTTATTTATATATATGATATATGCTGGCGCACACCACCTGAGCATGGACAGCTTCTTGGTAGTAGATATCCCCTTGACACAAAGAATACAAACAGTCTGTTGTAATATTATTAGGTGAAACGTTGGCTGGTATTGTATTTTCTTGCTGGAGAACTGAATATTGCCATTGCTGTTCTCCAAGTAGCACAAGCTAAAGATCTGTGGAAAAAAAGATTGCTATTCCTATGTATTAATTTAATATGTTTTCTGTTCTGGTGGTTTTCAGTTCTCTCTTTGCCACTATTTTGAGTTAGTGATTTAGGTATTAGATTATAAAAATACATTGTCCTGTGTATCAGGATGTCACTGCTGACTTGGCTCCATGAGGTTTCAGGAATAATTTTGTGCTGGCACAGACCTCAGGACACTTCGGTTTCTTTGGAATGTATTTGCCCTGTGCCTTTCTCCCTGACACCCAACCTTCTCCTTTCCTCTTAGGGTTAAACCTTTACTAATCTAAGTGGCAAATATGTATTTGTTATGCATCCCTAATCTTAATATTTTAGGAACACTGCATAATGCTGTGCACTGAGTTCTGAAATAATAAAAAAAAGATATAAAATGCTTGAAGGGTTGGAACTAAAGGATAAATTACATGTATTGCCTCTTTTCACCTGCATCCAAACATTTTAATTTGTTCACAGAAGCAAAGGGTTTAGGTCTTTTCCCAAAAGACTTTAAGTCCAGATGTAAACATAAGATAGCAAGTTGGACTGCAACAGTAAGACTTCTCCAGGGTATGAAAGAAGAGAGAGCAGAGTGACTGTGAGACTTCCTAGCCTGGTTGTAAGCACTGCGTGAAATGAAAGAGGTAATTAGACTTACGGTGCACTTGTTTCTTTCCGTCATCCCTAATAGAATAATGGTTGTGACCTGGGGTTACTAACCCCCAAGCTTACATAGTCACATGTAACGTCTAGTCATATGTAAGCCAATAGCTGTATAACAGAGAAACAAAAGTTTTTAAAAAAATTTAGGATAAAAAAAAAATTACAGCATAGTTACCTGTCCCACTGCTAGTGTGCTGGAAACTTCGTCCTGTGGTTCCACATTGATGCAATTTAATAAGATATATGGGGGTCCATAAGCAGAGCAGATTCAGTCTTGCCACAGAATGAGATTCGCAGCTGTTGTATCAAATACTTCTAACTTCTCAAATCAAAAGGCTGTCTTAAAAGAACATCTTTTGTGTCAGTAGGAATCCCAAAGTGATTTTGTTATCTGCTGCCTGGGAGATTGCCTGGAGCATAGCTCCAGGTTACTGGGATAACCAGCAATTTCTGTAAATGTGTATGGATAAAATGCCATTCTCTGGTTAACCCCCCCCCCCCCTTTTTTTTTTTCTCTTTTTAATTCTGCTGACTTTGAGTGTAGATGATTAGTTTATAACTGCAGTAGCAGCTTAGTATTTTGTTTTGCTGTAGATAAAACCATACTTTCAAAATCTTTACTCAAGTCCTTAAACTCTTCTTTTAGGCACTGTGAAAACAACTTGTCAGTGTAGTGTAGTAGACGATTTTGTGAATAAAGCAGGTTATGTTCAGCTGGAAAGAGCAACTATGATGTTATAAAACTTGGGACCTCTTTGTTCTTAAGAAGTGCCTGTTAGAGTTCTAAAAGGTCACCTATTTCTGTCTGCTTGTTTTGTACATTTATAGGATGTAACAATGTTTACTTAAGTATCTAAATTAGCTTCTTCATATTTTTTTTTCCTGAATTAGTTGGATAATAATTTGAGTGCAGGAAAATAGAAACAGTGTGAGCAAACTCTGAGGGATTCAGTCACTCTAGCTGCATGAACCCACAGGTGCTAAATGCAGTTTAATACAGAAAATGTTAAACCAGTAGCTCTAGGACCCAGGAACCATCATGCAGAAGCTGGGCTAAATGGGGGAAGATCCACTCCGTTACTGGGAATGAGGAGCTTACTCTTGAGGGGAAAACACATGAAATGTAGACATGGCAGGGCTTATTGGGAGAGGGAAATAGGAGCTGCAGGGACCTCATGGAAGCTTCATTTGTTGTATTTCTATTCCTGCTTTGGAGGCCGTGCAGAGAACTGTAGTGACTATAGTATAGTGCAAAGACTGTAGTATAATCCTGTCAGTCCTACAGGATTAGTTGTTCAATGAAGTTACGGAGGTTGGACCATTAGTTGCCTTGAAAATAGAAATTTTAGTGGAGAATGGGCAAGGAATTTTGAAAGATCACCAAGGATCAGTGAGGATAATGTATGTGTACTGTTCGCACTGGTCAAGGGAGATAATTCTGTAACATAAATCTACACAGAAGATGTGAAACTAGGGGATACAGAGGATTATGTGATCCAACAAGGAAGCTGTTGAAGAATTACTGATCTCAAAACATAGCTAAATATGCCTCTAAATTTGAGGGACTTGAGAGATACATAAGGAAAATCAGAAATATAAAATAAATTTCAGTTTCTTGCAGTAGATATTTAAGGTGATATAGATGGTTGATTTGCAAAAGAAGTTTCTTTTCCTCAGAAAAATTAAATCCACTTCTGTTAAAATTAAATTTTTGTCCACAAGTATTTGTTGCCTTAATACCATTTTATTTAAAAGTCTTTGGAAAGCTAAATAATAAGAATATAGTTTCAATTTTTTGCAGCAACTTTTTCTATCTTAGTGTTCATTTGGCTTTTTAGCTTTTCTTAGTGTGGGGGTTTTTTCCCTCCCAAAAAAGTACTCTGTGAGAAAAGTTGGGCTGTACACCTGATTTTTCACAACAAACTAGCTTTCAGAATAAATACAGTACAGGAAACGAGCTATATTTGGACTTTTGTATAAAACCAGCAATTGTGATATTCCGTATGAAAATGGCATATCTTCCCTCCAGAGTCACTCAAAACATTATACTTGCATATGTAAAGTATCTTTGTTCAACAGAATTCACTCTTAAAGACATGCAAGAACTGAAAGAGGGGGAGAAGATCCCCAGACCTTTAATCAACCCAACCTATTATATATGCTGTCATTCTATAATTCTCACGGTCATGTGTAATATATTATATGATCATATATATATGTGTTCCTGAGTTTCCTTAAGAATTTCCTGTCATAAAGGTTCTTTAGTTCTCTGGCATTGGGTCTTAAATGACATATAGTCCCTAGATGAATTTACATTTATTGTCAAATACAAACTTTGAGCAGTACTGTATATATTTATACAAGCCAACTTTGTTTCTGATCATCTATCAAGACATAGCAGGAAAGTTTTAACAATGTGCAAGGAGGCTTCAATCACACTTTATTTAAACAGTTGTGAAATTCTCATGTGGTATGTGCTTCATGACATCCACAGAGTCCCATGGGAATAGATATGTCCTGCTCTGCAGTTGAAGAAGTACAGTAGACATGAGCAGTTTTCAGTCCTTAACTTCAGCAATGATTGGAACAAGTGTCAGGGTCATTACCCAGAGCACAGAGAGGTCTGTCAGTAGGAGTCTACCTCTGGTTTTGCTTGCTGTTGAATTTACTAGTGAGCTTGACCTGCACGACTAGTTTGAACTCTAAATGGATCTCTCTCACATCCTTACAAGACAGAATCAGATTAGTACGAACACTATGGGGGAAAAAATTACATATAAAAGTATCAAACTATCACAAAAAATTACATCTCAAAGTATCAAACTATCACAAAAAAAATCAAATAGAATAATGTATGGATTTCATTTCAGAAATAAAATCTTACAAACTGTTCGTTATTCATTATGAATTTGAAATCTTTGTGCAAGAAAAATGAGTCACTCAGCACCCAAAACCAGAGTTTCTGGACTGTTATGAGAGAAGAGCAGTTTAAAGGAAGGCAATAATAACTGTGTCTAGTTGTGCATGAAGTTATATTAAAGCTCTGTTTTTAAAATACAACTGCAGCTACAGATTCATTGTATGCCAAACTAAAAGGTTCATTTTTAACTGGAGTAATAGCTATCGAAAACCAGATCACAGAATTGTTACTAAGTAAAACTGTATTCAGAGACAGAATTTTATGAAGTGATTCCTGCGTTAAACTCTATTTTGTACTTAACTGAGATAAAGCAGTAGAAATGGGCCAAGATAAGAGTTTTCAATTAGCCTCCTTGTCTTTTTGTCCAAATAAGAGAAAAGCTACTGTGTGCTTTTAGGGCTGGGAAGTAGTAGTTAAATGTGCACCACCCCTTGAAACTGTTTCTGCTCTCTAAGCCTCCATTGTTTGAAACAGTGGGAAGCAAGATTCTCAGCAATTGAAACATGTAAGGGAAAAAAAAATCTACATTCATATAGATTCCAAATAGCAGTGAATGAAAACTGAGCCACGGATTTTGCTCTTGGATTTAGCCTCCATTAGCTGGAGCCTATTTGAATTTTTTAATCTCATACTTCTGGTTTTATTGTCAGCTTTGGTATGGTAAGGAAGCTTTCCAATGGAGATTAATAGAAGCAGTGCAGATTTGTTGGAAAAAATTTCTTTAAATGCATGTGAATGTAAAACAACTAGAAAATGGATATTATGAACACTGAAATGAAGTGAAACTTTGTGGATAGCTATTGCTCTGATGTCTCATATGAGTATGAAACGTTCCGCTTAAAAATAAAAGGAAATCTTTAGGATTAAGTTTTTTATTAAGTGAGAGAGAAGTATTAGAGAACTATTAGCTGTACAGACTAAACAATCACGATACCATAAAACAGAATCCAATATGTGTGGTAATTTTTTTATAATGTAAAACACTTGCATAATGTATAGCATACTCTGTAGGCTTAAAAAGGAAAAAATATGTAATCTGCCAGTCTGTACAAAGAAAATGAGGAAAGAATTGGGGTCATATATGTATCATCATTGCTTTAGATTTTACGCTAGCAAAGAAAATAAACTTGGAAGAGTTTGTATCTGCTTTTCTTAATTTTGTTTTGTTTTTCTCTTGAGTTTTAGTTGTGTCCCAGAGTGATGAGTAAAATTGGGGCCACCTGTTTTCCACTGGGCCCTTTTTAGTTTCTGTAAGTTTGTAATACAACATGCAAGTATTCCTATCAGAGTTATTTGGGAAATCTGTTGTTAGTTAATAAAAAATAAATAAATGAAATAAACCACTCTTCTTTCTAGGTGGCAAGGAAAACCCTACAAAAATGGCTGCGTTATGGTGGAAGCCAGTGATGTTTCAGGAAGAAACTTGTTCAGTGGCATATGAAAGATTCAGGGTGTTTTAAAAATTATATCAAAGTATGTTGTTTTACTAACCTGAATTCTTTTGCTTTTATGTTGCCAAGAGTGTAATGTGAAGCACTCGGCCTCCGTAACTTGCCAAAGCAGCAAGATTTGAGAATCGGGGTATGGCTTGGGGAGGAGGTTTGGAATCCCCCATCCAAAATCCCATATTGGGTATTTGAGTTGCTGAAGACGATGGGGTATATTTTGGGGTGATGCTGGGGAAAAATAGTTGGCTGTTTGGAAATCCTGTTGGCTGGGCAAATAACATTCAAAGAATTCCTGGTATATCGTGTGGCACTTTGCATTTGCAGCTCAGGCCATCTGAGCTGCAAGTGGGTGCAGGAAAAGGCTTTCCTTGGCACCCTGTGGGATGGGTTGTAGGCTCCTCCTGTCCAATCCAGTGAAGAAACAACTTTCTCATCCCCCAAAGTCTCCATAAGAAAGGGAGTCTACTACAAAACCACTCATGAAAAGGAAGAACTTAATCTGCTTCCAGGAAGTTTAAATGACCTATGTAAGTATTCATATAGGACCATATCTTTATTGAAAAATTTAAGGGTATGTAAATCAAACTTGTTGAAAAGATATTTTGGTAGTCTGAAACAGAAACCTTTCTTTTGAGGAAATAAAAAGGAGGAGGAATTATGTGCATGTAATGTTTATGTGAGGAACAATGTATACACCAGGTCAACTGCATGCATGTCTCTTGCTCTGCTTTTTTGCAGGATAGTTCTATACTGTGGGCATAATTTTCAAATGCAAGAAAGAAGCTCAAGGAGTCAGGTAGCACTGAAACAAACATGGGGGTCACAGTGTGAGGGCAGGAAGAGTTAAAGGTAGAAAAAAGATCAATTACTGTGAGTTGAGAGAGAATATATTTTTCCTAGTGTCGTGGTTTAGCCCCAGCCAGCAACTAAGCACCACACAGCTGCTCACTCACTCCCCCTATCCCAATGGGATGGGGGGAGAGAATTGGAGGAGTAAGAGTGAGAAACACTCCTGGGTTGAGATAAGGACAGTTTAATAATTGAAATAAAGGAAAATAGTAATGATAATAATAATACAATAATGATGATAATAATAATAATATACAAAGCAAGTGATGCATAAGGCAATTGCTCACCACCCACTGACCGATACCCAGACAGTTTCCTGAGCAGTGATTGCTGCTCCCTGGCCATCCCCCCCCAGTTTATATACTGAGTATGATGTCATATGGTATGGAATAGCCCTTTGGGCAGTTTGGATCAACTATTCTGGCTGTGCCCCCTCCCAGTTTCTTGTGCACCTGGCAGAGCATGGGAAGCTGAAAAGTCCTTGACTAGCATAAGCAGTACTTAGCAACAACTAAAACATCAGCGTGTTATCAGCATTCTTCTCATACTAAATCCAAAACACAGCACCATGCCTGCTACTAGGAAGAAAATTAACTCTATTCCAGCTGAAACCAGGACACCTAGAGTTAAGAATAACACCATTTTCAAAGTGTTGTTATTACTGGGCTTAAAAAGAGAAGGATTGATCATCATCATTCATCTAATTGATCACTCTGATTGATCATCAGAGTGGCTGGAAAGCTGCCTGGCCGAAAAGGACCTGGGGGTGCTGGTTGACAGCTGACTGATCATGAGCCAGAAGTGTGCCCAGGTGGCCAAGAAGGCCAACAGCATCCTGGCTTCTATCGGGAATAGTGTGGCCAGCAGGAGCAGGGAGGTGATTGTGCCCCTGTACTTGGCACTGGTGAGGCTGCACCTGGAATACTGTGTCCAGTTTCGGGCCCTTCAGCACAAGAAAGACATTGAGGTGCTGGAGCGTGTCCAGAGAAGGGCAACAAAGCTGGTGAAGGGTCTGGAGCACAGGCGTTATGAGGAGCGGCTGAGGGAGCTGGGGTTGTTTAGCCTGGAGAAGAGGAGGCTGAGGGGAGACCTTATTGCTCTCTACAACTACCTGAGAGGAGGCTGTAGCGAGGTGGGTGTTGGTCTCTTCTCCCAAGTAGCTAGTGATAGGACAAGAGGAAATGGCCTCATGTTGTGTTAGGGGAGGTTTAGATTGGATATTAGGAAAAATTTCTTTACTGAAAGAGTAGTCAAGCATTGGAACAGGCTGCCCAGAGAGGTGGTGGAGTCACCATCCCTGGAGGTGTTCAACAAACGTATAGATGTGGCACTTTGGGACACAGTTTAGTGTTGGATTGATGGTTGGACTGATGATCTTAGAGATCCTTTCCAACCTTAATGATTCCTAGTTTTTACTTTCATTAAAAATAATCCAGCCACCAAGCCAGGAAACATGAAATTACTGCTCTACCCTTAATTGGTTTACTGGTGGACTTGGTAGTGTTAGGTTAATGGTTGGACTGGGTGATCTTAAAGGTCTTTTCCAACCTAAATGATTCTATAATTCTATGATATCACATATGAAACAGAACTTTGAAGTGCATCAGTGGCATGGTATGAAACTATCCTGAAATTTCACTGAAAATCTGAGTTATCCATCAAAACCACTCAAATATTTTAAATAAAGCTGGTTTTAGTTTGAAATTATACTTTTGAAAATTCTTTTTAAATTGAAACTTTGCCTTATGGGGATTTTTGCAGCTTTTGTTCCCATTCTCTCCTACAGTTGTCATTCCCTGGAGGATCACAGTTTCTGTAATGCTGTAGAATCATAGAATGGTTTGGGTTGGAAGGGACCTTTAAAGATCATCTAGTCCAACCCCCCTGCCATGGGCAGGGGCATCATTCACTAGATCAGGTTGTGCAAAGCCGCATCCAACCTGACTTCTAACACTTCCAATGACAGTGCATCCACAACTTCTCTGCACAACCTGTTCAAGCGTCTCACCACCCTCATCATAAAAAAATTTCTTCCTTATATCCGATCTAACTCTACCCTCTTTCAGTTTAAAACCATTACCCCTTGTCCTGTTGCTACAGGCCTTGGTAAAAGGTGTCTCTCCATCTTTCTTACAAGCCCCCTTTTGATTTGTCTTTGCATCAGATGAGATATGGGACATTGTGGCAGCTGCAGTCTAGCTACTAGAAATTGCTGAGTTACTAGCTTCAGCCAGCTGGTGTATCTCACTCATTTCAGTTCATAATGCCATTTTGTGTCCATGAGTAATGGCGAGTGGATGGTTGAAGGAAAGTATCTTGGCCTCAGAACTGGCTGTTGCTATTAGTCATTCATGAAAAAATCACAAATTGGGAAGACATGAAGTTCTGCATGTTGAAATAAAGGACTTGGCAAATGTTCAATAACTGGGAACATTAGAATACTTGTGAAGGGTTTTCAGATTTTTTTGAATTCTGAAGTTCTACCTGAATACAAATGTGAAGATGTAAAATGTTGATATATCAAAATTTTCTGTAACATGGAAAACTTCAATTTTTTTCTGTTTTGTACATCGCTATTCAGTTTGCTTTTCTTTCAGATATATTTTTGCATTTGCAAATGATAGTGAAACATTTCATAAAAGCCAATGGTCATCTTTAAAATTCATACTAATTCTCATTTGGGTGATATACTTAAGTGACATTGAAAAAACAGCAGTTTCAGTTAAGGTTAAAATTTTAAAATCTGTTTTCATTGACACTTATGATCACACCCTATATTGCTGAAAATTTTGGTTCTAGTTTTGCTCACTTAAGTTTTGATTAGGCATACAGGTTTTTTTTTGATGGGGAAAAAATTGGTCATCTAATGTTTTATTTGATGGATTAATCTGTGGATTACAAGAAATATGAATAGCATTGGTGAAAAGTGATTTTTAGTTTCACTAATCCTTGCAGATTTGTATCTATGTATGGCTGGTGACTAGAAATTCTAGAGTTTCTCAATGAAATACTGTTACTTCCCACCATTTTCCTCCCATCTTTTCTGGTGAATTTACAGAGAGGTTTTACGGAACTAGTTGAGGTAACAGTTACAGGGTGAGATCCCATTGCCTGTGCCATACCGTATTTAGACAATAAGACATCTTTATCTGCTGTTAGGTAATAAGTAATTATTTGTACTGAAAGTTGTGCATGACAGGGGATGTTGTACCTCCTGTGAAGGTAATGAGGGAAGTATCAGCTACACTGATACTTATTTGTATGAGCTGAAGTTGACTTTAAGCAAGAAATTATGTAGGACTGTCTCCCTCTACTCTTGAAATCTTCCAAGGTTTTATATTTTCAGATTTAAGTATTTGTGGTTTATTTTTTCATATAGGAGATAATAGTAAACATCTGTTGGGAGAGTGTTAGGGCATTTTTTTAATTCTCTAGCTCCTTTTCAGATTTGGCTGCTGCTAAAACAGCTGTGAGAATTTGTTGCATTAAGACCTAACTTTCTTTACTGATTTAAAATATGATAGCGATAAATATCCATGAACTTAAATGTGTTAACGTTATTTGAGAATTCAGTAGGA
This sequence comes from Pelecanus crispus, assembly GCF_030463565.1. Classification (NCBI taxonomy): domain Eukaryota; kingdom Metazoa; phylum Chordata; class Aves; order Pelecaniformes; family Pelecanidae; genus Pelecanus; species Pelecanus crispus. Next base: position 68,557,486 of record NC_134646.1, on the reverse strand, counting down.
TTAGTGCATCAGAACTCGAATATTTAATGAATTTCTGTATCTTCAGGTTATAAACAAGAACCTGGGGTCATTAATGCATTCTAGATATATCCTTTCATCTGCCCTTAAAAGTAGATGTAAAACTTCTGTTTAGTCCAGATGAGTAGTAGGTAACACCTGATATAAACATGTTTTGGTTTTTTATTTTTTCTTCTTACCACTTTTCTCTAGTTGAATAGTACTGTCTTTGTTTCTATATGTGCAGGGCCCTGAACAGATCCGAGAGCTGATAAAGCTATTGATCTTGAAGTGTGGTTGCACTAAGACCCATAGATGTCAACGTCCTATTGAAATAAAATAAAAGTTCCATAACTAAGTGTTTTTGTACTTTGCAACTGAATTTAATTGCTGGATTGGAAAGGCAAGCTCCCATGAAGACTAAGAAACAGTGGTGTTCTCTGCAATGAAGACATCTGATTTAGAGCTATTCATCTAAGCTCTCTTTAAGTCAATTGGGAAAAAAAGGAATCAAAGATATACATGAATAATGGGTATAATTTGCCTAATACTGAGAAAATGTACAATTGTTTTGATCATTTGCATCCAATAAATTTCTGTTGCACTCTGAATATAAAAGAAAGTTTATGTTTAGATTAGTTACCCTGTAGAAGTCCACATCACATACACTGGAAGCCCAGTGAGATACCTTTGCTGCTCCCTTGTTTTCGTAACTAAACATCTTATTGAACTTAGCTGTCGTATTTCCCTCTATAAATATTTGTGTGGGTTTGTGGTTTGTTTTTTTTTTTTCTGTTCAGACGTGAAACTTTTCAGTTTTTTCAGTTTCTGTATAAACTTGATCCTTTTTGTTTGTTTTAAACTTTTCTCTTTGGAATGTATAAAAAGTGCACTCTCTTAATACTTCCTTGTTTTGCTTCCTGAAGAGAATAAAAACCATTTTAGAAAAAGAAGGTTTGCAGATTAATCTGTACTGAGTGCAGAAGAGAAAAAGAGGGATGATATATAGTTGTTGATGTCATGGTAAAAATACCATCTAGTATAGCACACACAAAGAGCTCACTGGAGCATTCAGGTATAAAGAGCTCGTCTGAATGCCTGTTAGAGGACTAAGTACTGCTGCCTCTGGGATATTTAATACATGCCTTGCATTTTCTCATTTCAGCAGTTCATATGAGCTATATCTAACCCCTAGGGTTTAAAGAGGGGAGGTTCATTCTAACTATCAAGTTTGAAGATTAACAGTCTTTTGAATTAGTGGATACCCCGAATGCCTTTGCCTTTATATGAGGTGTTTTTACTGCTCTATAGTTAAAGTTCCACTTGGTTGCATAAGCGATTAATTTACTTAATCTTTACTTAGTTCTGTGCTCTATATTGTGCCAACAAAATCCAGTTTTCTTTAACCCTAATGTTGTTTCTGTTCTATTTCATGGCTATTGTATGTTAATTTTTCTTATTTATGTTTTTGAAAACATTTGTTTGGTTAGGAGATTCATACCTTTTATCTAGGAAACGCCTTTGCCAGCAGTTCTGGGGATGGGGGAAGGTTTGGGAGGGATGACTGACCTTTTGTTATATTTCCACCTAGTTGTCATTGACCTGCTCAACAGTGAGTAGGTTGATGCTGTTGATAAAGAGCTTACAGAGGCTAGACGCATTAATTTCAACCTTTTGCGCTTCTTAACGCTGTAACGGGGCCAGGAGCCTATTTCATGGGAGCTTGCTCTGCAAGAGTTTTTGGCTGCTTCTGCTTTTGAAGACTGGTTTGGGGAGAAACAAAAAGAGAAGATGACTACCTTCCTCGCATCCCAACTCCTTTGTAAGTGATCTTTCTGTCCCAGCAAAACTTAATGATCATGGTTCACAGAGACCCAGAACAGAGTCAGCAAAAGAGACAGCTATTAGCTTTCTAAATTTAAAATGACATTGCATGTTTTGCAAGTCCCTGTTCAGGAGCAAGTGATTTCAAAAGTGTAAGAATCTGTGTTTTAAATGGTTATGGGTAATATTAGACAGTGGTCCATGGTTTCTACTGACTACCAATTTGCAACTGAGAACGTCTTTCTTTGTTCATTAAACAGCAAAAAATCAGTGTTTATCACAACCTGGTTTTCATTTCATTGATAACTGAGGATGGTGGTAAGCTACAGCTGCTAAAAGTAGGCATTTTTAATCTGCAAATACACATTACTTGCATCTAAGTTTTTTAGTACTTTACTGAGGGGCTCTGTTGCCTTTGGATACATCATGAAACACTAGGAAGTTGCAGTAAGCAAGCTAATTTTTAAAAGGATAAATAGATTTGCACTTAAAATCAAGTTTATAAGTGCGTGTCCTGGTTTCAGCTGGGATAGAGTTAATTTTCTTCCTAGTAGCTGACATAGTGCTGTGTTTTGGATTTAGTTTGAGAATAACGCTGATAAGACACTCATGTTTTAGTTATTGCTAGGTAGTGCTTACACAAGTCAAGGATTTTTTCAGCTTCCCATGCTCTGCCAGGTGCACAAGAAGCTGGGAGGGGGCACAGCCAGAATAGTTGATCCAAACTGGCCAAAAGGCTATTCCATACCATATGACATCATGCTCAGTATATAAACTGGGGGGAGTTGGCTGGGGGGCAGCGATCACTGCTTGGGAACTGTCTGGGTATCGGTTGGCAGGTGGTGAGCAATTGCATTGTGCATCACTTGGTTTATATATTATTATTATTATTTTCCCTTCCTTTTCTGTCCTATTAAACTGTCTTTATCTCAACCCATGAATTTTACTTTTTTTTTTTTTCGATTCTCTCCCCCATCCCACTGGGGGGGTGGGGAGTGAGCAAACAGAGGTGTGTGGTGCTTCGCCGTCTACTGGGTTAAACCACAACAGTGCCTTTTCTCCTTAGGATTATGCAGTTTGCAGGTAAATCCTGAGGATGGTGATGGAAAGGAATGAGAGGTGAGACCCATGGTCCTTTTGGCTTTATACTCTGTGAGGCTGTGTTTCAGGATCCCAGAAAGAACATGGAAGACTTGTTTTTTTTAATGAAGGCACTTAAACTAATTATTAACTTCTTTCATTCTGATGGAGTGAACAGGAGAATTAGAAAGGGTCTGATACCTCAAATTATCCTGCTAATAATTTGTGGATCTCTCTCCTATAGTTATCTCAAAGTCAATTTAAGTTAATTTATTTAATGGTATTTCAAAGAATGCTTAATTGTCTGAGGGTTGTCTGATCTTCATCTCTCTGTGGATCTGGCAGCCTTACAAAACATTATAACAATGTGATGAAAAGTTTGGCAGAAGAGAGAAGCTCTAACCCAAAAATATAATTTAGAGTTAAAAGCAATTTTGTATCTGAAATCTCTTTCACCACAGGGGGGGGAGAAAAAAAAAGCAATGACAAAAACCCAGATCGTTAGATTGTATGAATTGACATAGCTCCAGCAAAGTCTATGAGATGAAGATAAGTCTTCCTATAGGCCTTGAGCTTCTTGCCTGACCTGAGGAAAAAAACCCAACGCATTTTCAGCAGTGAAAATTTCATTATTTGCAATACTTCAGAGAGCAGCATCAGTTAAATTGTTTAAAACATAATATAAGTCCTTTCACCAAGCATCTACTGCCTTCATGTTATCAGCAAACTGTATTGACAAAACATCCTAAAATTTAATAACGTGCAGAATGCCTCAGATAGCCAAGAGGCCTCTTCAGCGTCACAGTAACATGAGATGCAATTTATTTTTTTTCCTGCTTCATGCTTTGTTTTAGCTCTTCTCAGATCATCTACTCAGATCTTAAATATGTTGTTTATGTATTCATGAATGCTGTGGAGCATTGTGAGACACCCATAAACTCCTTTGTAAGTGTGCAAGGGAGATTTTAGAAAGAAATGAAGAAAAAAACTGATTTTTTCTACAATATTGCTCCATTACATAAGTCACTTTGACTTCTATGACAATTTGCAAACGCATGACCTCGTAATTTCAGGAAAGATGACAGAAGGAAAATAGAAATGCTTAATCAAAAGACCTTGCACATACATAATTTGAGATTTTTTTTTAATCTTTCTCCTCAAGGCATTCACATATGTGATATAACAGATACACTTCTCCTTGCCAAAGGTTCTTAAAACTTGTACTAACTTCTCTGTTCTATGGTAATGATACTTTTTTCTTCAAGAACATGATCTCCTTTTGGTCTTTGAAGAGGGCTCCTTTAGGTACAGTCATTCATGAGTCAGTCAGTAGGAGTCCCAGGCACATAATAGGCAGCTCACATTTTACTCATGGTCTATCTATATCCTTTACTAGAGAAGATTGCAGAGGGGAAGCATTTCAGTTAGCGAATTGAAAAGTTTATTCAAATGCATGCTTCTAAGTAGAATAATGCAACTTTCTCAGTAAGAAAGTGATTTCCAAACTCAAATTTAGGTATGTTTTAGTTATTTATTTTTTAAGCACTGAATTCTTGCTGCCTACAGAGGAGTTTGTTGGTGCTGTGGAAAAAAACCCTCAAGCTGCTTATATTTAGGCACTTATCAATATGCTGATGGGTATGCATAAAAAAATTTTCAACTGCTATAAACAAAATTTCCATATTAATAAAGGTAAAAGGTTGAGATACTAAAACACGTTTGTGGGTAGTTTTTGGATTTGAATCAGAGACAGTCAATACAATCATGGCTAAGACAAGGCGAAGCATTTCTAATTTATGGTAACACATATAAACAAAAACCCGATTGTAATTATTAGACACTTTTGCATATTTACAGGAAGATAAAATTTATTTCACTACTTGCATGTTATTATGTCATGTCTTCTGGGACTGCATTCATTGCACACGCATACACAATGCGACTCAGAGTAGTAGCATAGATGCAGGAATTTATGTTTACGGATATACTCATTCTGTCTGTCTCTAAGGGTACTACAAACACATTTATATGGTTGCTTAATACCCCACCCCTGAGCATGTCATATAAAATGTCTCAGATTGCCAACTTTATATGTTCTTTCTGGGGATCTTGCATTTTCAGGTTATCAGCTTGTGGAGAAAACACTTACTCTTAGGAAATCAGAGTCAATTGACTGCTTTTTCTATTCCACTTTTTGCTTAGAAAAGCAGTCAGGCAGAGCTTCTACACATGCTGATGTGTCGTCAGGCCTCCGAAAGTATGTAGAAGGTAGAATCCTATGCTTCTGCTGGAAGCTGCTAGTCTTCAACATAATAATGTTTAAGTACAAATTGCTCCTAAGTTGCTGTTGACATTGATGAAACCTGTTGTGTGTTAGTACAGCAATGATCTCTCAATTCGGATGATCTTAGAACTGTCTTTTGATTTAAATTTAAAAGAAGTCAGAAAATGCAAAGGTTAGTAAAGCCATTGGGCATATCTACCTTTTTTTGCTCCAGCTTGCAAGTGGAGGCTTGAAAAGACCATTTCCACTTGGATTAAATAAAGAAATAAAAATTATTTGTAGAGTATGCTATATTCCTGTTCCCTGTAGACTGAGCATTTGAACTCAGCTACCATTGTTATGATAGCTGTGTCCCTCATCTGATTTCTAAAGGTTAGTTTGTGTTATCTTTATCTCTGCAGAGATTTTCTAGGAAGGATCATGACATGGTTCAGTGATCACAGTGGGGTTTTTCCTTCTACAATTTGTAATATTAAAAAATACCAGAAGATTACTGTATAGACTTTATCTATGTCCTCTAGTATGTACAAAGAATAGTACAATTGTGGTTGTGCATTGGTGTGCAGTGATATGAAACATGAGCAGGATTTTAAAAGGTAGCACTGCCACAAGGAATCTATGAAAAAAATGATGCATATGCATCAGATATAGTATTCTGGTAATGTCCTGTGGCACTAGTTTTCGTCTCTGAATACAATGATTAATTAACAAATAACTGTGAAAAACTCCGTTAATAATTTAATTTTGTTCATTGTACTGGGACCTCAAATCATTGAAATACAGTTTGTGAAATCCTTACTTGGGTGATGATTACATTTGAGTACTGGATATTTGCCTTGTACCTCCTCAGGAGTTTAGATCTTCAAATGACAAAAATTGGTAATGATTGTTTAAACATATGGCCAAAATCAGAGAAGTGAGTATTGTGGTTTTTTCTAATTCACCCGTCTTGTGTAGGTGTTGTATGCATTGAAAGCTTAACTCTGGAGAAATTACGAAAGTATACATGGACTGCAGTGTCTTGTTAATGTGTTTATTTTTAGAATTGGGTTCTCTTGAATAATTTATGATGTATGTTTAAATCCTGCAGAATATTTTCAATATGTAAGACACTAATATTTTTCAAAAGGCGTAGGAAGATTATCATTGTATGTATACAGAAAGTTTATTGATCTTTTTAAAGGCTTATGAAGAGGAGTATAGCTTGAACAGTATATTTACACAGCAAATGTCCCTGAAAGATTCATTACTGTGCGGAGGAAGGCTTCTGGGATTAGTGAATACCAGCTTTTTGCTTCAAGCAAAGCAACTGAGTTCTGATTTGGGTTGATGGTGACAGAAACTCTTCGTGGGATCCCACCCTGAGCCCATTAAAATCAGCGTTGCTGTGTCACAATTTAACTGGAGTAAGGATGAGGCCTCTGATGCAGCACTCCCGTGCCTGTGTGCTGTTAGGTTCTGACAGCTCATTGTGGCTTTCCTTTTTTCAACTTTGCAAGTGCAAAACAGAATAAGCTCGCTACAGTATGTGATAACAAGCCTAACGTTTTTGAAGTTAGTTATTTCACTGCGGTGTGATCCTCTCCATATTTAGAAGTCTTTAATGACTATTACCATCCTTGTGTATTTCTGCAATCGGAATAATTTGATAAGCTTTCTTGTCATTTCTCAGATTTGTTTTGTGTGCATGTTACATGAGTAGTTTCGTGATTTTTGAGAGGTAGGGTGCTAGCAGCAGTAATGTAATTGTGTGCTTGTGTACACTTCGTCAGTGCCTTGATTGTGGGCAGGTGTTAGAGCTGGGAGCAGCTCCATTGAGAATAACGTGATGTGCAAGAGACAAACCTTAAGAATTCCCGTGCAGTTTGTTAAGAAGGGGAAGAGTCGTTCTGCTCTCGGGGGCTAAGCTGCCTAGGTCAGGACAGGACATGCTGGTTACTCCTTAAACAGGAGAGACTGGTAGCTGATCGCATTACAGGGCACTGGATACTTGTTTACTACTCACTTGGTCTATCTTGGATTATTTTGAACAGTTGTGTTTGTTCTCTAGCTAGCTGATGGGGAGCGCTGAGCACTTAGAGAGAGCCTCTTACTGCATCTCAGCTGGATACCAAAAACGAGACTCTGTGAATTTGTCTTCTACTCCACTGGGAGCTCTGTTGAGAGGCTGTGTTTTGGGTTTCCTTTTCCACTTTAGTTTTTCCTTTCTTGTTATTGGCATGGTTTTTAAATTGCTGTGTGCCCACTGTTTTCTCCTCTGGAGGAGATGCTGTGCTGTCTTTTACTCCTTTATTGATTGTTCCATAAAATCTTTCCCATGAGTATACTGGCTTAAATCCAGACACTCAGGGGTCAAAGATAATGTGGTATTTTGTTCTAGCTTATTGATATTAACAGTTCACAACATACGTTATAGGTACTCATGCAAAAAAACTAAAATCTGTTAGAGGTTCTGACAGTAAAACATAAGCACGGAAAAAGCTGGATCAAGTTAGGCACTCACTGGAGAATTAAGTCTGCTGGTGTTACCTGAATAATGGGGTTTACAGTTGATTTCAGAAAGAAAAGGGTGTAAGTCTGTGTGGTCCTGAAGCACAGTGGATGAGGCTGTTCTAATGCATGTTTTTATGAACAGCATTTTAGTGGATAACATCATAGGCACAGTGGGCATTAGCACATCGTTGAAGTTGATCCTGTGTTCATGTGATTTACTACCACATATTCCTGTGGCCAGATTTGGTCTGCTGTTTGGTTCAGTTTTGCAGGGGATGCAACTTCCCATGGCGGCAGATGCCTAATAAAGGCATGTTGCTTCTGAAAGGTGCTGTTCCTCTCGCTTCCTGAGCCTGTGGCTGTGCTGCTGGTGCACGGAAGGCAGCACAGACTGAGCTGGATCCGCAGACAATCCAAAAAGAAAACATGATTAGTTTTTCTCTGGATCAGCAGTCTGATCAGACTGGCCACACGTTTGCTAGATCTGATGCAGGGGAGATGGCTGTACATGCATGGGTGGACACTGCAGGGAGCAGTCCACAGTGACACTGGATTAAGCATAGCATGAAACTTTGCTCTCTGTTTGTTATTAAACAAAAGCTGCAAATAATTTGATCCCAGTGTAACAATTACTGCCTTTATTAGTATTCTGTAAACATGCAGATAAGCTGGTTTTGTGCATCATTGTGTCTGTTTCTGCAGTTTTGCATTACTGATGTAAAACCTGAACTGATGGTGATTGTGGATATCTATATACACAGCTGTACATATATGCTGTATACATCTATATATATTTCCAATGACTTAGGTAAGAATAGGGTTTCAAGATTGATACTTGAAAAAATTGCATAGCTGTGAAATTCATGCAATGCAGAGAGCTCAAATAAGCATGACTTTTTTTTTTTTAATATACTGCTATATAAATAAGGCTGAAATGGATCTTAGGGTCTTTTGCACTCTCTGAACAGAAGTTAATGGAATTTTGTCAGTATTACTTTGCATACTCCTATTTTTATTGTAGATGTATGTGTATTTCTACAGTCTGTTGTGGCATAACAGTGAAACATAAATATTGAAAGATTGTATTTCAACAACTTGCTTTTTATACTGAGAATTTTTAATGTGCCTGTTTCGTTCTTCAGACTGCCTAAAGAGCAAGGTAAATGATATTATACATTTGGAAGGAGATAATGCTTGAGCCACATCTAAATGGCTCTGAATTGTATGTTAATTAGTGTTGTGTATTTGTAGGTATTCAGTTGATATATTAGCAAAAAAGGAGGAGTGCGATACAGAATTTTCCACCTCTAGTTTTAGAACATGTGTTTGAAGTATGTACATGTGTTTTATTTTTTCTTAAATTTTTGTGGGTTGGTTTCAGAGCATGTATTACACAGTATGCTGTAATACTTGAATTAAACAATTCCTTGTGGAAGTGCTCATCCAGGATTGGTGTTAAGTTAGGGGGAGCTGTAAGGTGGAGAGGCTGCTAAAAATTAAGAAAAAAATCATCCTGCTTCTGTCCTGCTACAAATTGAAATTAAACACTATAATTTCTAACTTAATCCTATTTGAGTTTCTTTGCTAAACTAATGTGCTTTTATTGTCCAAACAACCTTGCACACAACTTTCAATTTTGTATTTCTGCCTACACTTCCCCATAAGCCTTCAGAGAACTTTCTGCTAACCATAGTTAGATTTTTACTTGTTAAGAATTGTATTAGTCATGGTTTGCATTAGATTTTTCCATTTTCCTGTCCATGCTGCTTTGTAAGCCACAATGACTGTACGCAGATAAGAGCACCGTGAGGAGGCTTTAAGGTGGTTGGTTTTTTGGATCTAATTACTCAGCTTGGCTCTGGAGTACACCTTCATGTACCTGAAATTATTATCTATACAGAAATCATTATTCTTACACTACGTATGGCCTCCAAACTGCCTTCTGGCTTTGCAGCTCTTAAGAGCTGACTGCAGGCAAAAAACCAGTGGTGGTGCAAAGCAGATTCCTTTATGCGTTAGAAGTGGACATTCCCCCGCGTCAGCCACGTGTACCTACTCCAGCCTTCAGCCAGTTTTCATGCAGTCTTTGTCATTAGTCTGAAATCACAATGTATCTTACAGTGGTGGGAGAAAATGCTTGGAGACAATTAGTGACCTTTGGCAAGAGGTAGAACTCATACTGGCAATTGCCAGAAACAGCAGAAGGCATGGTTGGCAAGTGGATGGGATTGCAGGTGGAGGCTTTATTCTCTAGTGTGTGTATTTTGTCTGTCTCCCTTGAAACTACTTGATAGTAGTAGTTCAAACGCATTTATTTGGAATTTAGTACTGAATTTAATCTTTGCGGTTTTACACATTTTGCCAAAAACGATGCATTAACTCTGCAGACATTAAGTATTAGATATAGCTGAATGTCATATATTTGATAAAATTTTATTTGTATTAAAATGCTGAAAACTAGCTTTTTAAAATTGTATTTATTAGTAGAAACTTCTATATTAGCTCTACAAAAAAACCCACAACCCATTAAAAAAAGGTGGTTTGAATAATGAATACTCTGTCCTGTCAGCTTGTAGAGCTAGTAAGTGCTGTCCTCTAGCATCTCAAATTTATGCAGTTTTGGAAGTGAAGAATCATTTTCTAGTTGTTCAGCTTTAGATGAGCTGGTTGTTGAACTAAATTACTTAAATAAATTAAAATGAAAGATTTTGTATGAATTGATGAAACTGCAAAGACACAGTTGGCATATAGCAATACATTGGTGCTGCCGTAAATTTTGATCCCAGATGCTTAGCCATAGTTTTCAACAGTTAAAACTTCAAGTGGAAACACGCAGGTATTCTGGTGTAGCTTCACTGAGAGTTGTTTTCTAAGAAATTCAAGGAGCTGAGCTTACCTTTGCTGGAGAAGGACTTTCCAGAAAGCTGCCTGGTCCAGTTGCTTTTGCTTGTAGAGGTGCTGTATTCTATACCACAGGTTGCAGTATTTCAGAATTTACCCAGTTTTTCAGTTTCTTGAATCTGTGGAGAGCAAGCAACAAGAAGCTTTACAACCTGCACTGCCCCAGAGGTGGCACCATGGAGCTCTCCCCCATCCCCATTCCTATTCAGATTGAAGTCGAGGAGAGTTAGATATTTCTTGTATCAGATTTGATTGTTGGCTGTAACTAGATACTACAACCTATTACAATTAGGTTGTAATAATTACTTTCTGTAACGTGATCAGTAGCCAGTGAATAGAGCATAGAGACCAAGGTTTCCTTTAATGTTTAGTGTCTTTAATGTTTTAATGTCTGTAAATACATTTATTGGAAGCTCAGGTAACTACATGAACTCAAGAATAAAATACTAGACTACTTGATGTTTTTCTTTTAATAATTTAAATAAGGATACACTTAAGCCTTAGTTAATATTAACATGCTCTTTCTCAATGTGTGTTGTAACCTATTTTAGGGTAAATATAAATTTTGCTGATAAGTATATCCAGTTTTGGAATTGGCTGAATTTTCTGTTTGGGGATTCCCACTAAGGACAGGTTAGGCCTGTTCTTCCTTATGTCTCAGCGCATCATCTCACTTGGAGCTCTGGTTTGGCTCTCGTACTGCCCTTCTGTGATTATACATCATGACCACCCAATTCAAATGAGTAATAGGATTTCTTCTTTTAAAGGAAGGGCACTGAGTTGCCATTGGCTACAAAGACTACTTCAGACACAGAGAAAGAAAAGAACAAACTTTTTTTCTGGTTAAGAACAGACTATCTAAAACTAGAGAGCAGAGATAATTTTCCAGCCACTTCCCATACTGGAAGAAAAGCAGTTTTAGGATTTTTTCTCTCTCCCTTTTCCATTTCTTGATAGAAAGAAAAGCCAGACAGAGTTAGAGAATCTCCTGTAGTTTTTGTACAAAAATACTCATGTCTGCTGGTACTTTTCTCAATATATTACATACCTGAAGTAAATAAATACTTAACTTAGTCAAACCTCCTGTGGTTTGGAAGTAGAAACCTGAGACAATTGTTCTGTTTAACTACGTGAACTGATTCTTTTAGAGTTAAACCAAATTTTACATCTCTTTTGGAAAAAGCATTATTATTAGACTAGTAGAAACTGAAAAGCCTGCTTTTCAAACCATTCTGGTGGATTCAGTTAATGTTTTTCCTTTAAAAGCTTCAGTCAGTGAGACACTGCTGTGTACATAAATGTAGTAAAATGCTACACCATTTCATTCGCAGTGTCACAAGATTTGGACCATGAATATGAAAATACACATACATATGCACACAAATATAGAAACAGACTGATTTCACAGTAAGAATATTAGGATGCATGCCACGCATTCTTTGATAACTGCTGGCACACGGCTTCAGCACATGAATTTGAGTTCCTAAAACCACCTGGTAGGTTCAGTTGAAAAACCTTTTGAAAAATACATCAAAAAGTTGCTATGGCACTGCAGGGGATACTTATGCATAGAATAAAAGAACTAGTGTAGTGTTCTGTTCAGCAATTCTTCACCCGCAAACATTTCTGAATTCTAAAAGTATTTTGACACTTCTGTGTTAAAACACTACTTAGTCCTTAGCATTTTGCTCTAACTCTTTTAAAGTAAAATCAAAGTCAAACACTTAGTATTAGATGTCTTTCCTTTTTCTTCTGCATCTTTAAAAATATCTTGTAAAAAGTGTTGGATAAATTCTCTGGTTCCTTTCCTGAAAGGCAGTGTGGGTGCCTCCGAAAAGTAGTGATCTTCTGCATTCTTTTAATACAATTCTGATTATATTGTAGGGAAAAGGAAAATATAAGTACGTTATGAAAAGCAAGGAGACCAATTCCATACAGTAAAGCGCTCTGAAGATTGCATGGGACAGAATGGCTGTGTGTTTCTGTCACTGACTGCACGTAGACTTTGCGTAAATCCAGTTTGAGATGGGCGTGAGGAAGATGTGTGGAATTTGCCTGTGGCATATCCAGTGGCCCGGATTATTTGCATTGAAATCATAAAAAGGACATCAGTTGTTACTCTGCTTCATTGATAGCTGCAGAAAGTGTAGGTGATACTGAGGTTTTACATTGTTTTATATGTCTATGCAAATTGCTTTTTGTGCTTCTGACACACCTAATTTTGTGGCGATAGTTTCGGCTCAAAATTGAAAATGCCAAAATAAATTAAAAAAAAAAAAATTCTAATTCCAGCTCCTTTGTTGAAATTTTTTTTGCAAATGTAAGTAGCATGATAATCGGGTAACTTGTAACTAACTAGTAGCAAGGGCAGATAATTTCTACATTATATTATGAAATCATATCTGTGTTCCAAGCTGTCATTTACATCAATGTTTCAGCCCTTTCTTAAAGTAAATCAGTATAATATACTGACTCATCCAAGAACCATCACAATATTCTTGATGCATGAAATGACTTGTGTGAACAATAGGAACACTGTGTGATATGGACGTGTAGCAGACAGGAAAACAGAGAAGAGCTGAGACCACCAAGTGAAATCCCACTAGCCTCATTGCTCCAGAAATTAATAAATATGACAAATAATACATTTTGGCATAATGCTTACATTTTTTTGAAGAAGTTGATTGCATTTCTCCTTATATGTCCACTGCTGGTTGCTTACACAAGGCAATTTCACAGGACATATTAGGCAAGAAGCATAAAATCTCAGAATTGGCTAGTAGAGTGTTCTTAAGTACCTAAGTGGTTCTCAGCATGTTTTCAAAAGGGATGTTAAAAAGAAAATTTTATAAAAAGAGAAGATTTGTTCATGTAAAGACTTCATGAAAAGCTGCTTTTTCCCCAGTAGGCTTTTCCAATTTCTATTTATTGTTTAGTATTAAAAATGTACCTTGCTTTCTATGGGTTATCTATCTTCAGATTCTAAGTATAGGATCTTCCTTAAAATTTTTCATAGTGTCAGTGTTCAATCAACCTTGTAAACTTCTGCTGAGTAGGCAATTTGACATCTAAAGTATTGTTGTTACAGAGCCTGCTTTCTAGGTCTCATTTAATTTAGTTTTCTCTTTCCCATTTTATCAACACAGTATTTAGAAATGTTGGAACCAGAAGTAGTGCATTTGCAGAAGAGTTTCTTTTATGCTCCAGGTCAAAGCAATATCACTGCCTGCGTTACACAGTTTACAGAAGTCTCTTGTATTAATGCTGTTATCTTTGTCAACTGATCTGATGAGTCCATCAGACAGGATGTTTTGACAAGAACTGTTTTCCAGAGAAGTCCATTGATGAGGGCCATTCATGATGTTTGCATTCTTTATATACAATTTCTCTGTATGTTAGACTGAATTTGAAGTCCACAATCAGGTGAAATCATGGTCATTTTTAAACAATAGAGAGTCTAGGACCTAAAGCATTTTCCAATTAAGTAGCCAACATCATATGACTATCTTGTTACTTAGAGCAACTGTCCACTTGTGTGGTTAAACTGTCATTTAAAATGATGCCAAATGCAATTGAATGACGGTCTGAAATTTATGAGCGATGCTTTCAAACCATTGTTTAAGTAGTTCTCAGACCAAGCTTTTGAGTGTGGCATCTATTGTAGATAGAAATAAAGCGATCATCTGAAGTTCCGTGAGCTAATAATTGTTAATAGGCACACAAATGTGAAGACTGTAGGGCAATAATTAGTGCCCCTGACAGCTGTCATATGGAAGCATCATCAGTTGTAAAGGACACTTTACAATAAGGACACAGCAGCCTGTCCTTCTTGTAAGTTTACAGAATCTCTCTGTCTCTCCTAGGAAAGTTTAAGAGAATTAGTAAAGAAGAGAAGTTGTGGGTTTTGTGTACTGAATGTTTTTTTAGGTGAAGAACTGGTTCTGTCAAGATGAATGTAATCAACCTAAGGTTATGACTCCACTTTCCATCCTTTCTACTGCAATGTATGAAAAAAGATCAGATATCAATATTCATGTGTGTAAACTAAACTGTCATCTGACAAGAATTATTGGTATAACCTGGTGTTAGCAAGGTGTTTCACACAAGTGTCTGTGGCATTATTTCTGCTTCTTTGCTGGCATCTGGAAAACTTTAAGACCGTGATTACAATGTTTGTATTATATTTACATACTCTCTGTCGATCCATGTGAGGCACTCCTGGCTTGTATTCTGAGTCCCACCTGACACAGTCTCAGAGTTGACAGCAGAGCATGGTGCCTAGGAATGTAAAAGAAATTGCTACTGCATGTAAGTTTAGGAGCTAACCTTGTAGTCTAGCTCAGGTTTACCTTCTGCTCATCATCTTGCTTGCACTGTCACATGGGTCCTCCTGCCAGAGCACCCTGCAAAGTGACTGGCGTCAGCATCATTTCATCTTTGAAAGGTAAGAGTTGTTCTAAACAGCAAATGTCTTCACAGAGACCAGGTTTTCATGGAACGTGGTCGTTACCGGTTGCTCCCATTAGGTTATCTTCTTGTCTAGTTTCAGTTTTGTATCAGCACAGCTGTGTAATTGATCAAATCTCTGTAGTGATATTCTGGTTGTGTTTGGATCGAAATGCAGATTTCCAGAGTAAAATGAGACTATCACATCCGAAGGTGCTGCTTTGATATCTTCTATGTGACAATCCTACTGGCAACAGCATTACCATTAATACTCTTAACTGCTAGCGCTGAGTTTAGGATGCATCAAATTCTGTGACTTTGTTTAAACAGTCACATATGTTTGCTCTTTAGAAACGCTCCAATTATTTTAAGATACTGCAAGTAAATAATGGCTTTTTAAATTACAATAAGCTAATTAAATCAATTCTGAAACCTCTACAGGCCTGATAAACAATTAAAGTATTATTTCTAGACAGACAACACAAATAGTCTTCACTTAAACATTTCAGTACATGCTTTTTAAAATTAAATCTATTCTTAAGGCGATAAAATTAAATATAATAAAGATCATTTTCTGTGAATATAAAACATGGCTTTAATCATTCATTCAAAAGAATGCCTTCTCCCATAAATAGACTGTTCTGTCCTATTCCAACCCACATGGCCAGAGAGGAGAGTGCATGATCAGAGTTTCGTAAAAAGGTAAAGCTTAAATTTTCTGCTCTCTCTCTCTTTTTAATGCTCTTTGGGATTGAATCCATTAGGAGCCAAACAAAGCACATCTGTGTTGTTGTCCCTACTGACTGTCAGCGTACAGTACATTCAAATATTGCAGCCAGAAGGCGTTTTACAAAAACAGCTTTCAAGATGTGGTCTTGCAATGCATTTGTGTGCTTATTATGCAGCGCTATCTCTTGTCAGTGGGGAGTTCTGTAAATAAAGCACCAAGGTCTAATATTGTAGTAGTTGATAGCAATAAAGTAAACCAGAACCGAATAATCTGTTTTTCCTTAAGCAACTTCCTCATTTACAACTGTGACCAGTGTATAGGAAAAAAGTATAAAAGTAATTTTTTAAAATTTTTTTTAAAACCTTGGACTATCTAAAGTGGCTTTGCAGGAGGAAATGCAGTAGTTGTTTGTAAACATAACAGGATTGACAACAATCTGCCACTTTAACTATCTTATGTTTGACCTGTTTGAGTGAAACTACTATTTTGCATCAGTATATGCAGATGGAAAGAGTACAGCTGCCTGGAATTTACAGTCCTTTCTGTTCCCAAACACAGAAGAATTGTTAATCCCAGAGTCGCACTGTGAGGTTGGTAAAAATGAGTTCTGTAATTCAGATTCTATAGGTTAAGAAAACAAAACGGGTGCTTGAATCTTTTGGTGACATTCACAGGACTATAGGTGAAAATTTAGGGTTTAAACAGTAGATTAGGCCATCTTTTCTTTTGAGACTTATACTTCTGGCATCAAAAACAGTGCTTGCCTTTTCTAAAATTATCATTGAAGTATCAAGTTCTTACTCAAAATATAAAGGGAAAAAACTTAGCACAGGTGCATATATTTCTTCTAAGTGCTGCTTTAAAAATGAAATTTAAATGCCATCTATTATGTTACAGTTTTATTGGATGCATCGTAAGAAAAAAGTACTGTTAATTCTTTTTGCCAGATATTTGTAAAACAATATTATGCAATAAGCACAGAACATGAAATAATACTAAGATTTCAGAATATCGAAATGCTTTAAAAGAAAAAAAACAACAGGTGCAGCACTGCACTTTGACTTTTCAGAGAAATGCTTGCTTAAAGGTACTTACCTCTTCAATAACTAATTTAAGAAGGAAACATTTTGATGAGATGAACTTCTTTTGTACAAGGAGCGTTCATTAGAGATCTTAAAAAGGTGGACTGCTTCTGCTGCATTCACATGAATGAATCTAGCAGTACGGGAATATCCCCCTGGCTTTTCAGTCCCGTTGCCCTACTTTTATACTCAGTAAATGTGCTTTTACTGAACCTAACAATAATATCTACTGGAGACTGCCTTACAACTGGGCATTGAACTTCACTTTTTCAAACCTTTGTTGGTGGGACACTGGTTTTTGGATTGCTATTCTGTTAGCATGATGAACTAATTGACCTAGCAGGACTCCCTGTGGAATTGCAGCTTCTGCTTAGATCATCAGGAGTACAATTTGTTGTTTCATTTCCTCTTCAGGTCCCATCAGGGAAACTGAATTGTGAAAAGACTACCTACTGGGAGCATTCAGCCCTCATGACTGAATCAGTAACTTTATTTTTTTTTGGTACTGTCTTAATTAACAACAAAAAAGAGACTTTGTTATGAGGGAGTCTGCTGCGATTCTGATACAGATGACTAACCCCAGTTAGAGGAGCACTTGATCCACATGGCCTCCTGGAGGCTGGGGGCCCTGCGCAGGTGCAAAGTTAACACAAAGCTTCAACAAGCTCCAAGGGCTGTATTCAGGATAACTCGTCAAGTGTTACTAGACCATCACCACGGCTGAAGTCTGCAGGTATTAAGTGTCCGGCAAAAACATTCCAGGCTGAGAGGCCTGGCTTGTCTAGACTTTTAATTAGTAACATTAATTAACGTTAATTGCTCTGAGCAGTTTGTACTTATCTGTGAAAAGATACGGCCCTTAGAGTTTTCTGTGCTCTGACATGGTAAGACAGTGATGTGATCTTATTATTAAAAAGGCTGTCTGGTGCTTTTTATTAACAGGACACACATTTGCCCATCTCTTTCTTTTCCTGGCCCTGAGCTATATTCTGTTAAAATATGCTGAAAATAAATCTGTTTAATTTTTTATCTTTGCACTATTACACTTACTTTTCCCCAGTCTTTTCAAGTTCACTTTTGGGTACAGGTGAAGAAGAGTGATTTTGAAGCTGTTCACTAAAAGTAAAAATTCCTAGGTTTTCTTTAAGGAAACAGGTGAATAAATTCTCCTTTTTGAAAATTTAGTGCTGTCAAGCCTTTTCAGGGTACCGAGTTCCAAAGCAACAAGCATAGGAAAAATAATAATGCAGAAAGCTATCTTGGTGTGGAGGCAGTTTCTCCACCATAAATGTTCTCTGTATTCTCAGTTGTGAAATTTAGCATTTTGAAGTAATCATAACTTTGAAATAGTAATAGCTGTAGATTTACTGTAAGAAGGTGAAGGCCAAGGAAAGGTGGCATTAGAGAGACCGTATCTATGATACACAAATCTGTCTTCATAATAAAATTCAATTCACAGCGAGGAATCAAGTTTTATGCTTGTTTGACACAAGTTCATATTGCTAAGCTTACGAAGTAAAAATAATTTACGATATTTTGTGATTTTGACTTCTGTGCTGATTTTTAGAGGTTCTAGGACTGAGACTATTATGAATAGCAAAGTATTCCCTGGAGCTCATTGAGGGAAGGCTTTGCTGTCGTGGAAGAGAGCAGATCCTTCCTCCGCCAACAGAAAGACAGTAGCAGCCATCTTAATTTTGTTTGCTCCTGTGCCTGAATTTGCTCTTTGCTAATGTGATGTTGAGTTCAGCAGTGACATAATGCTGTCATTTTTCTCTGAAAACTGAAAAACAGACAGCATCTCTGAATTCTCCTTTCTTTTCCCATTTATTCTCACTATGCTTTTTTATAATCCTCCCACATAATTTCTGAATGTTAGATGAGAACACACACAGAAAATACTGAAATGTCTCCAGAGGCCACTTAACTGACTTGTCCATCACCATAAAGGTGGTGAGGCAGGAAAAGGGGAAGAGGCAGGACAGTGGGGCTGGGAGTTAGGAAATGGGGCAGTGCAGCAGCGTGAGCAAAAGGGGAGGAAGGGGTAGGATGGTCGGCAAGGCTAGCCTCATCTTTGTGTCTGAAAGGATCATATTTTTTTAGAATTCCTGGAGAAGACGGAATACAACTTCCTTCAAAGGCAGAGAATAAAGCCACAGGTTAGATTCTAGAACACAGCATTATTTTGCCATGCTTATTGGTCATGGCTCAAAATCAGATGTGCTTATTTGGATGTTACAGCTTAAGGAGTACCATTTCCAGAAATTTGTAGATAGCCATTCTGTGGGTTTCATGTTCATTCTCTTTCCCTTGGATTCCTGGGTTTCATCCATAAAGTATACAGATACTTCAAAGCAGGGGTATATCAGAAAAATTTCTCTGGTTGAAAAGGCTGGAAAACTGCCTGCAGTGCAGAAACGGGATTAGAATTTTGTTGAGTGTAACGTAGTGATGGCTGTAGTGTATGGTGTTTGGGTTTGTTTTTTTTTTTTTGTTTATTATTCCAAATGGATGTGCCTGTGCTGCTGAGTTTCAATGCCTATCAAAAGACCCTCCAACAATGTAGTGGACAGCTTTTTGTTAGTCTGTCCTGGTTTCGGCTGGAATAGAGTTAATTTTCTTCCTAGTAGCAGTCATAGTGCTGTGTTTTGGATTTAGTAGGAGAAGAATGTTGATAACACGCTGATGTTTTAGTTGTTGCTGAGTACTGCTCATGCTAGTCAAGGACTTTTCAGCTTCCCATGCTCTGCCAGGTGCACAAGAAGCTGGGAGGGGGCACAGCCAGGACAGCTGACCCAAACTGGCCAAAGGGCTATTCCATACCATATGGCATCATGCTCAGTATAGAAACTGGGGGGAGTTGGCCGGGGGGCAGCGATCGCTGCTCGGGAACTGGCTGGGTATCGGTTGGTGAGTGGTGAGCAATTGCATTGTGCATCACTTGCTTTGTATATTGTTATTATTATTATTATATTGTTATTATTATCATTACTATTTTACTTTATTTCAATTATTAAACTGTTCTTATGTCAACCCAGGAGTGTTTCTCACTCTCACTCCGATTCTCTCCGCCATCCCACCGGGGCAGGGGGAGTGAGCGAGCGGCTGCGTGGTGCTGAGTTGCTGGCTGGGGCTAAACCATGACATAGTGTTACGCCAGTTCCTCTATTTTTGGACCTTTTGGTTAAACAGATTTTCATTCCAATTTGTGGTATATACAAAGATCCACGAATACAACACGCAGACAAACATTCTTTTCAAAGGAGGCAAACATCTGAAGAAGGTAATCTTTGGCCACGATGAAAGAATTCTTCCATGCCTGAGTTACACAGTATTATATGTGGACAGTAATCATGTTCTTTACTTACAAACATTTTCTTACAATTTTCTTCAGCTTTGAATGGAATTACATAAAATACGACATTTCTTTGGCTTCCATGTGAGGAATAGGTGTTGCAGAAATTATGCATGTAGAAAATTATACTGATAAGTGCAATCTTACTGAAACCAGTGGATCTCTTGTATGAGGAAATTCACTTCAGTTTTGTAAATATTAGCAGGGGTTTTCACGCTTATAAATTGGTATCTAGTTATCATCCCCTTCTCATGCAGCTTCAAAACTGAGCAAGTCCCCTGTTTGATCAACTCATTGAATGTCTTTTAAGATTTTAATTTCAGGAAAGTTGAGCAAACATGTCTAGAAACTTAGTAAACAGATCTGTCCTAGACTGAGAAAGCATTTGTATCAGAGAATTTCCTTTCTTCATTTCAGGAAAGTTGGTAATCTAGACTTTTTGCAGAGAAGGAGAATATGTGTGTGTGTCTGTGTGTGTGTATACACATGTATCTATCTATATATATATAAACGCACATATATATGCACACCGTTTCTAACATGTGGAGCAAGACTTTCTACCTATATCAAGTTATTTATCAGTTTCGTAAAAAAACTTCATTATCTCTAGGTTTTGTGTTGCCAGATAAAATAAATGATCCCAGTTTCCAGGCAAATAGATTAGCAATCCAAAATACCCCTTTGAGATAGTCAGGCTCAGTCTGTTGGAGAACCGTTACACATTTGAATGAGGAATGATGTCTTTATAACCTCGATGGTGGGTGCTGAGAGGCATGACTGGTCTTAGTGAAAGTTAGGGAAGCCATCCTATTGCTTAGCATTATGTTGGCTGTGCTCCTGTTCCAAGTAGCTGTATTCCTAATAGAACTGTCTCTCTGTGCTGGAAAATCTTAAATGAGATTGAGAATCTGGCTAGCAGTACTGCACTGTTTCTAATTAAAATCTTGTATGTCACTTCCATGATACCCTGATTGAGCCACAAAGACGTTTTCCTTTTTGATAATTAGTTCAGTCTATATGCTGCATTCAGCATGGCTGAATAGAGGTGCAGAATAAACATATACTAAACTACAAGAAACCTTTACATAGGGAGTTTTGAGAAGTATTAATATTGTTTACATGTATGAGGGAATTTTCCAAACTCTCTCTTTTTGCGGCTGCTGTTGTTGCTTTTTGTTTTCACTGGCTTGGAAGAAATCTGCAGTTGAAATTCTGATGTACTTGTGTTTTAATTTATGCCAGTAATTTTCAGGTGGCAAGATAAGAGGTGCTTAAAAAATTACAAAGGAAAAGTAAAGGCAAATACTTGCTATTGTAAAAGAACAGATGTTAATGTAAATAATGCTATTAAGAAATCCAGTGTTTATGCACACAGGAGGTTTTCTTGCCAAAGAATTTCATATTCAATTTTCATTTTCTTTTAAATCAGATACTTTGATCAAAGCAGGTGGCTTGCCAAATAGCTTTTTGTCTTATAACAGAAAAAATAATATAAAATGTGAAGTAATTAATTTGAATTACCTCATAATGAGGTAAGGAACTGTATTCCAGAGGTGCTGTGAAATGAATTATCAATGTTCATGGGATACTTGCATTGCCCTCTGTGGCAGGTACTTGTGTTCCTGTAAGGTCAATGTCAGTAATAGTAAAAGTTGCCAACTCTTTTTTGTTTCAGATGTTTAATCTTTTCTTTCTTTATTTTTATAACAGTGTTGTTGAGGATTGGTATGCTGATAGTTTGAAAAAGAAAAGTCAAATAGGAGAGGATCCTTTATAATGCATATAAAAATGTATTAAAATTGCAACTTCCTTTCTTATAAAGTCTTTTTAATGTAATTTTACATTCCTCACCAACTTATCTGTAAAACAGGACTGCATTCCTGCTAAAAGAAAGATAGGATGTAATTTAAAAAAAAAAAAAATTAAAACTGTGTGAGTGGTAGTGTGCCTGAGAGGACTTTTAAGACACTACATAACCATCTGTACAATGCAGCTTGTCATTACTGGGCTCTGGTTTTTACAGCTTTCTGCCTCAGGAAATTTTTAAATATTTGCATGGAGAGCATTAATAGTAACTTGTATCCTAATGCCGTAGTTGTGTGATTCTGAAGTGAGTCATCTGTATGCAGAGCTAGCAGAGTTCCTATAATTGTTTCTTCCTGTATTTGATACAGCAGATAAGAGAATTTTTCAAGCCAGGGGAATTCCCAAATAATTGCCCTTCCCTTATTAATTACAAGTTATTTCTGAGTTTAGAATTTCCTTCTCTTCTTCCTTGTTTCCTTGAACGTTCCCTCCTGCCTCACTGGCCAAAGAAGGTTAGCAACATCGTGATTCGTTTATATATAATAAAACAGCTGTGTTGTGAAGTTAACAATATTCACGAGAGTTGTGAAGTCTTTTGAGACTGGTCAGAAAACTCCACCACTGACATGTTGTCTTCATTCAGATATAGTCGTTCTGTAGTGTGACAAGTTTTTTTCCTTGAGGTGTTTTGACTGCTGCTGCTTGGAAGGCTTTGGGCTCACAGAATCAGCCCCACACCAGAGCGGACAGTCTTCATAATCTATGGCTTTTATAGGTGCTGCTTTAATGTTATTTTATTGTCAAATTGAGTGGACATCTTGAAACCTTTCAGGTGTAATGATCTGCTGATTTTTATTCACTTCTATGAACGTTGTAAGTATTTAGTCAAACCTCATACACCAAACCCCAAAGATATTTTATTGTTTTGTATTAGCGCTTAGATGCTTAATGTATAGACATTTTGGCTAACCTTTCGTAAACAAATAAAACCAAAGAATCAAAATGACATTATTGATGTAAAGATGACGAGAAAACAGTTTTTAGAGTACTCATTCTTACATATTTATTTATTTATATTAAGTTGGTTTCTACTGATTTTTGGCAGGGTTGAAAAATAATAGGTTTAGAAGTGGAGGAGAGAGATACAAAGGCAAAAGGGGCTTAAATCCGTGTTTTACTAAATTAGCAGCAGCTGTTGGTTTAAATTGCATTGTTGTTAATACAAATAGATACTACTGCTGTCATTACTGAGAGTTTGCAGTGTGTAAGAAGGCATAGTGCTTAAGCAGGAAATATTCCTGGGTTCGTGCACAGTAGTATGGACAGGCAAAACTGCT
Source organism: Pelecanus crispus (assembly GCF_030463565.1). Taxonomy (NCBI): domain Eukaryota; kingdom Metazoa; phylum Chordata; class Aves; order Pelecaniformes; family Pelecanidae; genus Pelecanus; species Pelecanus crispus. The sequence goes on along the minus strand of NC_134646.1, from coordinate 68,534,151 downwards.
CAAATATTTTTAAATTGTAAGAAAGAAATTTGTGACTCAGCGTGTGTGTTCTTTTGTTCGAGACTTTTTTTGTTGTGATTTTCTTGCGTGTTTTGGCTTGAACTGAACACATTTCTTTGCTGTCTCTTCCTTCAGCCTCCCTTAAACAGCTCCTGTTGTGTTTCTGTTCTGTCCCACGGCTAGTCAGTACTGAGAAGATCCTCCTTAGCTGATCTGCAGGAATATATTACGTCATGTGCAGTATCCCCTGTAGCAAGATCAAGTTCCTGCACATATATACATTGTTCATACTGAAATAGGTAGTGCCCACAGATTGTTCCGTCTTGTACTTTCTGTACTTTTCGTAGGTTGTTCTGTACTTCTAGAACAGTGTTATCGCTATTTCATTGATTAACTGATGTTTCAAGCTCATTGGGTAGGTCACTCAGATAAGCACTTTAACAAGATTTAATTTAAACTGCAAATTACATTTTCATACACCATTAAGTGCCAGTTGCTATGTGAAATAATTCTATGTTTGAGATTAATTTGTTTTAAGAATGTGTTTGAGGGAGGTATTATGAGCATAATGAAGTGAAGTATATTTAATCTTAGACATTGTAATCTGTGCTACCTCTTTCTATACCAGTAGAATTTTGTTGGCTCCTTTGCATCTTCACCTGGAATTGCATTTTTTCAGTTGTTGAAGAAGTTTGTTTTGTTGCCTAATTTTAGTCATGTATATATTAAACGGCACATAGACTTTGGGCCAACACTCGAGAGTTATTCAGGCACAGCTTTGACAGATAACTGCATTTTGAACTTTTGCATGTTACCCTATGGAGAGGGTCATCCTAGGTTGAAAGCAAAATTTTGTACCTGGGCCTTCAGGGGAGAAGAATGCATGCCAGTTGAGGGGCAAAGCTGTCTATTAGGCAATGGTAGCAGCAATAAATTTAGGTTGAATTCCTGACTATCTTTGAGACTTCTGGCATGAACGACTTCAATTGTCTCCGCTCTTGCTTCCTCCTTACTTTTTTTCTCTCATCTACCTGAATCCGTTTCTTGCTGCACACTTGCTAAGTGCTGCCAGGCAGTTCTGCCTTCCTTTCAGTTGTGGCCTCCAGATACTACTGGATACAGCAGATACTACTGGATACAGGTGAAAAACCAACAACATTATTTATAAATAGGAATATTGATCTTAGCAGAAGTGAGCTACCTCAGGGTTACATTCGAAATACACGGTATACGTGTAGCTACATTAGGAATCAAGACCACCCAGTGCAGCAATTTTCAAATGCCAGTGATTGTCACTGGACCTCATTCAACTAAGGAAGGAGGAGCTTTAAGGCAAGGCAAATGATTAGCAGAATACTAATTTGACCTAAAATGCATAATTGTAAAGTTGTAATTCAGTAGCCAATAGTATTTCTATCCATCCACCAACTCACCTAACAGCAAAGGACTATAAACCATTAACTCATATTTATACTAATCCAATTCCAGGTGCACACTGCATATTTTTGTAGTAATAAATATTAAATAGTATATATTTTAAAGAGCAGTGTGTGTCTTAGCATTCTTGGTTGGAAAAAGGAACTCATAAATTTTAGTCCTGGCACTGACGTTGATTCACAGCATTGCTATGGGCAAGTCACTTAACTTCTGTCTGTGTTTCTTTAGCCATAAAATAGAAATAACAGTGCTTATTTTCTTGCTTCCCACAGGAATTGAAAGAAATTTTAACATTTGTGTAACTCTTCAAAGAATGTTAATTTAATGTCCATGTAAGCTTTTAGCTGTATCCAAAATAAACATATCCAAAGTTATTTTTACAGAAATTATTTACAACACTTTTACAAATATATTCTGTTTGGCGTTTTACCCAAATAACAATCTTTTCATGGTAATAGAACATGGTGTTTCCTTGTAAATAAGAAAGCTAATTAACTCGAGGGAAAAAAATGAACATATTCATATTCTACGAAAAAAATTTTTAAAAAACTGAAAAATTCAATTTTTTCACATTTGAATATTTATATGCATCTACTCCTGTAAATGATAGTACTGTGATTTCAGAAGAGTATGACTGTACAAGTCATTGTGTATGCGAGAAATTGGAACACTACCAATGCATTTTAGAAATTTCTTTTCAGTTGTTCAGCCGAAAACCAATGAAAATAACATTCCTATTATTCATGCAGATTTTCAAAGGCTTGCTTACTGCTCACTTCTTTCCTGAAACATATATTAGTAGTGAAGAGATTAATTTAACCTGCAGCTGGAGATGGTGACAGGATCAGGAGGAAGATTCTGGAAAGTTCATGTGGGTTTTGGCACATGTGAGTAGAGTAGCAGTTTGAGGTCTACATACATACGTAGAGGGTAAAGGAAAGTATCAGTAAGATTTTGCAGATGGTTGTATTAGTAGAGTGAAAAATTTGGCCCTGGAAGTGATACTGGATAGAATGAGAGCTGCGAACACTTGAGGGAACATGAAAGAATATGTTGAGCAAGCAAAGTTACATCTTGAGTGGGAAGCCCTCAAGATGACACCAAATGAGATTACCACAAATGTTGGCCCAAGAATAGCCCACCTGTGTCAAAATTAATAGCTTTATAATTGAAATAATACTTAGAGTATGTATTCTGCAAGTCAAGAAGTTCAGTAATGTTGCCCACTGACAGGTTGATTTAAGTGTAAACTTGGTGAGATGATCTATAGCAACTTAAAGTTAGTTTTTAGTTCTGCATACTACTAAAACTTGAGAATGTGAGAATAGGAAAATGTGGATCTAGTAGCTGAAAATTGGCATTCCAAGGAATTGGCTAGGAGAATACTAACATCATAAGCTTATTAGATTTCAGGAAATAAAATTTTTGCAAATCTTAATGTATGCACTGAACAGCAGTTCAGTGGAAAGACTGAAAACTACCTTTGTAAAGGAAATACTTGCATTTTACTAAGCTGAGCATATTAGCAAATAGAGTTCTACAAGATAGTAACGTTATTCTGGGGGAAAAAAAAGGAAGAAGTAGTCAACATGACTTGATGAAAAGAGCTCAGTTGACTGGAAAGGCAATCTACTCCATTAGTTTTGAAAGGAAAATGAGGTGGAAAAGTATTGTGTGCTTATGTTTCTACTTTTTAGACCAGTTTCCAAAATCATGAGGATTAGAAAATTTAAATTAAGTTTCAAAAGAGATGTTATAAATTTTCTTCTCACCCTCTCCTGTAATAGAGGTATGGCAAGTCGTGTCCTGTTACACCTGCACAAATGCAGTCACACAAGTTTTGCTGAAAACAATTTATTTCTGTGACTGAAATGAAAAAAGCCACTGAATGAGGAAGCAAGAGAGTGAATGTTTTTTTCCTCATTCTGTTGCTGCTTAAAAAAAAAAAGTTTGAACAATTTTATAGAAAAACTTGCATTTGCATTAATAAATAGTAATGAGTATATTGTTCTTGCAACGTTATATGTAGGTGCCTAAAATTAACTGCTGTGATTAATCCAGTGTAGCTGCTGTGAATCAGAGAATGAAATCTTGGTTCTATTGTGTTCAGTAATATCAGTCCTGTTGAGTGCATGCTTCCAGGGTTAGCACACTCAGAAAATATTTAGAAAATTTGAACATCTATATGTAAGGTTTCATTTGATGACATACTTCCGGAAAGTCAAATTAGCATTTATTTGAATGTTTTACTGTACCAAGGTCTACTTCATCTGCTGTAGCTTATATTCAGCATAGTACTGTAAGGAAGTTAACAATTTTCTGTAGCTCTGAGAACTGCATATTGAAATCACTGGTTTACTGGGGAAGGGTATAGGATGATGGGAGTGGGGGAGAGAAAAAAAATAGAATTGCTAAAAAAAAAGGGGGATGGTTGGGCAGAAGATGCTATAAATCAAGTTGTACGTATCTGTCATCTAGCAAACATTTTTAAAGCTGTCAAACAATAAGGAGAAAAACCTGACCTGATTTTCAGAGCACTGACCACTCGCTGTTCCTATTGACTTCAGAGAAAAGCTACAGGTCTCAGACACTCGGTGAGTGATTGACTGCCATAACTGGGCAGCTGTGTGTCCAGCCTTCTCTAGAGTAAACATTTGTAAAGAAATAATCCAGTTAACAAAATGTAAATACACGTTCGAGTTTCTTTTTCTACAATACTTCCCCCCCCAAAAAAAAGAAAAAAAACAAAAAAGGACAAACCCCTTTTAAACTACTGAAGATTGTGGAGTTAAAAGAAACACTCTGGTTTCATGAACACACTTTATCATTTTCTATAGGATTTCTACAGTACTTCATTGAAATCTTAAATTATGCCCGGACATTAATGTTAAAGCAATTCCATTAAGAGCAGGACAAGCAAAGATTTTCTTATTTACCAAACTTAAATACAAACGAATTTAAGTATCCCATGGAAAATTTGTCACTTCTCAGGCAAGCCTGGCAGCAGGCAAGTAAATCTGGCCTCTTCACCAGTCTCTTTACAAGACTCACTGGAAATGCCTAGTTTTTCTCTTCTGCTCTTAGAAAAATGGTGTACTTAATACTGCTGCAAACAGGAAACATTTTAATCCAGCTCCAATTGCCACTGAAGGTAGAAAGAGATAAATGTTTTTAATTTTTCCTTGTCTGCCCTAACTGAAGTTGTATAAAACTTTAACGACCTTGAAAGCTAAATCCTGGTCAGGTTCCAGGTGCATGGGAGAAATGCATCATTTGGGGTGAAAGACATCTGGAAATCTGCAAAATTTGACAATTCTTGCTGAAAGTTCATGGTGTACGTTCATATAAAGTAATGTTGTCAAAGAGCAGTCTTGATTTTCTTCAGGGGGGCCTTAAAGTGTCCAGAGCACAACTCTTATGAGGAGCGCTGAGGGAACTGGCGTTGTTTAGCCTAGAGGAGAGGAGGCTGAGGAGAGACCTTATCGCTCTCTACAACTACCTGAAAGGAGGTTGTAGTGAGGTGGGTGTTGGTCTCTTCTCCCAAGTAACTACCGATAGGATAAGAGGAAATGGCCTCAAGTTGCATCAGGGGAGGTTTAGATTGGATATTAGGAAAAATTTCTTCACGGAAAGGGTAGTCAAGCATTGGAACAGGCTGCCCAGAGAGGTGGTGGAGTCACCATCCCTGGAGGTGTTAAAAAAAACGGGTAGATGTGGTGCTTAGGGAGATGGTTTAGTGGTGGACTTGGCAGTGCTAGGTTAATGGTTGGACTCAATGATCTTAAAGGTCTTTTCCAACCTAAACCAAACAATTCTATGATTCTAAAGAAAAGTGGAAATGTACTGAAAGGCCTTGCAAGTCCCATGCGTTTTCAGTTTTCCCCTCTTGTTTCATGAGTAGATGTGGTTCTGAGAAGGTACTTCCATTTAAGTTGACCCGTGATGAGTAATAGTTAGAGGAAACAGTTTAAAAACAATTCCCAAAAAGTACAGATGGTGAGACTTGAGCATTACTTTATTCTTCTTTCAACAAGAGGATAATAATTTGTTGTTGGTAGTAGGCAATTTGTAATTAAATAAGTTTAATTTATTTTCTGTTAATATGTAAGCTGACTTCCAAGGAAGAGACAGCTCAGATGCGTTGCTTTCACTATTCACTTTAAAGTCAATTCTTCACAGTTATGAAACTGGATATAGCAAGTAAAAAAAAAAAAGCAGAGAAATTCAAAATAGACCTGATCCTACAATTTTTGTTCATTGACAGAATAACAAGTTGCATCAAGGTAAGTTTTGTATGTACCAGGATTAAAGATCATGTCCTAAGTTGGAGGTGAGATAAAAGTGCATAGAAATGCTCTATCAGTTCTCTTCCGCTAACCTTTAATGTCTATCAGTATTAATATTGTAAAATCAAAAGAAAAATTAAAATCTATTTAAAGAGCATATTTTTTCACTCTCATAAAAAATGGAAAACAGTTGCTCATAGATCCCTAATGGAATTTGGTTGTTCATGGTAATAGTACCACATGTAAAAGACCCACACAGAACATAATTTAAACTTGATTTTATGGATGCAGGACACTGGCCTTTGAAGTGTTCTCCACAGAGATTCTATTTGACATATCTTGTGGAATGGTCATCTTAATGTCTTACTTATCTAGTGCCTGAAAGATGTATAATTGGGATTTATTTGAATTCTGCTGGCATGTTACCATCCATAGCATTGTTTGGAACTGTGTTCTTTATGACCATACATAATAGTTTATTCAAAAATTCTAATCAGTATTTTATTTTTATTTAGATTAATTTTGAATCTTTAAAATACTTAATTATGAAAATACAATCTGAAAGATGATATAGATTTTCAAAAATTTTGTAGGATACTAATGCTGTCTTCCTTTTAGGGTGTGTTTTAAAGCTGTACTTCAGTCAGCAGTCTTTTCAGATGTGTATTCTCAAATAATCAGAAAACTGTGTCCAGTTTTGGGCTCCTTGTTCAAAAAAGATCACACCGCAGTAGTTGGGAGCTGGAGCACATGAGGCAGAGGGAATTGGGTCTGTTTAGCCTAGAGAAGTGCAGATGAAGGCAGACCTTATTGCTACCTGCAGGAAGCTGATCAGAGGATGCAGAGAAGATGGAGCCATGCTCTTCTTAGATGTGCACAGTGATAGAACAAGACGCAGTAGAGAAGTTGAATACATGTGATTCTGATGAGATATTAGGGGGTGAAAATTCATGATGAAGGGTGGTTGAACACTGGAGGTGCCCAGACTGATTGTGGGATCTCTTTCCTTGGAGGTGTTCAAGACCCAGTGGGTATGGGCCTGAGCAACCTGATCTGATTAGACCTGTTTTGACCACAGAGTTGGACCACAGACCTCTGAATGTCCCTTCCTGCCAGAGTTATTCTTTATTTCTGTAAGCTAAAATAATAGAAAGCAGCAGTGGAGAATATGTGTTAAGTCATCTAACTCATTTCACTGCCAGGTGAGGACTTCTCTTTGCTGAAATTAATTTTAAATAACAAATCCTAGGGTGAAATGTATTTATGTTATATCAGAACTATTTTCTGTGTACATCTCACAAGACACTTAGGTCATTAGTATTTCCAAAACTCCTCTCTTTCTGTAGGTGATTGCCAGAAACCCATATGGTCACATCCTTGCTTGTGTTGTTCCTTTTTAAAGGGATGTTTTTCAGTACCATCAGAATATACAGATACTGCATTTGTTATGACTTTGATAGGTAAATCTTCTCCAGGATAACATTGACAAGCTATATAATGAAGAAAGCATTGTGTATGTATTGCTTGTCCATTTTCCACCACACTCTTGAAGCCTCAAATACTTAAGCATCTTAGTTGCTTAAGGTACAAAGTTAACGTACATTAAGTAACTTTCTAAAGATTACAAATGCTGTCAAAGTAGTTTCTGTATACAAACATTCTGGCTTCAGAGCCTCTGCTTTAACTCTTTGAGAGGATTCTTCAGCTCTTCTTCCACAGAAAATTATTTTATACACAGTTCTCCTTTATTACTACTGTATTCAATTTGTGGGCAGTTGCAGAGGCTTTACTAAACCCTCTCCACGCAACTGTGTTTATAGGTAAGCAGTTTTATGGAATACATAAATAATTTATTATGTAACACCTGAAGCCAAGAACAGGCTTGAAGAAAATTGGAACAAATGGACTCATGGCTGAAGACTGACTTAGCAGGGACTGTAGAATATTCATTTGATGAAATAATTTTTTAAGTACAATTCTGTGTGGGAAGATTTGAATTAGAAAGCAAAAGAGTAAGAATTGTAAATTTTCAAGTGTGTTCTCATAGGGTTTTGGAGCAAGGTATCTTAGAGCTATTGCAAGCATACCCATTTGCTGTGACATGCTGAATACAAACATACTAATGCATCTGCATATATAGCAAAATATTGTATATGATTAAGATGTAGTTGGTCGTGGGTCTACTTCTGTGGTCAACAAGTTCAGCACTTCAGTCTTTTTCTTTCCACATTAACTTAGAAAGCCTGTGTGCTGCTTTGTGGGAAAATATACCATAATGATTCACAGTCTGTGAACTGTTGTCAGTATAGGCTATTTGGTATCTTATATAAAGTGTATCAAACTTTAACACTGTATTTTACAGTACAGAATCATTATTCTTAAATAATGAGTTTCTGGGTTGATTATTGGTTTGGATTTTTTCCCCCAAAGTCTCTTTCTTGTCTTCTGATACTGCTTAGTCAATTTACGACAATACAAGTGTTGCCTCCTCCAGGCTTACAACAATGCTTTCCCTACATTAGCTCACACTGATTATGTATTCAGTGCCTCAGCAAGGAAGGGTCTTTCGAATCTCGTTGAATGACCATGGCTTGAGAAGTGCGATGCTGCAGTTTGTATCTTAGAAACTGATGAAGCTTATAGCAAAAGGAACGTAATCTGGTTAAAATCTGTCAAAATATGTACTACTGGAATTGATATAGTAAAGCTATAGAGTAGGGAATGAGAAAAATTTTGAAACCAAAAGTGCAGGCTTCTTTCATTCCATGAATTGATAATGAAGCACAAAGACAATACACAGCCCAGGCATTAGAAAGTATTAAGAATTTTCTCTTTAGAAGTTGTTTACCTAATCTTAAACTAATAAGATGGATATGTTATTTCTTACTTCCATTAAATGCTTGTGTGTCCACTCGCAAATCTAAATAACCTAATGAGCACTACTCCAGTTAATTCACATATGTGTATAAATGATATAAGTTTGCTGAGCCAGAGAAGTAACTCTGCTGTAGCTTCCAGGGATTGGCAATGAAATGCTTGCTTTGAATACTTGGCATAATACTATTTCCTGTTCTTTGAAGGCATAGCAATACTCATGGTAACTGTGGTAATGCAAACCTATTATAATCCGAGGATTCTCAGCCTTCTTAGTTTTTGGCATCCGGATACAGATGCTGAACGCTGTGATTCCAGAAGTGAAGGATGAAGGCTTATGTTACAAAGTCTGACCAGAGCTGCTGCTCAACCAAAGCCTTCCAAGCACTGCTTGAAATCATTTATGTCCAGTTTCCAAGGATTGCACAGAAAGCCAGATGTAAGATAACCTCCTAGAGATAGACATTTTTGGGGATGATAAGATAGCTGTTTATCTTCTTTTGGCGTATGCATTGGTAGAGATAAAGATGGGAACATATTGTACAAACCAGCTTCAAATACCAAATGAAATAAAATCACATGTGACCTTTTTTCTCAGGTAGCTGAAAGACTGAGGTCTTTACAGCTACTTGGTAATCTGTTGTTGTAAGTAGTACATGAAATATTTCACTAGGATTGTCTAGTGAGATGAGAATTCTGACTTAACCTATAGAAAAGATCTACAAATAGCATCTTAAAAGTGAATTTTTATTTATTTATATCTCAAAGCATGTAAGTCTGATGGTAAAGGAAGGACAGCTCTTTTGTGAATTTACCAGTATATATATATCCATAGGCCAAGTTTTCTTCAGTCTAAGAGGAGGATGAATCCTGTCTCAGTGGGTATTTTAAATTCTGACAGTCCAGCATTTTTTAAGAAATACTATTTTGTGTTCATCAGTTCCAACTTTTCCAGTGTTTTCTACCTATGTAGATACCCTATGAAGAGTAATGTAACTTTTAAATATCCTAATAATTTATAGAAAAGCCTTATTTATATGCTGGGAAACTTTAATATTTAAAACTGTTTTCTAGTCTATATAATGTTCATATAAATAGTCCATATATAAGTAAACAATGTATGTAATCCCAAAGCATGTTTTTATCTGTGAAGAAGAGTGGTTTTATTATCCTGTTCAAAGTCCCCTTTGTTAGTCAGCCATTTGGGCCAAGTTAAGTGGCTTTCACACATAACTGATCTTTGTAAGAGGGGCAGAAGAGAACTTGCCAGTGCCTTAATAGCTTTATTTATAAATACTGCTAACCTGCAGCTTTATAATCACATTCTGTTGTCTTCCTTCTCTTACCTACTCTTTTTACTTCAAATTCAGCTGCAAATTCTCTGAAATAGTGGCCGTGTTCTTTTGCATGGTAGTTCTGTGTGGTGTGTAACACAGTAGAAAGAGCTTTGCTTTAGGGTTATGAAGGGTTATAAGTAGATAGAAATAGGAATATGATATGGTTGTATAATAGCTGTGGCGTATAAGTAATTTCTGGGTGCATACACAGTGTGCAATTTCAGTGTTCCAGGGTAAATTATTAATTATTGTGAATTTGCTAATGATGGTTTTTCCATGGTATTGATAGGCACTGTCCAGACAGATACAATGCAGTAGTGTGTGCCTAGAGAGCTCGCATGAGGGAAGTAGATCAACAGGAAAATATTTCCAGAATAGTAGAGCTTCAGTGAGGATAAAGTCATTAATATTTTAAACACATTGGAGGATTATCAGATAAGGGGCACGATGTAAGTGTGAAGTAATAACATATGTATGTGTATTCATAATGTAAAATACATTAGTGCAGTTCTGTTTCCATTAACTATCCTATGTATGTTAAGTATTTTCCATGGGGAAATTAATCCTCATTTCCATTCTGCACTGGCATGAAATTTTTTAATTTTAAGTTAAGGTTGGATCTGGTGAGTATTCTCTTTCTGAATTAAAAACTTTGCTTTTAAATAGTAAAATAAATCCATGTGGAATATTATTTTTGGAGAATAACTGTGAAGACTGTTAATAATGGCCAGGAAAGGACTTCAAAAGTCTTACAGTTACTTTTAGGGACGACACTGTTTGTAATAGGGAAAATAATACTAAAATGTTGTGTAATTTAGTATGGAAATTTATAGTTTGACTCAGTAGGAGTTTGTTACAGATTTCCTTGCTACCTGCTTTCATTCCCACTTTGATATACGAGGAGGCATTCTGACAGCTCGGAGAGCCACTCTGACAGCTACACTTAAGTGATTTCCATGGAAAGTTTTGCAAGGGGATGCATGTGCTTTTCCTCATTTTCCCTTCCTCCTTGTTCACCCTTGGGAAAGGGAGAAGGGAAATCTCAACAGCATGGTGAAATCTGAAATTGTGGCTTGTTTTAGGGAACAATGTGAATTTGATGAGACTTTCTTCACTTATCTTCAGGTTTTGAAGAGAGTGCTGAGGGCTTGTAAGCATTCTCCAAAGAGCTGTTACTTCTGCGGACCTGGTATTCATGGTCCTGGCGTTTTCCATCTCTTGCCTGAGAAGTTCTCTGGGAGCTTAAAAACCACAGCCCTGCTCAAAGACTCCTTTTTTGCTCTGTTTTGTAGTCCTCAGCAGCCCTTCCAGAGTAAGACTGTGCCTCTCTCCCTTGGACATGTTTTGTTTGTGAATTTGTTTCCCATGCTTCCCTTTTAGGTTTCTTTACACAAATACAGGAAACTTGAATTTACTTCAGACAAGTATTTTCAGTTAGGCACTTCCAGGAGACGTAATCTAGGCTTCAAGGAGAAAATACTGAAATATGGTATACTTGCCGCTTCCTAGCAATCTTTGGGCTCCTGGAGAAGATGTCAGTGGAGCCCTAATGCTCTGCTGAAATGGCATTTCAATGAATGACCTTGATCACATCCTCATAAAAATAATGGAGTCGGATTGTTTCCTGAAGGTTTATTGGGACAATAGCAGTCATGTGATGTCTTGATGCTTTGAGTAACTCCTGCAGGTTACTAGTAATAGATCAGGATGTTGTAAGAGTGCAAGTTTGGACAGGTCTCTGTGTTACAATTGATGCAAATAAGATGTGTATGGTCCCTGTTGATTGCATGTGTAGGTACTTTAACTATGGTTGCATGTTGACACGTAATCATACTTTGTTCAATGTTTTTCTCAGACTCTCTGAGCTGGTCAATAATTGTCTAATCTCTGCCATGTTGGGTGCCAGATTCAGGCACAGCTTGCTTTAACCAAGAGCCCATATGATTCTGATTTAGATATTCAGTACTTTCAAGAGTTAATGTGGTGGCTGTCGGTTCAGATGCTTTCAATTCAAGATCATTTCCCAAGTAGAAGAGACTTTAACCACTAGAACTAGTAGACTTGAATGTTGGGGGCCAGACCTGCTTCTAAATTTTGCATCGTAGGCACAGGCTTTCATTAACAGTATCTGCCAAAAAGGTAGTTTTCTTGAGTCTTCTGGTTTTCTTACAACGGTTTTTGCTCAGCCCTTGTTATAGCCTGTGAGAGGGAGGGGATCTCCCCTATTTGAGGCTTTATACAAGTTACTAAAACACTAAAAACTTTTGAAAACAGTATTCGATTCTGCTTTTTTCTGCGTTGTCTTAATTGTTAGAGCTGGTGGACTATTTCATATTGATTTGAAATACATATTTTACAGTCTAACTTTGTATTTTCTGTCTCTGAGCCAGTTTTTATGAAATTGAGGAAAACAGTTCAGTCAATATTAAGAAAATCTATATATTGCCATAAGCCATGATTATAATTCAACCAAATAAGGGTCCTACCTAAGTAATTAGGATAATTATCAATGGCTTTACATGCAGTAGAGGTTTTGGTTGGGTTTTTTTAAGTTATTGTTTGGTAAAATAGTACCTCGTGTCTAGAAATGAAGCACAGAATTGTATGATGAAAAATTCCCATGTGACTCATACTCTCACCATGTTACATTTCAGAGAGTCAAGAATTAAATTCTTGAATGGGAATTCCTTTTTTCAGAGGTGCAGATGCATGCTATTCCTTCCTCTCCTCCACCCTCAACTACAACTGCAAAACCTCCATGTTTCTTGGTGTTTCAGTGCTCTTTAAAATAGAGTTACAGAGTGGATTTTAGTATTTCCTAAATTTGTGAAGTAGAGAAGCATAGCACAATCATCTAGAATATATTTGCATGGAATTTCTTAATAATATGTAATCTCATAATATTCTTTAAATAAATGAGAACAAAGCTGAGAGATCAGTTGCTGAAGCATTCTATAGTTTGCTCGATTGCAGAGGTTTAAAGAGTTTGATATTAATGTTTGGAAACTACTTTTTTTTAGTATTTCAAAAACTTTTCTTCTTTACATATGCTTACATGCTGTCCTTGGAGTCACTATCGAAGTTTTTTTCTTAATGTCTCGCAGTTTAAACTGTATTTCACTTCCTACAAATTGAATCCTTTAAGTCAGTGCTTGCTAGGTTGGCTGCTGCTGCTCAACTCTGTACTAAATTTTAAGTTGAAAATGTTTTAGAAGAAATACTCTTGGGTTGACGTATGTGGGAAACAAGGTTGTAACAGAGTGGACAGAAAGGTGAGTTCAGAAACCTTGGTACTGATTGCAGTTTGTCTCTAGGCCCCTGCATGTGAAATGGTTATAATTATGTTAATCTTAAAGGAATGTTTGTGACTCTCTATTCTCTTTATTGGGAAGAGAGATGCTAAATACAGAAATAATAACTATTAATTTTGAGTTTATCATTTAGCTTTCCATTTGTTTCAAGTTTTGTAATTTTTTCCAAAGATTTCAAAAATAAAAATGATAGATTTTTTTTTTTTCTTGTGGAAAGGAAAGAGAAAAGCTGATTTAAGCTGATAAGCATCTTGTGATTCAGTAATGCAGTATATCATATCTGCCACAGACAAAAACTGACATGAAGTGATCTGAAATTCCTCTTGGCCTAGTTTCCTTTTTCTTTTGCTGTTTCTGTAGAACTTGCACATGCCCTGATGGCATGTATGACACATCTTTGCTCTCATTTCAAAACTCATGATTGCTTTGCTTTTCAGATGCAGGAGAGATCACTCTTATCAGAATCCAGCAGAAATTGGTTTTAGTGTTTTGCTGTTGGTATCCCATCAAAGCCTGTGGCTGTCAAAGAACCATGTTAAAGGATAAAGTCAGAATTTGGAGTTTCATTATTTTCATTTATGCACATTTGTCATTTGTATTTATCTGACGACTTCAGAATGATGACTTCTCTAACAATTCCGTTGTTTTTCTTTAGAAATAACTCTTGGACACATGTGTCGAAATGAGACATGTTTTATTATGAAGTAGAATATCCCTGACAGTTGTTGAAGGTGTTAGCATGACTCTGGTTGTTGCTTTCTTTTTCCTTCTCTCTCATAACTAGTCAATCAACATGCTTCAGTATGAAGCTATGAAAGCAAGTTTGAAGGAGTAAGATGTATGCACACTGTTGCCGGCCTCTTGGGATAGAGCTCTGGTCACAAGGCAGAGCTCAGTTTAAACCGTCACATGGCTTCTGATATTGCATTTGAAATGTGAGGGCAATTAGTTTAAGATTGTGCAGATACAAGGGATAATTATGCCTTGCAGTACTGCTGAAATCTCCAAAGAGCTTTCATGCCAGGATCCCTGAAAAGTTGATTGCTAACATGTAATAAGTAACAAAAGAATTATACATAGGAAAACAATAATTATTGAAAAAAAACCTTCATAAATTTTCTTAATGATATTTACTTATCACCTCTCTGTGAAATAACTTCCTAATGCTTGTTGGAACAGGAAATTGGGTTGCATTTACTCTAAAAAGCTGTTGGTTGCCCATAAAGTATATTCGCACAGTTGTTTCATGGTATCTGTGGCATGAAACGTAATACTTGCGCAAGTGACCATGAAGACATGCCTGTTGACTAGTGGATTTTCAATCTTTGCTTAGTCAGTTGTGTGACACTGTACAGTGCTATTGACGTTCAGATAAATAGGCTAAGCCTGCATGGTGGTTAGCTGTGTGAGATGGAATTAGCAACCCCTGGTAATGGTAGTGCCTGCTGCAATAGTTGCCCTGATTTAAATCTAAACCCAGGAAACAACACAGAGGAATAATCCATTAAAGAATGCCTGTTCTTTAAAGAACTATATTTTCTCCTCTCATTCAAGAATTGCTTATATTGGCAAATCTGTACTGATGTTAAATCATGCATGAATTAAGGAATTAAAGCATTTTTCATACGTTCATTAGAAATGGTACTACTACTACTTCAAAACCTGAATGGAAAGGTAGAAGTTGAAATAAATTGCCGTATGTTGACAATCCTGTTAGTCTGAGGACATTTTGTTGTCTTTTTTTCCACCTTAATCAAGACTCTGATGCTTTCCAGGAGCTGGCGAATTGGGCCCCTCAACCAGATTATGAGAGTTAGTAGATACAGCCAAAATAACTTTATAAAATATAACATGCTTGCTTTTGTAAAGAATACCATATTTTAAGGTAATGGAATGAGTTCATTGAATTAATCAAATTTACAGTAAAAGAACTTAAACTTACTGTGGCTTTCAGTGATGAAAACAGAGCTGTATCTAGGCCATGGTGTCTTTATTAACTTTAGATAAAGCAAATGTTCCTCCTAAATTACAGGTTTCTCCTGTATTTAGCTCTGTTACTGCTCAGATATACATTTTACCATCATATACAGGAAATAATGTTAGATTTCACATTGCAATGAAAAGGTCTGTTTTCTGAAGAAGCTATTTGCTTATTGCATCTTATATTTTATGTACAATGTAATTATTAAATACTCTGTTTCATGCCTGCAAGTATGTTTAAGACCCAGAATACTTTTATCATTGAAACTTCTAAAACAGAGTTAAAACCTATGTTTAGTTAAAATATAAAAATATTATTAAACTAGTCAAGATGTTGTTTTGCCCTTCTGTGGCTCTCCCACTCTCATCACCAGTGGCAAAATGCTTTGAATTTTAAGTAAAGACTTGTGGCCTATTTTTACCAAGCTTAATTAAAATCCTTGGGTTACTTATACTGAAGAAATTGTAACGGACTTACTGTAAGTACTGACAACTTTTTAGACTAGAATAATTGTGAGTCACTCAATAGTGTTACATAGAGAAACAAATGAAGACAGTAGTATACAACAGGGGTTTTTTTGTTGTTTTTTGGCTTTTGTTAAAACAAAGGTCCCTATTCCAAAAGCAGTAAACTTCCAATACCAAGGAAGTGTTTAAGAAAAGTAAAGGGAGATAATTTACACCATGTACGTCTGGCTAAATCGTCATAGTATATCGGGAGGAAAGCCAATCAGAATATCCATCCTATTTTTACTGATAATGTAGCCTGCATATATCAGTATGGGATGGTAGATAAATTTTAATTGGTTGCTTTAGTTGGCTGATAATGCTTTTGGAAAATGACATGAGATTTATTGAAAGGTTTGAAAAGCATCTCTGTTTTTTCTGTTATAGTTGCCTATACATGTTTGAAATACTTTCAATATTTTCAGTAAAAATGCATCTTTTTCTTTCTTGATTATGTGTTTTTAATTTTTAAATGGGCTGATGGTACATAGAGCCAAAATAGGGGGAAAAGTGTGTTAGAAATAGCGTATTATCTAGTGGATATTGTGAAAGTTCCAGTAAGTGAAAGTTCACTTTGGGACCTTTACAGTAATGGATCTTCTTGTGTCTTGTGTTTTGAAAGATTTTAAATTTTTTTTTTCTCAAAGAGAAAACACAAGCTAGAGGTATTTAAATTACTCCTGGAAGGTCCACCCTGAACATTTTTGTAAACTGAAAGAATTCAAACTTTTCTGGTTGACTTCTTTGCACGTGAGCAGAGGCTCCCAGGGCTGCCCTGCTCCCAACAGGTTTCCTGGGCTGCGCCGGCATGGCTGGGGTAGCTGGAGGCAGGGAGGGCTCCGACGGAGGGTCCCCAGAACCCCCCCAGGCCAAGGCTGTCAGGCTCCTGGCAGTGTGCCGGGGAATATTGCAGTCGCAGAGATGGGACACTTGGATGAACTTCTGTGTTAGGTCTTCGTGCCGTTAGTGGAGAATGGGGATCCCTCCCTTCAGAGGTGCCTGTCTGGTAAACCTGTGCAATCCCGAAGACATGGAAAGTCTAGGAATTTCTCAAAAAGCCAGATTAAAAAAAGCCTCACAACTACACAAGCACACAAAAGCAACCAAATGCACCACCGCCCCCGGTATTTTAGTGCAATTTCATCAGAAAGAAATGTTTCCATAAGTTGACAAATGCTGCAATATAATATAAATAATAGATAACAAGTTCTCTTTATTAAGAAGTCCTTCTGGCCAGCTTAAGGTGAAAGTGTACATGGACATTCAATAGCATTGTATTTCCTAAGTCTTAGCAATTTCTCATCATGTTGTTATATGGGTAGAATTCATTTGTAGAAAATGAATGGTTTTGAGCCTGAAGTGGTAAAGCAGATCTGCAAGTTCAAGCACTAACTGTTGATCCAGCTATTAATTTAAATGACAAATTTGGCTGTGTTGGTGACTAAAGAGCAGGTCTGGGTGGTAAATAGTATCAAATGCTACAGGACTTAGCATCCCCAGCCATCTCTTGGGAAACAGGTAGGTAAACATATTTCTGGTTTATTGTTGATTACTGCTTAGAATATTTGGCTACAATGTGAATGGAAAACTGTCTTGCATAAGGTGATTGATTACATGGTAATATTTTTTTTTTTTTCATCTACCAGTCCGGATAGGCATTTTAACCCACTGATAACTTCAAATTAAAAACTAAACTTCTTTTGATATTCAGTGGTATTCCTCCAGTAACTAAGGAAATCTGTACAGTAGCTGTAGAATCCGAAATCTGTGAACTCAGCTTTGATGTATGCTGAACTGAGTCTCACTAAGATCTTCACTAAACACTGTTAAGGTATTTTTAGAGAATCCCATGGGAATCCATAGAACAGAGACATAAGAGTTCAGCAAACAACTGTGAGTTTTTTTCATTTCAATAAGGTTGAAAATATTGAATATCCATTTCAGGCTATGTATGGTATAAGGACTGGTACAAGTACTTCAGTGAGTGAGTAAGAAAGGTTCTCTGGAAAGTATTACTCACATGATGAGGCTGTGCTTGTCCAGAGAGATACTATCTTTTAGTAAACCAGCTGATCTATCCACAAAAAAGGGACAAGGAGTTGGGCATACAGATCCTCCTTCAGATCTGAACTGGATCGCATAGTTGAAAACTAACATAATGTATACACGCATAAGGCCAAAGTAAAGGTGTAATAAGCAGTGCTAGCTTTAGCTTTCATTAAGGAGAGAATGCTTTTCTGTGCAATAGAAACATTCTCATGACACAGATTTTTATTGTTTTTTAATGCTGGTTTTAGGAGTGTGGGGGTTTTTAATTTGTGTCCAGTAATAAAGCCTGTTGAGATCTTTATACCTATAACCAGTTGTTCCTTTCACTGAAATCAGCTCCTGCCTTTGGAACACTACAGTACCACTGTAAAAATGAAATATATATTTCATAACTGTAAGGCAGTATAAGATAGAAAGAAGTGTTAGTTTATGTGTAAATTGATTTGTATTTTTAAAGCAGTGAAAGGGGGTTTTGCTGCTTTTTTTTTTTTTAAGCCTTTACATTGTAGGTTAAAAAAGCTGAAAGCATATGGTAGCAATTTTTTAACCTCTCTACATGAGGTGCTTGTCAACGGAGGTCCATACGTCCAAAGCTAGTTAATAACAGCTGCAGGCCAAAGTTCCTTTAAGAGCTATTGCCGTGTTCCAAGATTCTCAAAGACTTTGAACAAGTGAAGTTGGCCACAAGGGAAAGCAGCAGGTCTGCATTCTGCTTGTTAAGTGAACCCTGTTTGAACAGAAAAAAATGTGGCAGAAAGTCAGAATTTTCATACTATAAAACTTGACCATAAAATATCAGATAGGATTGGCTAGTAGGCTGCTGCATTTTAGCCTAAACGAACCATTTGCTTCGGTCGAAAACTTTATTTTGCCAATTGCTTCAACAAACATATTTAAGGTTTTTTTGAGGAAAATTTGGAAGACTAATTATACCAAGTACTTTTTTTTGAAAGAATTCAGAGAATCCCGAAACATAGAAATACAGTTCTGTCTGTGTTTACATTTTGTGTATAGAAAATATGAAGTAGAAAGGGAAGAATGTATGTGAAGAAGAAAAAAATTGCAATTCTCTTGACCTTGTGCTGCTTTCTCGGTTTTATATTCATTTCCATTTTTGCTATGTTCTTTTCAAAGCTGTAGTGAATTATAATTAAGAGAATTCCCTCCAGACAGCTTTCCATGCAGTTTGTAGTTGCTTTGCAGTTTGGAAGAAGTCCAGACGTAAAATGTGAAATCACTTTCTCAAAAGATATGGTCTGTATATTTTTGCCTGTTGGTTGAAAACCTTCGTGGTATATTAAAGCCTTTATCAGAAAAAGCTCTTTAGAAGCATTTAGAGGGAACAAGCCTGTCTGGCTGGTTATCTGCCAGTAATAAAGTATCAATAAACAATACTCATCATTGTTGTTCAAGTAGAATATAAGGCAGGATGCTTGATAGAGAATATGTTTTGTGCTCTACACCAGAATGGTGCTGGATCAAAAACTGAGATTTGCGATACATTTCTAGGACGCTGAGTGCCCCTAGGTGGTCACAACTAAAAGTACAGCAGGAGCAGTTTTTCCCTGCTCATCTCGTTCCTGCTGATGGACAGCTAACCTCTGCTGGGGACTGGGAGCTGATCTCAGCCTCTGTGGCACATTTTTGGGAGGCATTACTATTAAAGAAGTGCTTCTTTTCCTTTCATAAGTCTCTGCTTTACAGAAGAACGTTTGTGTGGTATTAATTTTAATCTGGAAATTGCTGACATACTGAAGTGGCAGTGTGTCATTAGTCCCACTTATGGCTCCAATTTAGCCCTTGTCATTGTAGTTGTCAGTATCAATTGGGGATTAGATGGGGTTATGGCATGCAGAGCGGACGGTCAGTGGATCAGTACCACTTTTCATTCCTTTTTAACACAATCTTTTTATTATCAAGCCCATTGATACAATTTTGTTAATGCTTTTCAGTTTTTCATATGCATAAAATGTTTTGGGGATAAATTGCTTCTGGAGTTTTTTCTGTGTTCTTTGCATTCCATTTCTCTACTGTATTTGAAATATGTAAGTGATGAAATGACACAGAAGTGGTACCACTTCTAAAATACGCATTTCTGAAGTCACACAGTCAGTTGTTTTGAAAATGCTCGTTTATAATGCATTGATCCTTAGAGAAGAGATGCATTGTAAGACTTATCCTTCAACTTCTACACAAATGTGTTGTTGATTTGCCGTTGTAAGGGAAGCAAGCATTGTACAAATAATGGAAGTAAGATTTCCAAAGATTGTAGAGCCAATTTTATATGTTAGGGTTTTTAAACCGAATAATGGAATACGATGGAATAATACAATTTATTTTAATCTTCATCAGATAAATGGTGTCTCAAATCTCTAAGTACAGTATATGAGAAAAGAAACTTTGTATTTTGTCCTAAAAGCTAGGTTTGCACTGACATAGGCATTTCTGTGGGGAAAGAGGGGAAAAAAAGGTAAATCTTTCTCTTGCTTTCTGTGAATTCTGGTGAATTTGCTTCTATGGTAACCAATTAGCCAGAGCTTATTACTCATGTAAAACAGGAACTGTTTGCATTTTTAAAACCTTCATTTGCAAAACAGCATGTCTAAATGATAAAGTTAAATTTCTTTCCCAAGACCACAAGTCGTCTTTGTAGGTGGAAACAACTGAGTTTACAGTTTAAAAAGCAAGGGAAAAGGCGCTCCTAGGCAGCAGCATCCATCCACGCTAAGAGCAAATATTTGTTTTTGGAGGAGAGAATGGCTGTCCCCGGAGCAGCCAGCTTAGCAAAAGCAGGAATGGAAGGGCAGAGCTCATCTTTTATGGAAGTCAGATAAATTTCATGCTCTTTAACATCGACTGTGACTGCAGGCTTTTCACTGAAGCCTGGCTCCTTCCCCAGTGTGAACAAAATAGGAAAAGTGATTAAAGTTCACTCAGTACTGGACAGCAGGAGGCAACCACTCCTGTATCTTCAGCTGAGGGAGAGGGCGAGAGGGCTCTTTAATAAGACTTGTGAGGCTTCTTTGAAGAAAAGAAATAGGACTCATAGGGCCTATAGATTCCTGCACGAACATTCATTCATTTCCTGTACTTCATATGGCTTCTTTGACACATGGTAATATTGTCATCCCCTTCATTAAAATGTTCATTATGAAAGGGGAAAGAGAGAAAATGTAACTGTTAACCGGAGTCAGGGGTCAGCAAGTTCTGCTGTGAGCAAAGGGCTCGGAGCTGCCTCGGATAATAGCGGTGGCTCTGGGGCAGATGCGACAGGCAGACGGAAAATGGAAATACGGACCTTGCAAATTGTCCCGTTTAGTGTCCTGTCTTGTGATGGACAGGAGTCTTGGGCGTCCTGACAAGTCTTGAAAGGCTGAAGTGCCTAGCAGATCCTCCTGGATCCTGCCTTTTGGCTTTTTCCCTCTGTGTCTGTCTCTTTTTCCGTTTCGCCCTTTTTTAAGTTGTGCAATCAGTATTCACACATTCTTACAACTAATAGGATTAGAAGCGTTGCAAAGGGATTTGAACAAGATAATTAGTTTACTGCTTAGCCCACAATATAACAGGCAAAGCCCCTCTGAGAAAAGGCAGACAAAATGGGTCAGAAAATGTGTGGGAAATGAGGTAAGGCCTCTCAAACAGGGCCTCAATCAGCTCTACCATTATGAAAGGGGCCTGGAGTATTCATTCATTACTGCAGACTGTTGACTTTTTTGGCTTGGCCACCAGAGGTGTCAAGGAAAGAGACCGAGCCGAGCAGTGGGAAGTGTTGCTGGACACCAAGGAGGCCGTTTCAAGTGCCTAAATGCAGTTTCACATTCTTTGCCACCACGCCACATAGAGCAATGCTGGAAAATCGAAGCGCGCAGCCTCAAGTTCTTTACAAAGCTGAGGCTGTAAAAGCAAAGCTTCTTCTAAACCTCGGGCTGGATTGCACGCTCAGAAAGAGACAGGCAGCTGAAATATCGAATCGGGGAACTTCCTTTATGGTTAATATTACGTTTGAATCTCTATCTAGCAGAGTTCTTCAAAACGAATTTTCTAGCAGTGGGTTGAAGCGTTGCATTTAAATATATCTTTTCTTCTTTTAAGATACGCCACACAGAAAAAGCCCCAAATCTCATCCCCCACTGTCCCCCCTCGGAGATACCAGTATAGTGTGTGAATTACTAAGTGATGGTACTTGGTTTCTAAAGGAGCAGCAGGAAATATTTCAAAGTTCTGCCCATTTTTTTTTTTTCTTTGCCTGTGAAACTTGTATGAACCACCAGCCTGATCAAAGCTGCCAGAAGCTGTTAGGAGGCATGTTGACCTGGGCTTGCCTGGGTATGGTAACTTAGAGGTGCCTCCTCTTCGGTGGAAGAAACAGCAGGAGCTGCTCTAATGAACTGTCCAGCAGCTCCATCTTGCAGCGTAGATGCAGCAGAGGTGAGAAGAGGTTAATCCATAGGGGAACTAGTTAAGAAAGCAAAGCGAAAAATACCAGGGAGTTGTATGACCAAAATTCAACTTGAAGTCAAAGATGGTTGCTGACATTTTCTGTTTCTTTTAACGAAACTCTCCTTTCAACCTGTTGCTTTTTGTGTCAGCTTGCAAGTTTGAAATACTTCAGCTGCAGTGCAGGAGTATGCATTATGTACAATACAGAATGTCATGTTGCCTATAGCAAATTGACCTCCCATTCATTTTAAATACCTATATCTTATTTCTGATGGAGATTAGATTCCTAATCTTAAGCTTAGGCTCACTTGTATTTCAGCATAGGGATTTATTACTGTAAACTTTATCTGCTCATAAGTGTAAAGAAGACAAAGACGTTCACAATTAGACATGCACATACCTGTTAGTAACATGAAATCCTTATACTGTAATCCTAGCTGTTGTGATTTTCATCATTAAGCGTATTTACCCCAGAGGTTTATCCTGGTTTTATTTTTTAAAAAATGTGGCAGTTCTCCTTGGGTATTTAAATGCTTTTTCTGCAATTCCCTGTTCAACCGCAAGCTAAGATGTCATCTCTGCTTCAGCTGGGAATAATAACCAACACAAAATAGAGATTGTATGTATGGAAAAGGGAATCGTGAGTATTGAAAATACTGTGGAAAACACACCCGGTGAGATGTTTGCCTGTTCTTCAGGTCAGGCATTGTACCATACATACGCTTACATACGTGGAGAGTAATTTCCCACTGGAAGTCAAGTGTGTCCCTAATTAAAAAAACAAAACAAAACAAGAAAACACCACAGGCAGAAATTGGTATAGGTATGCAGAAGTCTATATAAGACTCTTCTTCCTGTTCTATATAAAAAGAGGTGTTAATCAGTATTATAAATAATATGTATCTATAATGAAATTTCAGCTAGGTTAAAGGAAAAGGAAAGTTAAAACAGAGATTCAGGAGAATAAAATATGTGTCTTAAAGTTCATCAGAGCATGTATTTTTAAACATGGACTTAATACCTGAATAAAATCTAATGACTGACACACAAACTTATGGTTTATTTTGTATGGTCATGCTGTTTTGAATGCTGGCTTTGAATCTGGTCAGTCCTTTTCCTTGGGGTACCAGGATGTTAAGTTCTATTTAGGATAGGGTTATCTAATACCTCTTTTCAAGTCTATATTTCTATTTGATTGTTTATGTTTGATTAAACTGTTCAATTAATACAGCTCATCAAAACATTTCTGGACATATTTTCCCTTCAGATATTTGTGTAATATGTGGTATCAGTGAGGAAAATTTGGCTTATTGTCATTATTTATAGACATGGATTGGAAGATGGTTAACAGAGGGCAAAAGAGATACGGAAGAAGAAACTGCAAAAAAAAAATTTATTCTGCAGATCCAGGGCTTAATTAGATATTCTGTATCCCTACTGAATGCTGAATTTGATCTTTTCGTTTTCACAGATTGCAGACATTCATTCTCACCCACGGCCTACTTGAAATTGATACTAAGGGAAAATATTTGAATATTTTTATCCCTGTTTGGAGCAAACATTTGTAGACATATTCTCATGACTCCTCGGTTCCTTTGGTGGTTTTAGTGTATTTTTAGTTCGCATATCTGAAGCACTCAGTACCACTGCAGTCCAGCTCTCAGATGTACTCAGTTGTAAGTCAGAGATGAATTCTTATCTGTGTTTACTGTAGCTCTTCCACTGTATGCTTTCACTATTTTTGATTCTTCCCAGAAGACCTACCACCTACCACCCTATCCTTGGTAGCACAGTTCCTGTGTTATTCTGCAGGGATGCAGACCTGGCACAAAATTTTGAAGTATAGTATTATCTTGAATGGTCAATCCTCCTGAAATACTGACCTTCTACCCCAAAGCTTTTCTCTACCTGGCCAGGAGCTGGAGGAGATTTCTGTCTCAGAAAAATCCTTTAAACATTGTCATAAGGAGTGCTAGGGAGAAGTGATGCCTTTGCAATTTCAGAAAGAAATTCCCATTTTTTACAGGGGATAACTGAGAATTTGGCAAGATCCACTCCACCCCCCAAAGAAAACACAAAAAGCAGAACAAAAACCCTGGGTTTTGTTAAAAATAAAAGATTATTTTGTTAAGGACTCGTACATGGTCCAGTTGACTTAAATAGTATTTGTGGTGTGACAATGATAGTTTGTCATGGGGTAAGATGGAAATTTATAGAGTAATTATGGAAGAGGAAACTATTTTCTTACTTTCTTGTTCTGTCTCTCTGTCTGAGGAGGATTTTGTCTTTGTTCATATATGCTTAAATTAGGTAAACCTGTAATTAAGTCATGTTCACTGCCATTTTTCAGTAAGTAGTTTGTGATTCAAAGATATATTTGATCACATGTTTAACACTAAGCTTGTGAGTAGTTACAATGAATTCAATGGGATTTAAGTACATACTTTAAATTGTACATGCTTCAGTGCTTTCCTGAATTGGGATGAGATTATTTATATGTTTGCGGTTTAATAAGAGCTATGTTGAGCTGAATTAGTGTAATTTTCCATCCTACATCTCCGAAGGTGCTGTACCATAACCTATACACTTCATGTTGTCACAGTCCATCTTACAAGACTGTAATAGATTTTCATTTGGTTGATAATTCAGAGCTTTGAAGAGTAATGCTTTTGTTTGTTTTTAGAATTGGTGGAGATGAGGAGCATTCCCTTAAATATACTTCATTCCTAACCTATCAAAATTAGCATTATTGATTAGTTTAAAAAAAAAAAACAAACAAAAAAACCCGAAATTAAAACCAAAACCAAACCAAAAAAACCCTAGAAATGATCATTTTTTACGTTTTGGGTTTGCTGGGTTTCTTTTAAGGTCGAAAAATATTAATACTGTTTAAATACTCCCTGTTTTTGTGAGGTATGAGGAACCATTAAAGGTTAATTGTTGGACTGGATGATCTTAAAGGTCTTTTCCAACCTAAATGATTCTATGATTCTATGATTGGCTCAGGCATGTCTGGGATGGCAGGGAAGATGTGCAGTAAGTGGTTTTGCTCACACTATTGGAACATGTGTTCACTGAAAACAGTGTTTCACTCTGTAGGAGTCACAGCAGAAGGTGAACTCAAACTTTTCTGCCTGTTTTCAAGGCAGACACTTTCTGTCTTGAAAAAGTTTCTTCAAAGGAGGTGTAAATACTGGTAAATAGTAGGTGTATATAGAAACTACTTACCATGTCCATCTCTCTCCAAATCACCTTAAACATGTAGAATAGATAATTCAAACAAAGTTGTGACTGACCTGAATTTACTATAAACATCTTCGTTTTAAATTAGGGAAATCAAGTTGTGTGTTTCTCATGCACTGGTTAAGAATTAAAGCAGGATATCATGCTGACAAATGAGGTGAATGGGAATGGGATACAGAGTTACTCTGTGATTTAATACATTGTCCAAAATACGTTAGATGTATAACTCTACAGAAATTTTAGCTCTTAACTGCCATAAAGCCGTGACTTTCTTAAGTGATATATCTGCAATAATTCTACAGTATTTTGATTCATAAAAGTTGAGTATATTGGAAGGGGCTTAAAAAATGCATTTTAGTAGGCCTTTTGACAGATGTGATTTAAAAGCTTAGAGAAAGCAATGCACCTGTCACTTTTAATTGCAGAAAGCTTTCCATCTATTAACTTTATTTTGCCAGAGCCTTCTAATGAAAAAGTTCCAGTGTCTAATTTAATTTAATTTTCTTTGGCTTTGCCAGAAGAGCAATTAATTTTTAAAACTTCCAACTATTAAGTTGTGCTTCAGAAAGCAGTCTCTCTATCTTATATACCATTAAGTTTCATCATATGCTTGTCATACCTTAGGAACATCTTGATATCCTTGAAGAAATGTGGCAGTGAAATGTAGACATATTGTCTGTAGCACTAGGTAGGGTTTACAAATACAAATGTTCATATGATTGGGTTATTCCTATCCATCATTAGATTGCATCTCTCTGGAGCTATAAGTACATCTGTGCCTGGCAGGCTTGTGTTATCACCAGTGCATATGGGGACCATGTGTCAGTCTTCCAACAAAGATATATAGCCTTCTGGAGAAGCAGGATTGGATACGCTTGTATTTCAGCCTCTAAATCAATTTCTGGGACCTTTGCTACAGATGTTGGAAGCTGCAGGTCTGTAAAACAGTATACTGTAATATGAACTGCAACAGAAGAATAAGCATGAGAGAGAATTAGCCATATGGCAATAGATAGCAAGTGCAGTGGAGCCTGTGTAGAAGCAAATCCTCACACCTTCTCAGCTATCTGTATAAATATCGTTTAAATTCAATCACCTCAGAGCTCTGAGCGGGTCCCGTTCTCAGAGGAGGTCTGTTCTTACTCGGCTAAAAGAGTGAGTACAGATACATGCACTTCTTGTTGTAAGATACATGTCCTAGCAGTTTTGAGCTGGTGAAACACTTAATGAATTGCTTACAAGTATGAATGGATTTACACAGACTGCTTTAGCAGAAAGCATGGCTATGTAGGGCCGAGATGTTGTTGTTCCCTTTAATGGCTATTATTGACAGAATCATAGAATTGTTTAGGTTGGAAAAGATCTTTAAGATTATCGAGTCCAATTGTTAACCTAGCACTGCCAAGTCCACCACTAAACCATGTCCCTAAGCACCACATCTACATGTCCTTTAAGTACTTCCAGGGATGGGGACTCAAACCACTTCCCTGGGCAGCCTGTTCCAGTGCTTGACTACCCTTTCCGTGAAGAAATTTTTCCTAATATCCAATCTAAACCTCCCCTAACACAACATGAGGCCATTTCCTCTTGTCCTATCACTTGTTACTTGGGAGAAGAGACCAACACCCACCTCCCTACAGCCTCCTTTCAAGTAGTTGTAGAGAGTGATAAGGTCTCCCCTCAGCCTCCTCTTCTCCAGGCTAAACAACCCCAGCTCCCTCAGCCGCTCCTCATAACGCCTGTGCTCCAGACCCTTCACCAGCCTTGTTGCCCTTCTCTGGACACGCTCCAGCACCTCCATGTCTGTCTTGTGCTGAGGGGCCCAAAACTGGACACAGTATTCCAGGTGCGGCCTCACCAGTGCCAAGTACAGGGGCACAATCACCTCCCTGCTCCTGCTGGCCACACTATTCCTGACACAAGCCAGGATGCTGTTGGCCTTCTTGGCCACCTGGGCACACTGCTGGCTCATTTTCAACCGACTGTCTACCAACACCCCCAGATCCTTTTCAGCCAGGCAGCTTTCCAGCCACTCTTCCCCAAGCCTGTAGCGTTGCATGGGGTTGTTGTGACCCAAGTGCAGGACGCAGCACTTGGCCTTGTTGAACCTCATACAGTTGGCCTCGGCCCATCGTTCCAGCCTGTCCAGATCCCTCTGTAGATTCTTCCTACCCTCGAGCAGATGAACACTCCCACCCAGTTTGGTGTCATCTGCAAACTTACTGAGGGCGCACTCAATCCCCTCATCCAGATCATTGATAAAGATATCAAACAGAAATGGCCCCAGTACTGAGCCCTGGGGAACACCACTTTTGACCAGTCACCAACTGGATTTAACTCCATTCACCACAACTCTTTGGGCCCAGCCATCCAGCCAGCTTTTTACACAGCGAAGAGTATACCCCTCTAAGCCATGAGCAGCCAGTTTCTCCAAGAGAATACTGTGGGAGACGGTGTCAAAAGCTTTACTGAAGTCTAGGTAGACAACATCCACAGCCTTTCCCTCGTCCACTACGTGGGTCACCTTGTGATAGAAGAAAATCGGGTTGGTCAAGCAGGACGTGCCTTTCGTAAACCCATGCTGTCTGCGCCTGATCAGGTGGTTGTCCTGTAAGTGCTGTGTGTTGTGGCACTCAGGATGGTCTGGTCAAGATGTTAGTGCAGTGTCATGTGTTGTTATATTTAGGCTTATTTCTTAAATCCCATTTTTTTTAAATTTATGCTTTAAACAAAATGCAGTAATTTTAAGTCTTTAAATGTTTCATGGTATATTTCAGAATTAGTCCTCAAGCAATAGCGAAGCTTATGTATTGTCTGTTGGGTTTTTTTAAAGTACATTTAATAGCTCTTTCTTCCCATTACCATAACTGTCCTCAGTCTCTGTATGGTTACCTACACCTCTCTGTCCTGAAGTCATCTGTTTATTCACCACAAGAGGGTATAATAGCTTGTGAATGGAGACATCAGTGTCACCCTTTTTCATCCTAGGTATGCTGTGCTCTCATTTGATGGCAATTACTTAACTGATACCCACCCCATCCAACTGCCTTTGTGCCCCCAAATAGCAAAACAAAACAACCCCCCTCCTAAAAAGACCACACCACACACACAGTCACTTTTTATCGTAATTTTAGGGCTTCTCAGTAGGATTTTCTGGATATTTACTTGAGCAGAAGCTCCATCAGCTACTTAGAAAAGTCTGGAAAATGGTTGAAGGGAAAGAATTTTGCATGGAAGCAATTTGGAAAAAAGACTTGAAAACGTACAGATAGAGGAAAAAAGTCTGAAGGAAGGAGGGGAGATGAAGTGCAATTAAGAGCAGCCACTCTTTGATGGTGTCAGTGGAAAAGTGTGGTCCTGGAACAGAAAATCTGAGCTTTGTGGACCTTAAGCTTAAAAAAAGTCTGAATGAAAACTATTACTAGTGCAAGCAGCTGAACTTTTTTGTAACTTTGAGGGGGGGGAAAAGAGATAAATATGGCAGAAGTAGCAATAAAATTTAAACTTTTAAAAAAATAATATTAAATTCAGCTTTGCATGGATTATTTTATAGATGAGTTTTCCTAGAACATTTAAATGTAATTTGCGTACTGGTATTGTGGCAATAGCGTACAGCCAGGGCTGTAACATGCAGTGCGATTTTCTACATTCTTACACTTGGGAGCACTCTGATCCAGGTTTTTTCCTGGGTTGTGTTTTCTAGTTTGCTACTGATGAAGAAATTGGTTGTGATCAGTTCATTCTGGAATTACCAGTTTACTTTTTATTGCTTGCATACATTTTTTGCCATTTTTACAAGGGTTTTCAATTCTAAATGGCCCCTGTGTTCAGCTAAGGTACACTGTTCTTGTTTTGCAGACTGATTGTATTGCCTCTGTTGTATTCTTAGCTCCTTTTACAATAGGAGGAAACCATCTCTTGAAATTCCAATTCTTTGCATGGCATTCATTGGAAAGAGGTTGTGGTGAAAGGAGTTTGGGAGAACTGGCTGGAACAGCCACAGGAAGAGAAAGCAGGCTCAAGAAGAAAGAAAAGCCTGCAGTGCTTGAACAGAAACTTGAGACTTGAGACTTCTGAGATGCTCAGCTAGAGTATTGAAGTCGTTTAATCCCGGTCAGTGTGAAGTTTTACTTCCAGAATACTTCAATATTCATATCAGTAATTGCCCTGAAGTTTCCCAACAATTACTTTTCCCTTTTTTCCTAAGAGCTTTTAATTGATTTGTATTAACCAGCACATACACAACACACAAGACGTAGAATAAACAAAAAATCCAGTCCAAAAAAACTGTCCAGTTACTCAATAATTGTTCTTACTGTTCTGTATTTCATTATCAGTGGAGGATGATATGAACACACATGTTTCTGTCATCCTTTCCATTATGAGTTTACTCTCATAACAGCTTAAAGTCCTCATTCTTTGGGCCAGAAACCCAATGGTGCTAGGCACTGTACAAAGAAAGGGTAAAAAAAAAAAAAACCACCAACCAGCACCCCGTAAAATGAAACAAAGTGTTTCTGTGAAAGATATTACAGTATAAGAAATGACAGATGGGTATAAGCAGATGGGTGAAGCCCAGGAAAACAATGATATAATATTGGTCATCTTGATAAGCAGTAATTATGACGGTAGCTTAGCTGTTGTCAGTTTTTTTAATCATCCATGGTAATCCTTTTATGATTTGCTTTGGTTTCTTTCACTGTTCTTAGCGTGCTTTTTGGCACTGACAGGCAACAGCCTCAAAGCCTGAAGCATCAGTGTTTCACATATATTATGTGACTACACACATACTGCATAAAGCTGAGAGTGCACAGTAAATCTGTCTGTTAAGCAATCAGCCCGTCTCAAGAGACAATCCCCAAATTGCATCATTCGACTCAAGTGAAGGAAGAATGAGCACAGTGCCATTCAACATTAATGATCTGCAAGACCTTTTCTAGTTTACTCTCCAAATTTTGGCTGTCCCTTGACAAACTATTCACGGTTAGTTTTACTGTTAGAAAACACTTGGAGTACTCAGCTTGGCTGAGTTTGGAACTGTAGGCTAACAGTTTGGAACTATACTTGATGAAAAATGTCTGTGTCCAGGGATGTAATTATTACTTACCTGTATTGGAATAGCAGCTATGCCGTAATGAGGCTGGATCAGGAACGCGCTCTGCTCCATTTTGAACAAAGAGCGAAATGCCATGGTTCGCTGAGTGATATTTCAGAAGAGAATATACGGGGTTATAGACTGTGTAGTGAAACTAGACAACATACCAGACAACCTTTCAATCAGTTTCTAAAAGTGCTTATGGCTTCAATTCCAAAGCAGGTGAAACAATATTAAATATTAAAGACATGTTGACAGCTGTAAACTCCTGCTAAAAAAGAAGTTTTGTTGCAGAGAAAAGTAGTGATAGATTTTTCAGATACTGTTGAAGAGGTCTTTTGGAAAGTTAAGTATGCCATCTCATCTATTCTTAATGTGAGCGGATCCCCAAACCAAGCCAAATGGATGTTTCAGCCATGCATATGCTGAGTGTGTAACGTACCAGAAGGAAAAGTTACCTGGCAGCATCTTGCTTTATCCTTTTTAAGTCCTTAACATGTAGTGCATTTTCAAGTCTATCAAGTGTGGTAGTTGATTAAAAATTAATTACGAAATCACCTATCAGAGACTGGTGGAATTAAAATAGCAGAATGTTCACTCTTTCCTTAGAAAGAAATGGTCTTTGTGGACTCGTATGAAATTCTAACACATAAAGGTTAAAGTTATTTTCTATTTTGTCTTCAGTTGCAACCTGGTTAAATAAAAAGGAGGGAATAATGCATGAACAATACCCATATATGCTTTACAAGTTATTGGCTGGACTAAATTATGATTTTTGAAACACCTGTATGGCTTAAAGTCGTCTCCCACTCTGCAAACTCCAAGTGGGGTTGTAGCTCAGCGGTGCCCTCGCCCTTCACAGCTGTGCTGCTGTCTCAGGCACTGTTAAGGGAACAGTACTGCCATTAAAGATGCGTGACCAGCAGCAGTCAGTAAATGTCGCTCAGTATCTTTCTTCAGCTTGACCAATTTGAGACTCTAGGGGGGATAAAGAATCGGCACGGTTTTCTTTGGGGGGGTGGGGGTGTTCTTAAGAGCTTCAGGTTTTCCTTTCAAGGGTCTCTTTCTATCAAAAGGATTACATTGAAGCCAAATTTGAAGTAGTATTGCAATTCTCTCTCTTTGAAATTGTGGGTGGTCCTTTCCTCTTTAGGAGCTACAACATGTAATTATTTCTATTTTTTTTTTGATAGTCCTAAGCAAAGGAGAATTACATATTAATTTAGTGGAACAGACTAACGAAGACTGCTTTCCTTTTCAAAAATAATTTCTAAGACTCCAGTAAAATACATGTGTGGTCCTAATACTCCTATTTTATTTTACAATCAGCATTTGCCACACTAGGACACTCTAGCGCAATAAAGAATAAATGGTGAAGCTCCTTAAGCAATTATTTTCAAATGGTACCAGAGTATACAAATTGATTTAAGTGCACTTTTGGAGACATTGTAGAATAGAATTGATTTTGTGGCCCATAGATTAACTTTCATGCCAAGACTGAGATTGGAGGTTTTGGCTTGTTCCAAACCCAAAATGTGATCCTATTAAGAAGTAAGACAGGCCTGGTATTTGCACTCTGTGCTATTTTCATTCTGCAGAAGTTACCAATTACTAATACTCAAAATTATAAAGAAGTCAGTATCATATGATATTGGATAGGTATGGAGATTCAGGCTGCTTCTCAAACAAAAAAAGTTTAGCACTAATTGTCATAATCTAAATTTTTCATTACTTATCCTAAATGTTAAGGTTGAAGGTAGTGATAAACTCTGAGATTATCAGGCTGCCAGTACTCCTATTCTTTAGTTTGTTAGTTTTTCTCTTTTGTTGTGTATATATATTCTATACTGTATGCATAAATGATCTGCACCTCTGCTTTGATAAATAAATAGGTAAAATGGGTAAAGATATTTGCTGCTTAAATAATACAAATAATAATATACCAATAGCTATAATAAGAAGTACACTTCCATTCAGTTATAGATTTATAAATTGATAATGTTTAAAAATCTGAAGCATTAAGAATGAAAGAAATTTCGGTGATACAAATAAAAGTGGTATCATTAAAAACTGAGAGATGAAAGTGAGCAGGGAAATTTAGTCTGAATATTCTTAGAAAAGTGGAAGATGCATTCCTTACCATAGAAATTGCTGTGACTCTCATCATTCTGTCCATATTGCAGTGGTGATTTCCCTATGTTGTGAAATATGAAATACTCACTTGGGCAATGTAGCACACCGTGGCATAGGGAGTGATCCTGCTTTGGCACGGGAATAGATTATGTGTCTACTATGTACAGCATCTGAATGTCTAGGGAGTCAACAGAGCAAATGGAAATTAGTGATGCAGAGAGAACCTGCAATTCTGTGATCTAAATTTTTCTCATCTGCCTTGTGCTCCCCAGCATGGTACTAATATATGCTACAATGATGTATACTACCTTGGTTTCTCCATCTGTAAAAGGAGGTTAATAATACCTTTCTCAGATGTGAAATTTTATTCCCTTTATGGGACGCAGGTTGAAATTATGATATGACCAACAATAATGATTTACAGAACTAATGCTAGAATTTATAATTCAGATTTTTGATCTTCACAAGGAGATAAATATGTGCCTAGAGACGTATCGGCCACTGCTAGTAGTGTTGGACTCCTTTTGTATCCTCATTATGAAGAGGAATAGCTACATTGGATGCTTTACTGAATAAAAACAATAAAAAAAATCATTGATATTAATAGGAGGCTAAATTGTTTATTTCATTTCATTTCAAAGAACAATGGTACAGCAGAATTGGTGCATTTGGGGTTTGTTTTTTTTTTTTTTCAGAACGAGAGTTTAGACTGAGCTGTTAAGCATATATTTTTTTAAACATTTCCTTATTCTGTCTGTCTTAATTGATCTGTAGACCAGCCAAAAAGCTATGCCTTGCTAAAAGAACATGAGAAGCCATTTTGGTATATCTTCATAAATAAGTGATGCAGTACAGTAATGTGTATATGGTAACTCTATAAAGCCAAACATATGTCAGTATTGTAACAATTAACTGGATAAGCCTCACTTGACTGATGGGAAAGGTACTTACTTGTTTGTATAGATTCATATACTTGCTGAACATGGGATAAAAACCTGTTGTGTTATAGATTAAAACATTCATGTTTGTTTAGTAAGCTCATGCTACAATGTGATACATTTCTACCACAAGGAAATTCCAAATATACTTCAATAGGTTCAGTTCACCTGAGCTATTAATTTTAGAGGAACTATCTCTCCAGGATACTCTCCCTGCATTTATATCATAATGTAATAGTTCAGTAGCATCTGTATTCTTGAAGACTTTGTACGTTGGTTTGATTCTTGTTACATAGTTCTGAGAATAATTTTCATGCTTACATACCTTATCCTAATACAATAAAACTGGTGCTTGCCAAAGCGTGCCTCTGTAGCATTCAAAAAAGGTCTTAGATTAAATTCCTAGTCATATTGGAACTTTGCAATTTAAGAGTATGGTTGTGTGATGATAAATGAAGGTTCATGAGCAGCAGAAAAAAATCTGATCAAAAGTTTTTCATGATAACGCAAACCACCTAACATGGAGTAGAAATATATATTTCTTTCTCAAATTTAGGAAGTGGAAAACTCTCTGGCATTTTAGGAGTAAAATCCAAATCAGAGATCCAGCAAAACACAAAAAGCTACTTTGCCATTTCATTCTATACTCTTTGCATTGGAAAGCACACTGCTACAGCAGCTTTTGCAAATAGAGGCAGCTGCCGGTGTTAATGATAATATGAAATAATCTCTTTCCATCCTTCTCTGGAGACATACAAAGACACAGTTGAAACTTGGGGCTGTGGCTCACTTGTCTTACACTGTCACAGCACAGCATGTTCTCGCCTTCCCGGAGCTCAGGTTTTACTGCTTGCTGTCTTCACTGCCTCCCAGTGAGGCGGAGTACTTCATTTTCTGTAACATCAAAAACAGGGTCTGTTGGGTTTGCATACCAAGGCTTTGGTAGCGGGGCAGGTGGCTACAGGAGTGGCTTCTGTGAGAAGCTGCCAAAAACCTCCCCTGTGTCCGACAGAGCCAATTCCAGCCGGCTCCAAGATGGACCTGCTGCTGGCCAAGGCCGAACCCATCAGCAACAGTGGTAGTGCCTCTGGGATAACATATTTAAGAAGGGGGAGAAAAAAAAACAATGGGACACAAACTGCAGCTGGAGTGAGGAGTGAGAATATGTGAGGAACAACTCTGCAGACACCAGGGTCAGTGAAGAAGGAGGGGGAGGAGGTGCTCCAGGCGCCAGAGCAGATATTCCCCTGCAGCCTGTGGTGGAGTCCATGGTGAGGCAGCTGTGCCCCTGCACCCATGGAGGTCCATAGTGGAGCAGATATCCACCTGCAGCCCATGGAGGTCCATAGTGGAGCAGATACCCACCTGCAGCCCGTGGAGGACCCCACACTGCAGCAGGTGGATGTGCCTGAAGGAGGCTGTGACCCCATGGGAAGCCCGTGCTGGAGCAGGCTCCTGGCAGGACCTGTGGACCCATGAAGAGAGAGGAGCCCACGCTGGAGCAGGTTTGCTGGCAGGACTTGTGACCCCATGGGGGACCCACGCTGGAGCAGGCTTCTCCTGAAGGACTGCACCCTGTGGAAGGGACCCACACTGGAGCAGTTCATGAAGAACTGTAGTCCATGGGAAGGACCCACGTTGGAGAAGCTCATGGAGGACTGTCTCCTGTGGGAGGGACCCCACACTGGGGAAGAGTGTGAGGAGTCCTCCCCCTGAGGAAGAAGGAACGGCAGAGATGACATGTGATGAACTGACTGCAACCCCTGTTCCCTGTCCCCCTGCACCACTTGGGGGGGAGGAGGTAGAGAGATTGGGAGTGAAGTTGAGCCCGGGAAGAAGGGAGGGGTTGGGGGGAAGGTGTTTTAAGATTTGATTTTATTTCTCGTTACCCTACTCAGTTTTGATTGGCCATAAATTAAACTGATTTTCCCCAAGTCAAGTCTGTTTTGCCCGTGACGGTAATTGCTGAGTGGTCTCCCTGTCCTTATCGTGACCCACGAGCTTTTAGTTTTATTTTCTCTCCCCTGTCCAGTTGAGAAGGGGAGTGATAGAGCAGCTTTGGTGGGCACCTGGCATCCAGCCAGGGTCAACCCACCACACAGGGGAATACATAGTAGCTCTTGCAAACCTCAGTCTTGCTCTGGAATAGGTTCAAGATTTTAGATGGCATGCCCTTATTAAGGTGACTGTGGCTGGAGAAGTGTCCCGGGCCATGCACAGACATCTTAATGAAGTCCAGAATCCAGCGAGTAGCCTGTGCTGGAGCAGGTTTCACAGACTCACTCTGAAAAGAGCTCCTCAGTGAACAAGTAGTGTCTGTCTTCTCCCTGCCACCTAAATTTCTGTACTTTTTAAGGTGTGCTCAGGTACAGGTGTGTTGTAGGAATACTGAATAGTACTGAGGAAAAAGCAAATCGTAATGAAAACAGCTGAAAAGAAGAGGACCGCTTGATATTCATAAATGAATTTTTTAGTTAGTTTTATTATTTTGGGATGAATATCTAATGGATACTTATCAAAGTCATTAAAAAAAGATGTTACTTGTTCCACAAAAATCTTCTGGTTGGACTAGATGATCATTGTAGGTCCCTTCCAACTGGACTATCCTATCCTATTCTAAATTTTTTTTTTTTTCACCACCATTGTATTCCAAGTGAAAATCCCCACATCCAAATTCATATATTTGATTTCCAGTCAAATAATTCAAAGAACTTCTTATGCAGTTTATTTCTTTGAATGCCCTGTGGTCTCATTATCTATGATTGTTTGCTACCCTGTACGGGCATGGGGGATTTCATACAGAATATAGTTAGCTAATGTTAAAACTGTTGTTTTCCAGTAAGAAAGAAGTACTAGGCAAGGCTTACTTTATTTGTGTCAGATATATTTAAGTAATTATTAAGGATGCTGATCATGGAATAGCCACTTTCTGAACTGTTTTTATGAACTGGCGTAAACAGAGTGATAAGTATTCAATATTTAGTTTGACTCAGTATTTCTGCCTTTTCCTTTAAAAGTCAAGATGCATTACTCATTCTCAGTACTCAGTATTTTACAAAGTAGAGAATGACAGTATAGATTTATGATATCGCTGGTCAGACACAGAGGGAGGTTAAACCATAGAGGAAAATAAAATTACAAGTAATTAAATTTACAAGCAGGTTTGCCATCTTCAGAAGATTTATTGTTTCAGAACAAACAATGATTTTAGCCACACAAGAAAACTGTGATACAGCCTTAACAGCATATGATATAGATATTATATGTAGTGTTTCAATTTATATAATTAAAAATTTAGCACTCCTTTTAAGGGTAAATGGAATATTCAACTGGGAACCATACATGGTGAGTAATAAAATAGCTGCAATGCAGTACTGTCTGCATTTTTTAAGAGCTGAAGCACTCTATCAGGCTCATTAACATCAGGTTATCTGAGGGCTTTATCCTCAGATAAAAAAGCAACAGCATATATAAGTTTTTTAAGTTTTCTGTGGGAATAGGTTATTATATTCTATTGGTATGTATTTCAGATGTTAGCAGGATTCTAGGTTGGGGTATATACTTCTACTGATATACTTCTATCTACTAGCCAGTAAATATGATAAATAGAAATGTACCATTTCCATCCTGTTCTTAGGAAGGATTCAGTAGTAGCAAGGTTTTGGCAAGGTCTTCTATTTCCACAAAGCGTAATGCGTTATGATTACTAATGTATCCCAGGGGGAAAAAAAAAAACAAAACAAAACAAAACATAAAATGATGCCGATTTGGGGGGGCAAGGGGGGAGAGGTTTGGGTTTTTTTTTTTTTTTTTTTTGTTAATATTTTTTATTTTTTGTTAATATTGTGAAATACAGAAATCTACATTCTCTCAGGCATAATTTCAAATTAGACAAGTTCTACTGTAGTGTTATTGAAAATACCAGAATTAAACCTTTAATCTTTGGAAATTGGTTTAAAAGCTGAGGTGTATGTGATTATCAGTATACATTGCATGTAAATTGCCTTGACCCAGTTTGTTTGAAAAGAAATTATATTTTATGTAAGCACAATAATTCCAGGACTTACTTGATCACAGATCTTAGAGAGGCTATAGTATTTCTGGTTTTATTGCTGAGTTTGAATACTTGGATAGATAATGTTAATTTAAAAAGAAAAAAAAAAATTAGGTGCAACTTATTTAGTCTCTGACTTGGAAACACACACTTCATCTTCTGTGGGGGAAAAAAAAGTATGCAAGTTTTCCAAAGAATCACTATAGTTGGGCAAAAACTCAGAAATCTTTGTGCATTCTCCTCTGTATCTTCAGCTTGGTTTGGTATATGGATTTGGTTTTCTTGTTTTGCTTTTGAGAACATGGGGTTGCAGCCCGAATACGACAACTCAGAAGAAGAATTGACATCTACTCAGCTTAAACGTACCTGAAACAAACCACTAGAAACAGGATGGTGCAGTCGCATCTAGAGCAACACGGGTGCTCATCTGCGCCTTCTCTGAAGAGCCACTTTCAGCTGCTGCCAGCCTAACTTGCCCAGATGGCTTTTTCTGTGAAAATCTATTTAACCCCAATATTACTAAGTCACCTTTTGGCTTGAAGACATCTCAAACTAAAAGAGACTGAAGTTAGATATGGCAGTTCTGGCCCCGAGCAGTGGTTTGGTAGTTTATGAGTGGGGAGGTGCGTTGGAGGCTGGGTGGTTGAAGATGCTCTGCTGGTTAGTGAATGCAATGAATGAAGCCCACAAAGTTGCACTAAGGAATTTTCTTGAAGGGTCAATGTCTAAGGTACTCCACTTCAGACTTAATAATTTGGAGTATATATCGCTAGGAATGATATAATGAAGTCAAGAACAATTTAGTTGAAAGAAGCCAGTAAAACAACTAGAATCTGCATAACGATGAATTCATCAAAACATCTTACTAGACCATTGTGCTGTATTTAAAAAAAAAAAATCTGTAGGATAGCCTTGGCTTTTTCACTCTAGCTGTATACAAAACATTTTTCAATCAATTGTGCCGTTACAGAGGTATGCTGGATTTTGATGTAAGGTCTTGGGCTGCAATAATAATGGAGAATAATTTGTTCCGATGAAAGTATCTCAGTCAGATTGCTGGTTTCAAATGTGAAGACAGGTTCATGCCTTTTCTTTCAAAAATACAGATTTTTTCCTGTAAAAGTAGGATGTTCTGTTCTTTAGTGGCTTAAATTTTACTGAAATGCTTAAGGCCTCTTTCATGTCAGGGGTACCAAGTACCATCATAAATTACACTCGGTATCCAAATGCTGCCTCTTTTTGAAATGGGAGGTGACGTTCACACAGTTATTAGTGCAGGAAAACAATGTCCATCAGTCTGAAAAGGAGGTTTGCTCCTTTCTTCAGTGCAAAATATAAACTGCAAAGTCAAATCAATGTAACATGATGGCCTGCAAAATTGTCTGGTTTTATCTGCAAAATAGATTTTTTCCCCGTTTCCCCAGAAAGTCACAGTGCACCATGTGCTGCTTTTGACTTTCTTTTTTGTCAGTAATATAACAGTTGTGGTGGAATGAGTTAAAACATCAAAAAAGACCACATAGCAACTTCTTACTGAGTCCTAGGTCTGCAGTGTGAAATGTGGGTGTAATTTATGCAAGAAGAAAAACTTGAATGGTTGTTTAAGCCCCTCAAGGGTTTTATAAAGAAACCTTTTTAGACTGAGCAGATGAAAAGTTGAAACAATCAATAAATAATTACTAAAAACTTTTCTGCTACAAGTAGGCATAAATTGTGTGTTGAAAATCATTGTTTTTATAAGAGAGGTAGAATTTTGCAATGAAGGAATGAATGAGTAACTTACACTTTTGTTATATAAACAGTTCCAAGAAAGTTTTGCAAACCAGCAGATGCATTGCAAAAAAATTTCTCTTGGAAAATGACATTTGCCCACCTGACTTACCTCTCCACGTTTAGAGGGATGCTTTAAACAGTGCCTTGCACAGGAAGGTGGGGAGCCTTTGCAGTCAAGTAGTTCATATTTCAAATGTGCTGAAATTAGCAGGGAACAGCGTACTTTAGTCTCCGTGAGCCTGTGCTACGTGGAATTGGTGTTAACTCTGTGCACCCAGCAGTAAATCTAGTATGCTGTTAGTCTGCTCTATTTCACATGTGCATACACGCAGACATACATGTGCACACATACAGTCTCAGTGTACTGTTTATTGAGGAACGTGGCTCCATAGCTGTTACTTGTAAGTCCTTGCATTCATGCTAAGATTTGCATTTAGTCAAGGAAAGAAAGATTTTGACCACTGATATTTTTTATTAGATTTTTAAAAATAATCTACATATTCTCTCAATACTGTTAATCTTCCACTTTTTTAAGTTATATCAAATGGTGAATGATGATACTCTATTAACTGTCATAAAAAGCGTAATGCACCGTTACCCATTACCTCCTGCAGTATATATTTATGCATATGGCAGTGGTTTACATAAATATGTACATATATCTGTATTATAAACTAATCATTGATCATGATACAAATCACTACTGCTAACTTAACCACTTTATGCACAATTTTTATATAGGTAAAATGTATTAGTCAATTAAACAGAAGTGTAAATATAGATATTTGCTGTTTATACTTATAATGGAATTTTTTTAAAGGAAGTAGACTATTAAATCATGTTGCCGTAACAAATGCTGAAGGACGCTTTTTCATTCATTGCCATTGAATTTATTGTCAGAGCAGTGCAGTCACATCCCATTTCAAGATTACTTAGGTGGCTTGAAAATTAAATCACAGCTCACAGATTCTCTTTTTTCACACACAGTTAATAATAGTAAAATTGGGTCTACTTTTAAATATAACTTGCAAGATATTGCAGTGCAGTTAGATGCACGAACTATGAAAGATTTAGTAAATAGAATGTGATTTTCCATAAATTGACAGTGAATTGGATAAAACAAAGTTGCTGTCAATGTATGTAGAATTATTTTCAAAAGGATTATATTGATACAAATTTTGTTAGACTCAGTCAGTATGGGGTTTTATAAAGTCCTCAAATAATTTTTTTTTTTTTTTTTTAAGTTCATAAATCTGAAAGAGATCTCCAAGAGTGATTACTAATAACTGGAAACATGAGCTCATGCTAGATTATTTTTTAGGGAAAGAATATGTCAAAAGCATGACTGTGTATATCTAATCAACTAAATGATTTTTGTTTATTCACTTCATCTGAGCTAGATCTCGTATTTCTATGCACCATTTTGCAATGTTTCTCCTAAAAGCTCTGAAAAGGTAATTGAAAAGATGTCTCTAAAAAGCAAGACGTTGTGCAATTTTACTTCTCCTGTTAGGGCTTGGAGTGCATTTAATGTGCTTCTGGAGTGAAGGTACTGATTTGGTTTTAGCAAAATGAAATTTGGTTCTGCTCTGCAGACTGACTGAAACTCCTAGTGTAGACACAGCTTTTATGCATCTGATTTGTTTCTAAATTTCATTCAGATGCTCAACCAAGCATCTTCATATAATTTCTTGTGTTCTTAAGGCTACAAGGTAGGTAGGTCCCTTTGAAAGCCTTCAGACATTTGTGAACCATGTGCATGGTAGGTATGTTTTGTCCAGGGTGCCAAACCATAGTCTGAAGTGAAACCTTCAAACTACATACATTGTAGACAGAGCACTAAGGACTTCAGTCTCCTGATTGTCTCCTGTTGCACTGAATTACTTGTTTATACATGAAAAGCTCTGGATTCTAGTTTGGTTTTGGTTTCTCCGCCCCACCCCATCTCCTCTGCTCCTGTCTTTACTTCAGTTCTCTAGGTTTTATTTCCAGTATGGAACTGTGAAGGCCAAAAGTATTTCTAAATTTCAGAAAAAAGGGTTAGTTATTTATATTGGTAGCAAAAAATTATTTATGAGTATTTCTCCTCTGGAAAAGATACTAGTTTCAGATAGCGTGGTACAGCTGGTCATGCAGGGATTTGGGGGAGGAGCATTAGATATCTGCTGCAGGATGTTTTTTAATTCCTTCTTTTAAAATATATGGTGCTTGCCAATCTGAAACAAAATTCAGAAATATATTAATCTCAGATGTTATACAGCTTGGGTGGTGTTGTTTCTCAACAGCTAGCTACTTGTTCTTTTTGCTTGTTTTCAGTCTTCCTTGCATAAAGTTGAACATACTATCAAACGTTTGATGTCATGTGTTTGGAATGCATTGAAAAGTAAAATCAATCAGTTAAAAACTAAATCAGTTTGGCCTTCATTGTTAAATTATGTAATGCTTCTGCTTTTTGTTTGGCCTATATATTGTTGTTTTGTAAAGGAGCTACTTAGTGCAACACAGATAAACTGAGTATTATTGCTGCTTCTTTTTCTTCAGTTGCAAATCAGTTAAGGTAATAAAATAAGCTTCATTGGAAACATTGTTATACACAGAAAGAAATATATGTGGCAGGTTTTAAGTGTAATTTGATTTTTTTTTTTCCTTAGTGATCTTAGTGAAAATCAGATTCAAGCGATACCAAGGAAGGCATTCCGAGGAGCAGTAGACATAAAAAATCTGTAAGTATTTTCCTCCTTCTTACATATATTCTGATAGTAATGCTTTGTCAATACAGTGTCCTTCTGGTGTACGAGATCTCTTTTTCCTAAGCACTTCTATAGCTGCTTAAGGAATCTCTGCAAAAAAAAACCACGTACCGTTTGTTCTGGCAAAATACTTTAACGTATCTTAAGCATCTTAAAATTGCTTATATGAAATCTAAAACATTGAAATGGAGTCGAATACAACAAGGCATTATAACTATTTTCTTATGGTAGCCTGAGTTTAATATTTGAATGTCAGGCTATTTTAAACATCTCATTGTTTCATGTGGAAAAATTAGTTTTGCCTTGGGTCTAAGAGTTTGCCTTTTGTTAGCTTGTATAAAAGAAAGAAAGAAAAATCATGCTATTATCTAGTTTTGCTAGCATATATTTTTGTACTTTTGTGACTACTTTTCTTACAGTTTTCTTCTGTGGTAAAATAAGTCCTTTCTAAAAGACAGATACTCAGTCTCCTGGAGATAGTGACCCTGAAGTTCATGGGCAAGTTTTGAATTCTTATGGCTTCTAAATGTGGAAGTATGTGAGTTTCAAGACAAAGGAAAGCAGTGACTTTTCGACTTCCTGTTTAGAGTGGTAGATCAGTTTAGTGGACTGAAAGAGCTGAACGACCTGAAGATTGTGATGAACTTACATAGTAGGAAATGCAGGGTCATGCACTCAAAAGCTATAACGCCTGCTGTAAGCTGAGGACTCATCACTTAAAAACGACCAACAAAGACAGGGGGCATACAGTAGTGGGTTCCAGAAAGACTAGGGAGCTCTCAATGTGATACAGCTGTGAAAAAATATAATTGCTATCTTATGTGGCATCAATAAAAATAGGGAAGTATTAAGCCATTATATGAGGTTTTTATGTAATTTCTATTGAAATAGTTTTTCTTAATTGAAGTTGCCACTGTTAAAGAAAGATGAACTTTCTAGTTGTGTAACTTTGAAAATGGAGTGTTCTGTGATTATAAAGGAAACGACATCATATCATATCGCCAGTAGAAGGGGGCTGGACAGGAACCCCTTTGCGCTTTTGTCTTCCTGTGATGGACTCCGCTTCATTCTGCTGCCTGCAGCACTGTACACAAATCAGTTAGGAGGGTGTTTTTTCACAGATTTAACAGAATGCCCAAGAGTTTGGCCTAGTTGATATAATATTTAGAATTTTTTTTTTTTTTTTTTATTTAACCATGTTCGTGATATGGTTCTTCCCTGCAACACAGTCTTACCACATCTCAATGGAAAAAACTATTATGTTCATGGAATCATAGAATCATAGAATCGTTTAGGCTGGAAAAGACCTTAAGATCATCCAGTCCAACCATTAACCTAACACTACCAAGTCCACCAATAAACCAGTTAAGGGTAGAGTAATAATTAATTGCATGTTTCCTGGCCGGGTGGCTGGATTATTTTTAATGAAAGTAAAACTAGGAATCATTAAGGTTGGACAGGACCTCTAAGATCACCAGTCCAAACGTCAACCCAACACCAACACATGCCTACTAAACCATATCCCAAAGTGCCACATCTACACATTTTTTGAACACCTCCAGGGATGGTGACTCCACCACCTCTCTGGGCAGCCTGTTCCAATGCTTGACTACCCTTTCCGTGAAGAAATTTTTTCCTAATATCCAATCTAAATCTCCCCTGGCGCAGCTTAAGCCCATTTCCTCTTGTCCTATCACTTCTTACTTGGGAGAAGAGACCAACACCCACCTCACTACAACCTCCTTTCAGGTAGTTGTAGAGAGCAATAAGGTCTCCCCTCAGCCTCCTCTTCTCCAGGCTAAACAACCCCAGTTCCCTCAGCCGCTCCTCATAACGCCTGTGCTCCAGACTCTTCACCAGCTCCATTGCCCTTCTCTGGACACGCTTCAGCACCTCAATGTCCTTCTTGTGCTGAGGGGCCCAAAACTGGACACAGTATTCCAGGTGCAGCCTCACCAGTGCTGAGTACAAGGGGAATATCACTTCCCTGCTCCTGCTGGCCACGCTATTCCTGATATAAGCCAGGATGCTGTTGGCCTTCTTGGCCACCTGGGCACACTGCTGGCTCATGTTCAGCTGGCTGTCAGCCAACACCCCCAGGTCCTTTTCTGCTGGGCAGCTTTCCAGCCACTCTTCCCCAAGCCTGTAGCGTCGCATGGGGTTGTTGTGACCCAAGTGCAGTACCCAGCACTTGGCCTTGTTGAACCTCATATAGTTGGCCTTGGCCCATCGATCCAGCCTGTCCAGATCCCTCTGTAGAGTCTTCCTACCCTCAAGCAGATCAACACTCCCAGCCAATTTGGTGTCATCTGCAAACTTACTCAGGGCACACTCAATCCCCTCATCTAAAAGCTAAAGATATTAAGACTGGCCCCAAAACTGAGCCTGGGGAACACCATTTGTGACCAGTCACCAACTGGATTTAACTCCATTCACCACAACTCTCTGGGCTCAGCCATCCAGGCAGTTTTTTAGCCATCAAAAGTACACCTGCCTAGGCCATGAGCTGCCAGCTTCCCTAGGAGAATGCTGTGGGAGACGGTGTCAAAGGCTTTACTAAAGTCTAGGTA
This sequence comes from Pelecanus crispus, assembly GCF_030463565.1. NCBI lineage: Eukaryota > Metazoa > Chordata > Aves > Pelecaniformes > Pelecanidae > Pelecanus > Pelecanus crispus. The sequence continues at coordinate 68,489,374 of NC_134646.1, read as the reverse complement.
GAAAACATCCACAGTCTTTCCCTCGTCCACCAGGCAGGTCACCAGGTCATAGAAGGAGATCAGTTTGGTCAAGCAGGACGTGCCTTTCGTGAACCCATGCTGACTGGGCCCGATCCCCTGGTTCACCTGCACCTGCCTGTTGAGCATACTCAAGATGATCTGCTCCATAATCTTCCCCAGCGCTGAGGTCAGGCTGACAAGCCTGTGGTTCTCTGGATCCTCCTTCTGGCCCTTCTTGTAGATGGGTGTCACATTGGCAAGCCTCCAAGTCATCAGGGACCTCCCCTGTGAACCAGGACTGCTGATAGGTGATGGAGAGTGGCTTGGCAAGCTCCTTTGCCAGCTCCCTCAGTACTCTCGGGTGGATCCCATCTGGCCCCATAGACTTGTGAGTGTCCAGGTGGCGTAGCAGGTCATTAACTGCTTCCTCCTGGATTATGGGGGCTTCATTCTGCTCTTTGTCCCAGTCTTCCAGCTCAGGGGGCTGAATACCCTGCAAATAACTGGTCTGGCTATTAAAGACTGAGGCAAAGAAGGCATTAAGTACTTCAGCCCTTTTCTCATCCTTGGTGGCAATGTTTCGTCTGCATCCAATAAAGGATGGAGATTCTCCTTGGCTCTCTTTTTGTTGTTAATGTATTTGTAGAAACATTTTGTATTCTCTTACAACAGTGGCCAGATTGAGTTCTAGCTGGCTTTTTGCCTTTCTAATTCTCTCCCTGCATGACCTAACGAGTTGCCTGTACTCTTCTTGAGTTGCCTGCCCCTTCTTCCAAAGGCAGTAGACTCTCCTTTTTTCCCTGAGTCCCAGCAAAAGCTCCCTGTTCAGCCAGGCCGGTCGTCTTGCCCGCCAGTTGGTCTTACGGCACATGGGGACAGCCTGCTCCTACACCTGTAAGACTTCCTTCTTGAAGAATGTCCAGCCTTCCTGGACCCCTTTCCCCATCAGGACTGCCTCCCAAGGGACTTTCCCAACCAGTGTCCTGAACAGGTCAAAGTCTGCCCTCTGGAAGTCTATGGTAGTGGTTTTGCTGGCCCCCCTCCTTACTTCACCAAGAATCAGAAACTCTGTCATATCATGGTTGCTAAGCCCAAGATGGCCTCCAACCATGACATCTCCCATGAGTCTTTCTCTGTTTGTAAACAGCAGGTCAAGTGAGACACCTCCCCTGGTAGGCTCACTCACCAGCTGTGTCAGGAAGTTATCTTCCACACACTCCAAGAACCTCCTAGACTGTTTCCTCTCTGCTGTGTTGTATTTCCAGCAGATGTCTGGTAAGTTGAAGTCCCCCACGAGAAGAAGGGCTAGCGATTGTGAGACTTCTGCCAGCCACTTGTAGAATGCTTCATCTACCTTTTCATCCTGGTAGGGTGGTCTATAGCAGACTCCCAACAGGACATCTGCCTTGTTGGCCTTCCCCCTCATCCTTACCCATAAGCACTCAACCTTATCATCACCACTGTCAAGCTCTATACAGTCAAAGCACTCCCTAACATACAGAGCCACCCCACCGCCTCTCCTTCCCTGCCTATCCCTTCTGAAGAGCTTATAGCCATCCAGTGCAGCACTCCAGTCATAAGAGTCATCCCACCATGTTTCTGTGATGGCAACTAAGTCATAGCTATCCTGCTGCACAATGGCTTCCAGCTCCTCCTGTTTGTTGCCCATGCTGCGTGCATTGGTGTAGATGCACTTGAGCTGGGCTATCAGTTTCACCCCCAATGCACTCCCAACATTACCATGCCACCCTTGGGCTCCTCTCTAGTGAGCCTTCTGTCCCCTTCCCCCTTCGAACCTAGTTGAAAGTCCTCTCGATGAGCCCTGCCAACTCATGTGCAGGAATCCTTTTCCCCCTTGGAGATAGCTGCTGTCACCAGCAGGCCTGGTGCCATGTAAACCTCCCCATGATCGAAAAAACCAAAATTCCACTGGCAGCACCAGCCTCTGAGCCACATGTTAATCACATGCTCAAATCTATAATGTTCAAAAACATGCAAATGCTTCTCAAAGTAGCTTTGTTAATTTGTTTAATTGATGTTTTATGAGCTTCTATTCAGAACTGGTCTGGTCATTGTTCATGGTCTAAAAGAGGCTTGGCTACAGGGAGAAGCCTGCATTTTTCTGCATGATCTTTTATATTTGAAAATTGATACAGCTACAGAAAGGATCTTTGCTCGTAAGAACAACAGCATCATCGAGACTTTTCTAGTGACAAGGCAGTATTTTAGAATGTAATAAATATACTTATACATTGTGAGATAGTTCCAGTCAGCATCTTAATTAGAATGCTAATCTTTAGCTAAGATAATATTTATATCTTGGTGTGCATTTTGAAGGTAAGGATCCTGAATTATGTCTAAAACTTGCATAAAACAGTAGATCCACCCTTTAAAGCCTTTCTATTTTGAGAGGGAACTAAAAAAAAACATTCATAAGGGTCGTGGCATTGCCTCAAAGTCCAAATCATATCTGTGGCATATAGTTTATTGTGATAACATAAATACTACAGATACATCCTTTATTGGTGGTCCCAGGGAAAAACAAAGGGAAAAAAAACCCTGATATCTTATGATCCCACTACAATTGAAAGTCCTAAGAAATACATTTCTCTGTCTTGTAAATGCTACCTACGTGCCTGGTCATTCAAGAAGAGCACCTTATATTATTTGAGGTATAGATGTAAGCATCAGAATGACGAGTGAGTTTGTGGGGTGAGTCGGGTGGATTCTAGAACAGCGTTTAGGTAACTAGATCAGGCCATTGAGCCTTTCCAGAAGCTTAGGCAAGAAGGAGATTTGAAGCCTAGCCTTCCATCTAGCCTTGGACATTACACTTAAGAGAAGGGTGATGGTAAGAATTGTGCTATTTTTATTTCATTGTTCAAGAAAATTAAGGAGATAAGTGGTGAGTGATACGTGTAGAAAGCGTCACTGTGCAAACAAAGGAAACTATGAAATGAAGGAATTTAGCAATCTATTGGGCAATTAACCTAAGGTCCGGGAACCAAATATTTGTGTATGCTTACTGAGAACTGTCATAACAGAATGTAGTATTTGTTCTAATTTCAGCACTTCTTCTGTAGTTGCCTAGTAGTTGAGCATAACGTTAAAGATGTTTACCAAAGTTATGGAAGAGATAGGTGAAGGTACAACCTGTGTTAGAACATGTTGTAAATTCAGGATTTACTTTGTGTACCAACATTAATTACATCAATTTCAATCTAAATTACAGAGGCTTTTTTAAAACGCAATGAGTGGCAACCATCCCATACAGTAGCTCTAGTAAGCCGTTTCAAAGGCAGTTAACAAATCTCACGGAAGTTAACCTGATTACATATTTTATTTTCCTGAATGGACACTCAGCATTCTGTCACTCCCCTTAAATATTTCTCCATCCAAATCAGGAGTTGGAATATTTTGGAAAACATTTTATCGTATCCAAAGTGTGTTCTTCTAGTCTTCAGAGAGCAAAGGGAATTAGATGATAACGCAGATTATCTGAAGGAAATTGCTTCCTTTAAGGTTGGTGACACCACTATGAGCTTTTGATTTCCTGCTAATATGTTAGCTCTAGAGTTCTCTTGATGTTTCTCAGAAGCAGCTGTCTAATTTTCATAAAATGTGGCCATGATATTTCCTTTCTGGCCATCTTCTTAATAACAGTCACAGTATAGATTCTGTAGAAGATAAAAGCAAAATGGGCAAGGTATTATGAGAATTGACAGCCCAGGAAACCTGCCACACCCTTATAACGAAAAAAACCAAAAAGCCCCAAAAAACGTCAGCCCCCGCAAACTGACTTTGTATCTAATTGGAATTTCCTGTTTTCCGACTTGTTTCTTGTCTCTTGTATTATAACTGAGAAGAGTCTAGCTGTGTCTATACCTTCCTTTTAGGCAGTTGTAGGCAACAGTAAGATCCCCCCTTTGCCCTCTCTTCTTAGGGCTGAGCAAATGCATTTCTCTCACCCTCTCCCCAAATGTCACCTGCTGCAGCCCTCCCATCTTGGTGGTCCTGTTTGGACTCAGCCCAGCATGTCAGTGTCTGTCTTCTGCTGGGGACGTTGAGACCGGATGCACAAATCAGATGTCATCTCACAAAAGACCAATTGTTGGTAATGAATCAGGTTCTTCAGAAGTGATGAAAAATGAAGGAAGTTATTTTGTACAGGTTCCCCAGACTGGAAGCCCGGTATTCAGTATTTTTGCATTTCAAATGTAGGAAAAACACTAGCTGGTCTATCTCAAAGTCTTGATTTTCCTGTTCAAGGGCAATGACTTGAAGAATAATCCATTTTTAGTATAGCTGCTTATCTGGGACTTGACAGAAATTAGGGTGCAAATTCTGGAAATATAATTCTGAAAGTTACTCCTAACTTGCTACTTTTTCAGGGAGAAAAATATACACTAAGAAGTTAGGTTCTTCAGAGAACAGTGGCACCCACTGTTTTTTAAAAATAAATCGAAATTATCATATAAATTGGAAATTAAACACAGATTTTTTAATATACATGTTAATAATGGTTTCATAACCATCCCTGGTGATACAGTACTCACACTGGATGTGAAAGATGTTTAAAATCTCCCCAACCTCAGGAATTTTATTTGTATGTAAGATGGTAAGAAAATGCTTTAGCTGCACAGATTATAAGTTTGGATGGGTTGTTTCTTGAATCTGGTTACTAGGAAGAAAAATAATTTGGCTTAAAAAACAAGCAAATGTGAAACACCACTGAAAGAACAGTAGTGCTATGCTCAGTTTTTGCGAAGTAGATTTTGACCTCTACTCTGATAATTTTGATCAAACTATCTTATGGTATTTCCGTTTGAAGTATATAAAATTTTCTAAGATTCCAACTTCCTCTTCTGCTGTGTAATCAATATTTGGCAGAGGTTGGAAAGGAATACACCACCAACATCATGGCAGACTTGTGATGCGAAATATGTGCAACATCAAATGATACCAAAAATACCAAGGAAGATTTTCATTGTATCTCCTGCAAATTTCTTGTGCCCCGTTTTTCTTGCCATGGTCTGGCCTTACTTCTGACTACCCTCTTCTTTGGTGCCTTTGTGTTCATTCAGTTCCATTTTTTCCCAGCAAGTGGGGGACACTGTAGTTGTCACCCTAAGGATAAAGGCTGCAGGGCAATGTAGTAGCTTGACAGATTAAAATGGCTGGGAAAATGGAGAATTAGTGGAGAGACAGCCAGCCACCAGCATCCATTCAAAGTCTTTCCCATTACGCTAACTTTTGTCCAAAACCTTGATTAATATTACTTGGTGTTGCCCTGATGCCTCTTTTATGCCTGTTGTGAGAGATTTAAAACTGGCATTGTGACTAACGGCATAACTGAATTTTGTATTAATCTTCATTGGCAATGATTGGGCATTTTTTTGAAGTTTAATTTTATTAGCAGTCGAAAACCACAAAGTACTGCTGAATCATAGAATCATAGAATCATAGAGTCGTTTAGGTTGGAAAAGACCTTTAAGATCATCCAGTCCAACCATTAACCTAACATTACCAAGTCCACATTAAACCAGTCAAGGGTAGACTAGACTAAACCATGTTCCAAAGTGCCATGTCCACCCGCTTTTTTGAATGCTTCCAGGGATGGTGACTCCACCACCTCTCTGGGCAGCCTGTTCCAATGCTTGACTACCCTTTCCATGAAGAAATTTTTCCTAATATCCAATCTAAAGTTACTTCTCAGATCATGCACAGAATTCCACTGCAACTGGAAGTATATTTGTCTATCCATCTGTATAAGTGCTAATCCAAATGCACTGCTTGTCTAAGACATGCTTTAATAATTTAGAATTGGCATATTGCTCATGCTTGTTCTTAGTGGGAATCTTAATTCAACTACTAGTCTGTTCAGCCACCTGTGTTTCAGGTATACATCAAGAATGATTTTCACAGGATGTTAGTGAAATATACTGAGTGTATGCTTAGGTTTTTTATTAGTCAAAGATAGCTCTGGAGGAATGACAAAAAGAACCGATACACTTTTCTAGTGCCTCCTAAAACTCTTGTCAAACACGTCAGTGATCTTGTGGCCTTTGGGATAAGAGCTGGTCTTTCAGACTGTTTAAATAAGTACCATTTCAATACTATTTTTAAAGTTGTTATTTTCATTACAGACTACTTTCCTAAAATTGGGCCTGCTGAAAACAGTTTCTTTTTTGTCAACAAATTAGTTTATGAAATGTTAAAGTCAATTATGTTTTCAAATCAAGCAGAGCATTTGGCTTTGAAGATGAGTTTCAAATCAGAAATCTCTGAATGTGAATCAAGAGCTTCCTTGCAAGTCTTTTTTTGGCATTTGAACCACTGAGGAAAAGTCTAAAATACGTAGAATCTAAAAATCTATCTGAAATTTATTTGAAAGACAATAAATGTTAGTTGAATAAAACCTAGGCAGCTGAAGTAGGTGTGGTTTCATCTGCTAAGATAAGTACCAATACTTACACTAAATTTTACATGGCATCTGAATTTACCCCAATGAAAAATGTGGCCTGTGCTTTTACTAGGAGAAGTACCAAATGTTGCTGTGGTTTATGTAGTTTCCCATAGATTTTCCTGTGATAATACAAAGCAAATTGAGGTAGATTAATTTGAACTGAGCTGATACTTTATTGTAGGAAGACTTGGATTCAATTTTATTGTTAAATTTTATTTGGCTATGTCAAGTACTGAGAATAATGCAAATCCTCCTTGAAGATTTGAATTTTAAAGAAAAGTAGTTTATGCTTCTGTTTAGTGTTAAAGTCTCAAGCAAAAGTTAGTTGGACTGTCAGGAGCCTTTAGGCCCTTTTGTATCTACGCTACTTTGGAAAGTCGGGCTGCCTCTGCTTTACTAAACAGGGTGACATAATTATGTCGAGCAAACTTGCAAGGAGGTTTGTTGGTTTGTAGAGTAACTAAGTAGAAATGGTTCAACAGATAAAGTTTCTCTAATTAATATTTAAATAAACTACTCTAACAGAACTTTCATGGGATGTGTGCTTAATATGGTTTCCATGCTAGAAAAGGAATATATTTGCTCCCCACATTGGAATAGTCTTGATACTGTTTGACATCTAATTGCTAAATTGCATTATTTCTGTGAAGTCATACTGATCTGATAGTATCTTTGTATCACATAACACATAGATTGTTCATTCTGTGTTCATCCTCCTTTTCATGCCATTCTCCTGTTTCATTTTGACATTTTTTTTTTTTTTTTTTTAAATTTTGCTCCTGGAAGATGCTTGTGGGTTTAGCCAAGTAGAATGCTAGGTAAAGGGGATGGAGCTTTTGAACTAGAGATCTGTTCTCCCTTTCTTCTAGTTCATTCAGTAAGTCTGCCTTACTTGGAAGAATTTGTAAGTCTTGCTTTTTAATTTTGCGATAAAAGAAAAGGGTTAATAATTTGCTATATTATTTATATTAGGGAAAAAAGTATTCATTCAAAATGTTTTACAGGGAAAATTCAGCAAAGAACAAAATGAACTACATTAGCAAAATAAACAGCAAATAGAAAAAAAGCACTTGGCTTCCAAATGAAAGAATAATCACAATAAATAGTAATAGTCACAGGAACCAAGCAGTTCTCTGAAGTTTGATAAAAACTTAGAATAAATTCTTCAATGATTTTGTTACCTCTTTCTCAACTAATGCCTCTGAAATTATTGATTCCTCTTGAAACTGGGAAGGCAATTGATAAATAGGAAACATAACTCAGTTCTGTTGTAAAAAATACAAGGAAACATTAAAAACAGTGACTGTTTCCAAAAATTGTCTTGCAGTGATAAATATTGTGCACTCTGTTCTTTTCCCAAGGAAAAATTTTGATGATGTGAAATCCAGTGTACAATGTGCTAAAACAAGAAACATTTTCTAATTGTTTTCCTGGGGAGGAAGCTACCATAGGGATCTAGAAAGGCTTCTGACTTTTTCTGATGACTTTTTAAACAATGTTTACCATTAAGTTGATACACTAAAGGAATGTAATAGTTTCTGAACAAAGAAGAAAAATGTAAAGCTGCACAGCGCGTCTCTTGCATGAGACCACAGAGTGTCCTCAAGCTGTGAAGAACAGGGGAGTGAAGCAGGCAGACTGACTGAAATTGTCACAACTTTTAATGCAGCCTCCATGAATGAGGAAAGAAGGTTTTCTGTCAGTCAGGTAAACAGTTTTTTCTGTATGAGGGTGGTAGTTTTCAAATGTATGCAACATCTTCTGTTAGTCATTAGATGTTCTTCTTGTGGGATAACAAGGTTTATTTTTAGACATTTATCATTATCTGGTAGACAACATATGCTAAAAGGGAAGAAAATATAAGTTAGCAACATGTTTCTGCAGTGTAAGATGTATCAGCAAAAGCAATAAATAAAAAACATTTTAAAGCAGACGTTTCCTTGTTAGATGAATGCTTTTTATTTAGTTCTTTCTAGTTCTTATAGTTGAACTCACATAAACATTAACATTTCAAATAGCAGAAGATTAGTAAGTATATGAAATACCCAGGTAATGCTGCGCATATGGGTGCAAAACCTATTTAATTCTCTGTGACAATGGAAAGATTTTGAATGCAACAACTGTTATTTGGCATTTTATGAGCTTCACAGGAATGACACTGCCGAAGGTAATCGGCTGCTTTGTGGAAGCGGGGGCAGAAAGTAGTGGTGACATTCCAAAGGGATGGAGAGATCCCACATAGAACAGACCCAACATGGAGATGGGCTGGGGGGAAAGATGATGAAGAGAGAGTGGGAAGAGGGGAAGGATGAGGATGAGCCAGAGTTGCTGGTCCATGTCTGATCAGCTTCTCTTTCTCAGGGTGTTTCAGTAATTTGAAAAGAAGAAAAGAAACTCACAGGGGGAAAAAAAGCTTTCTGAAATGGAGTTAGGATTATTGGTATGCTCAATAACTTAGTGGTGAGAAAAGTTTCATTATAGTACTGTAGATTTTTATGTGTGGTTTTGAAAGTCATTACGCTAAAACCAAATTATAAAACATAACTTAAAATTAGAGAAGTATGTGCTTTTTTTCTCTGTTATTCTTGCTTTGGTCTTAAGTCATAGCACTCACACAATTTGCTATCAGGAACCGGTCTTATCCAAAAAATTTCCGACTGCTTCAGTATATCCGTTAGAGGGACGTCATAAGTTAATGATATACTGGTTGTGAAATATTGTCTTCTGTTTGGATTATGTATGCCCTGGATATCTTTACCTTAACACAAATACCATAAATTGCTATTCAAGCCAGGCACACAGTCTTCAAAACCGTGTACCTTTCATAGCTTAAAAAATATGTATCATGCCAATTGTTCTTCATGGTGTGTGTCTGATTGTTTTATATCACGGTCGTAACTGATAGAAGATCATCTAAAGCAGAAAGACGGTAGTATCTTTCAAAGACAGTAATTTGTAAAAGTAGGAAATATTTCTCCTCTCCTACACACAAAATTCCCTTCCTCCAAACCAAAACCAACTAACTAGTTCAGTGCAAACAAATTAATCTTTCTAGCAAGAAGATTTAAATGAAAACAACTCACCCGTCACTAAGGTAGTGGTCATGGTGACTCATTAAAGGAAGAAGTCCAAAAGTTTTCAGGTGCACCACAACTGCGGCCAGTCTAGTGGAAGAAATCTGCCTTTTAGTTTGTGTAGGACAAGATTTGCTCAAGTGCTCTCTCTACTGTTAAAAGATTTTCCTTTGTGTATAATATGGATGATTTAGAAGAAGCTGTGTCAGCACTGATTTATGCATTGACAGCTAAGGATAATAAGATATGGGCAAACATACAGCTCACCCTTTTACAGATTAACCTGCAGACTGCATTAGGCAAATTTGATGGCATTAAAAGATTTTTCCAATTTGTCTGGAAACAATTTCTCTCTTGTATTGTGTCAAGGGTAACATTTCATGCCATTGTACTAATTTAAATAGCTTTGATAAATTGTTCAAGAGGTTAGAGAATTGTACTGTGTATATATTTTACCTCTTTAAAATAAAAGGGCTATTAACTTAATTGTTAAATGAAATTCGTTAGTAAAAATTGAAGGAGTCTGAGAAAGGAGGCTTAAATATTCCAACACTGCAGCACCAGTGCTGTAACATTGCACCAAAATGATCAAAGATCATATTCAGGAAATGATAGTTTGCATTTAGCTTTCAGTACACAGAAACACAGACACTGTTACGGTTGCAACAATATTTTATTCCTGTGTAGTAGTAATTCAGATGAAAAATGTGGATGAAACTAGAACTTTATAGAAGTTGGTACATTACACTCAACAGTGGGTGTGATGATTCATTAATAAAGTAAAACATTATCATAGATTCAGAAGAATCACAGAAAATGCTTTAGTAAAAGCCTCATTAGCTCTGCTAGCTAATATATAATTGAAGACAGAAGGGCAGAGTTCATTTGTATTTTGTTCATTTTCTTAGTATTGTTCACACACACTTACTCATATATATTATCTGACACTGACAAGTTACCGGCTTGGAGAAGATCTCCCGGTTGTTTAAAGTGAGGTTGTAGCATCTTTGCTTTGCAAGTCGTGCCCTCAAATGCGCAAGACGTGTGGCACTATTTATAGGAAAAGCTTTTATCAGCAGAGAAACTGGGGTTTTGTATTTGCATGGCTGTTAATTTCAGCAGACTTTTTAAACTGGGCAGTATGTACTGTATCAATGTTTTGAATTGAAAAGGTAATAGTGTTCTTCAGAGAAATGAATGTAAATTTTTCATAACTTAATACTTAAAGATTAATAATATATGGGATGGATTGCTGAGTTTTATGTCCAGAATTCGAGCGCTCCGGTCCAACATCCTATCTGCATATAATTGCAGAGAGCACAAAGTACATAGAAAACCACATACTGAAGGTTACAGCAGAAATGCTAGTTTCATTTGGAGCAGAATTAAAGGAGATGAGTAACTGGGTGTGTAAATACCTTGGACGCTATTATTTCTACTTACGGAAATATTCTAGAAGGTAATTATGGTACCCCCCCCCCGCGCCCCCCCGCACCTCCCACCCAGTCCAGGCATGCAGACACGCAGCGAGACCCCTAAAAGTGGTGGCTCTTGCCGGTCCCTGCTGCGGCGGGCGGAATTAACATGCAGCTGGGCTGCTCTGATAAATGGATTCTGTTAGGTCACCGAGGGGATGCGTGTGACATTAAGTGATTTACCGTCCTTTACCTTAATGAAATTGTTTCAGCAAGATGACGCTGAGAGCTTTTAATGGATAGCTTTTCTTGAGGTAATGAAATTGCATTCCTTTGGCATTTAATATAAGGTGCAGTTATTATTTACTGGAGCTTTCCCAGCGCTGCTGGTTTTGCGCAGGCAGTTGAGAACAAAAAGGGATTTCTGTGGCAGCATGCAGGCCAGCGCGCCGTGTGACAGGCTCAAGCGCACGGGCGTATTTGCGCGAGCGTTTCAGTTAGCGTGGCCTGGCTCCGCCGGCCCGTCAGGAGGCTGTCTTTGCACCTAAGCGCTCGTCTCCCTTACAAATACCTTTCCTAATCTGTTTCACAGGCAACTGGATTACAACCAGATCAGCTGTATTGAAGACGGGGCATTTAGGGCTCTGCGCGACCTGGAAGTGCTGTAAGTATTCCTGTATCTCTTACTTGTAGCAAGAGCTCGGTATCTGGGGAGTGCTAATGTAAAAGCTTATCTACGAGCCGCAGCCTGGTGTCAGGATGGTCTAGTGAAAAGGTGTCTTAAAATAATCCGCTGTGATGGGCTATAAAATGGTAAAAAAGATGTGGAGAGGCAGAGATACTCCTTTACTCTGCAAGCCAGCCAGCCATTAAACACAGTTTAAAAAAAAAAAAAAGCAGATGGCAGATACTGTAAGAAAAGAATCTATTTCCTTTGAAAATTGGGGGGGCAGTATTAATGAATCCAATTAATTTTGTAAATTATCCATCACTGTTGAAGGGCTGAACATTTTCAGGATCGCCTTTGTTGTATACTCTGACATCAATTTGGTCTTCCACACACTGTTTAAGGAACAATATGCTATATATATTTGAGAAGCTGGATGTTTTCAAAGAGGTGTTTTTCTGTCAAACACTACTGTCATGTGCTAAGATGTTTAGCATGTCCACGTTAACTGCTTTTTTTAACATTTTCAATTTTATGTGTATACATACATATCTGTGTAGAAAAATACCTTTTTTATGTCGCTGGAGGTTAGTATTGCAATACTCTTTTGCATACTTTTTCTCAGTGTCTCAAAGTGGCCATCAGTGAGGATAAAGGTAACAAAATTATCATCAGTGACCTCTGACCTGAAAATAGGTACTGTAATGAGCAAAGTGCCGCAGTTCGCCAAGAATCTGAGGCACAGGACACATTCCTGAAATACTTGCTCTGTCAGTCAAGATGTCACATTTTTTCTGGGCTTTCTGTGTTAAGAGAAATGAAAGAGTATGAGTGAGTTACTTCGTGGTAGTTTGAATCACACTTGGTAATTCACAGCACCTTGAGGGGTGAGGAAGGGGTTTGGTTTGGGGGGCTTTTTTTTAAGACGGAAGTAAAGAGGCTTCTTTGGCAATAGGTAGCGTCTGCACGTCTAAGAAACTAAAGAGTGTGTGAGCTGCTGGTGGTAAAGTTTTTTATTATTAAGCAATACTTGGTCTTTCTTATGAGTGAATGGATCTGACAGCTAAATTTGATTTTAGCGCATTGTTAACTTGCTGGTATAAAGCCACGTAAAATGTACTGTAGGTTCAATATTACACCTAATTGTGAAGTTCATGAATTGTTGGTTCTCTGTCAGTAAACCTGATGTTCTGTGAGATTTTTATCTTTGGAACTCATATATATGACAGAATAACTTTTCCAGTGATGGCTTAATCTGGTTATTATGTTTTTTAATGCAAGTCTTTCTTTACAAGTGAAAGTGTTACATGTATATTTAAAAAAAAAAAATCAAATATTTTCTGCATTTTTTAATGCTTGCAATTTTTAGTGTTCTAAAAAGGTCATCCTTGCCAGTTGAAGTCAGTGGTAAAATTTTCACATCAATTTCAATGAATGCAAAAAGGGAAAAAAACCCTGTTAAAATAATAGTCTGCTGGAAAAGTAGGTAGAATTTTGTGAATGAATATACATAGAATATTAACATTATTCAAATATACAATTAAATGTTCACTATCTGAATTATGTGATAAGCAATGATGTAGAGATTAAGTTTTTAAAAAATTGAGATAGATATTTCAAACAGTACTGAAGGGTTTTTATCTAATTCAGCTTCCTTTCCAATATAGCTTAAAGAATGAAAGATACGTAGATCAGACCATACTATATATGCAGAGTAGTGTATAAGACTACATATTTTGTTTTCATTTGTAGTTAATTATTCTATCTAAGCACAGAATGTGTCTATTACTTCAAACTATAAGGATATGATAAAGCTTTTAAATAATCTTTAAAGTTACCTAGGTTGTAATCCTGTTCAGTGACAGTTTGAAATGTTTACCAAAGTAACAGGTCTTACATATTGCTTTAATAATTGCAGAATCTTAGAGGCTGTTACTGTTAAAGATACAAAATCAACCTGAAATCTTGACAATTCTGAAAGACGAAAGCAATTATAGGTGTAATCCTCCCTGTGAATTTCTGTGAAATTTTATTTTTCCTTTTTCTCTTTTTTTTTTTTTTTTTTTAAAAGGGAAAATCTGCTGTACTGGGGTAACGGTGACTATGGGAAAATACATAGTGCTGTCGTATTAAAAAAATTCAAGTACCTAAGAAATTAAAAAAAAATGTCTTTCAGTCATCACACTCTTTGCAATAATATGTAATGCTTAGGTAAAAGTATTGAGCCAACTGTTCTTTTTAATTACATCTCTGTAATGAAAGCAAGCATTTTCACCATTAGATAGAAATAGTTAGGAAAATTATTTAATTCCTTATGTATCCCTTATGCCTACTCCTGTTAATTTTCAGTACCCTTGCAAAAATAAATTAATATCTCACGTATACATAATAGCAAGGCAAACATCAAACATCAAACATCTGAAATTGAAAATTAAAACATTTGTAGATATAACAGCTATGGAAGTATGTACTGATTTCCATTCCCATCATTGAAAAGAGATGCTTTCAAGACCTTGTGAGAAGTCGTGCAGAAAGAACTATGGGAGCTGTCATTTACCATGTGGACATTGTAAGAAAATCCTCCCAAGATTTACTGATTGTCATTTACTCATTAAGGCACCTTCTGTGGATATACCCACTTGGCCATTTTTTGTTGTTTCATTTTTGTTGTTTTGAAAATGGGCATGATTCTCCCTTTTTCTTCCTCTTTTGATTATTCTCCTCTTCATTTATGTACCCTTAAGGGCACACAGGGGAGATCCCTTATGCACAGTGAAGAAAACATTTAGGACGTGGAATGAGTAAGCACACAAAGGTAAAATACAGCACATTGCACCAGTAATTAATTGTTTGGTTAATGTAGAGGTGTATAGCCTGATACTGTTCAAGGTGCTGTGAATTTACCTTTCTGTGTTTCAGGATCAGAGAGTACTTAAAAATTTACTCAAAATGAGCACAAATTACACTTTGTGCTTTAAAACAAAAAAAGAAAAACCAGTTCTTACTTCAAAAGGGAAAAAAGGGTTGGTCAGTGGGCATTATTATTTATTAGTGCCATAGTTACGTGTTTAAAATCCCAGAGCACATTCTCTGTTCTGCTCAAGTGAGTAATCTCTAAGTCAAAACTGTAAATTCTATCTCTTGTTTCCTTGTTCTGGAGTCAAGCTTGTTTGCGTTTTATTTGCAGCCTAAAGACAATATTTAACTGCAGAATCGTTCATAAAGTTTCATTATCTTTACGAACTACGCTTACTGAGTATGATGGGTCTGTGCTAGCCAACAACTGGCTAAGATTTGTTCCTAGTTCCTAACTCTAGTTCCAGGCACCTTGTCTAAAATTTAAATTATCGATTTGCTAAAGTATTAAGATTTCTGACTCTTTCCATTGTATGGCAGAAGCTCCCCTACTGTTCATGCAGCTCTGGATCATCTATAGCAACTCTGTTCCATGTAAAACCTAATTACAGCTCAGAGTTAATCTTTTCCTAAAATTCTTGAAAAACCAGGCAGATCTTGTACTTGTATCCTCTGTCAAAAAATACGGACTCGCAGAAGCTAGAAAAAAGACCCCAGGGTCCTAGAATCGAGGCGTTTTCTCCAAGAACCTCTTTTTCACATCAGGATGACAAGCTTAGCTTGTTCTCAACATTGGTGGAAGCTCCGTTTGAGTGCATTGTAGGTTACTGGGACCTCAAATTACTTAGGATTATTAATGGAATAGTCAAATCACAGTGTTTTACCAGGGATTGAACAGGGAGGAAGGGTGTATCTAAAAGCATGGGTTTTTTCCCGATACCCATCCCTAAAAACAGTACACCGTGATCTTCATTAGCTATGCCTTTTTTAAAAGTGGAGTAAATGTGGCGTAACTGTAACATGTTAATATGCTTCTTCTCGACTTCGCAGTACTCTCAACAATAACAACATCACTCGACTGTCCGTGGCAAGTTTCAACCACATGCCCAAACTCAGAACATTGTAAGTAGTCCCACTGAAGCTGGCTGCCATTTTTGTGAGTCCAGTATATCGCTTGTACCTCTACCAAGTTTTGTCAGTGGTCTGTAAATACGTATACAGGCGAAGAAAGCATAAGCTCATTAAAAAAAAACTGAGGTATCATGAGGTTGATGAGTGTGAAGTCTGTGTGTGTGTGTGTAGGGTGGCTAATTCAGAAAGGTAAAGCTAACAAGTGACCCCAAAGCTGATGCTTGGGGCTCAGGAGATAAAGAAGCAGTTGCATCCTTTTCCATCAGCTTTTTTAGGATGTGGGATGGATAAGTCTATGAAAATGGTTTCATGGCCTTTTCCCAGCTGGATTTTCCAGAGTCGTGTATTCAGTCACAGAAAAGCTTCACTTTCTAACAAGAAAGATGAGGGCAGGGGGGATTCTCTTTTGTATGTTACAGCTGTATAGAGAAAGAAATTGATGTTTTTTGAAAGTCAAAAATTTGTTTTACTTTGAGCTATTGAATGGGTCACATTTCATTTAGGAACATGGAAGAATCTTTGATTGGCTGTCAGATGTGATAAATGGGAAATCTTTATGCTTTTATTACTGTACTGCTAGCAGACCTAATTAAACTAAACTGGCTCTCCAACATTCTTTGTAACATAAAATTATAGCATCATCCGGTAGTGCTATTATAATTAAAGTTGTGTCAGCATTTACAATAAGGTCCCCATTTTTAGAGGTTATGACTTTCACAGAAGAACACTTCAGGCTTCTAAAACAAAACACAGTGACAAGAGTGTGTATGCAAGTGGTACAGTTTGGGGTTATTTCTTCTGTATGTTTATACTGAACTAAGAATAAATGTATATTGTGTTGAGTGGCAAAACCAGAATATATCAAGGTTTAGTCCTGAAACGGATTTTCCAGTGAAGTGGGAATCAAAAAGGAATGGGATGTTTCTATCAGAGTTCGAGCGTAGCTGTTACTGTTAAAGAACGACTTTTACAAAGTAACATTTAACATTTTCTGTTACGCACGTTGGGTTGCACAACTGTTTTGAAATCGGTAGGGCTATTCACTCGAGTTAACATACCATTTGTAACTGAAGAAACTTCACGCAGGTGAGTAGTTCGGTTGATTTCATAACAGAATTTATCCATTCTTGCTTGGACAAATACAAGAGTACCTAAACAGTGCTGACCATGGGCTTTTGGTGGCCTCAGTTCTATTTTGAGAACAGAATTTCTTTCCATTCTTTCGGGTCTGAGACTTGGAAACATGAATGTCTGTACCTCTTTCAAACCTTCAAATACAGTTTATATTCTGAACCACAAATTACAGTGAATCAAATTAGCAACATTTACATTTTTTTGGTGGGATATTTCATCTTTTGAAAATTTATTTTAGAAACAAAAGAAAATGGACACACAGAGTCCTAGATTATAGCTGTAACAGCCCATTTGCAGTCAGAACGTGCTTATATAACTGTATTGGTTTCAGCGGCATTAGTTCTGATTTGCAATGGTGTTCTTGCCTACAGCTGGCCACAGATTGTACTGAATGAGTGTGCTGTGCTGTGAGCTATATTTGCAAAGCTCCCACCCAAGAATTAGTGCAAGAAAATACACTGCCTTTAATTTCTAGTCATTTATGGGGGGGAAAAAAAAAGTAAGTTAGTTAAAACGTTTTGTTTATGTTGGTTACACATTTCGTGTTGCTTTACAGATTTTCTTTTTAATGGTTTAATTAGACCCGTTGTCTAAATTCTGATTTTCTTCCACTTCCTTTCCAGTTATTTAGTTAGGATTGAGCACATCAGCTAAAAAGGACCAAAATGACATTACTCTGTTATGGATGATTCTGAGTAAGGATTTGATTTATAGCTGTGGACGTCCTTTTCTGTAGTTTGAGAAAATGTAAGAGCCAGAGAAAAGTAATTTACCTAATTTAGTGAATACATTTGTCTGATATTTTATCAATGGCAAAGTGCTTTTTGCCACTTGGCAAGGAGCCATGGTCTTGTGTCGGACCCTGCCAACAGAGGCGACTTACTTAATTCCATCGCTTGCTGCCATTTGGTCTTTTAATTTCAGGCATTGCTTAGAACGTAGGTCCCTAGGAGCCAAAAGCAGCTAATCCCCCTTTCTGTGATGAAACAAAAAGAGAGGAAATCAGAAAAGGGATGTGAAAGAAGGTGTTTTATATTGAGTTATTACTCTGTCTTGTTCAGCAGAAAATGAATATGACCTGTTAAAGGGATTTTGCAGGCTGTTTCTATAGAGACTAATAATGGTCAGACTTACAGATACATCTAATTGGAAACCACATCTTTTATTAACTCTTTTTCCTGACAGTATATTATCACTATAGGGTAATTTACTTGAGACATTTTTGCCTTATTCACTATTCGTACAGATCTGGACTAAGGAGTCCCAGGGCAGCTTTCAAGCTCTTGTGTGTTTACTTCTTTCTTTTAGACAAGAGAAAAGAAACTACAGATAGGTTACTTTATTAGAAAGCTGCCTCTTTTCTTCCAATTAATTAGACCACAAATAAAAAAGTAGTTTTGCTGCTTGTATAGTTTTATTTATTATCATTTAACTCCCAGACTTACAGTGAAAGATGTGAAAACCTGATCCCTCATTAACAATTTTTGTTAATAAATTGGCATAGTTGCTTGCTGAAGGGGGCAAATTGGTTGCTTTTCTGTTTGTTGTTCCTAATTTGAAGGTATTGACGTGTTTCTCTCCATGCAGTCGTCTTCATTCCAACAACCTCTACTGCGATTGCCACCTGGCCTGGCTGTCCGACTGGCTGCGGCAGCGGCCGCGGGTGGGCCTCTACACCCAGTGCATGGGGCCGTCCCATCTCCGGGGACACAACGTAGCGGAAGTCCAAAAACGGGAGTTTGTCTGCAGCGGTAAGGGAAACGGATTCACTCACCGAGTCCTGTTTTAAAACACACCTACCAACGGCTCAGGGTTGCTAGGCTCGCGTGTTGACTTTTGCTAGCTTTTGCATAATCCGAGCTTCAATGTTCATTAAAAAAGAAACTAACCATTTTTGTCGCTATTTGTATCTTGTGTGGGGGTGCTTCTGTCCTTACAAATTTTGTGTAAATGCTGCATTCACATAGACTATATGGCCTTCTAAAAGTATAGTTACGGGGGAGAGATGCGGGAAATGAAATAAAAGGTGCACTGACTGAGAACACAAGACCTTTAGTAATAAGGAATTACTCTTTTTTAACTTTACAGGTTGTTGCTTTTTCTTGTTGTTATTTTCTGCAGTTTAAATAATATTCTGAATCCCTAAGTAACTTTCTGACTGTTATTTGTATGCTTTAGTGCATCAGATTATTTTCTGATATGAAAGAATGAAATGACTAACGGTTTGTTACTAATCGCATTTTCTCTATTCATTTTTTTTTCCTTTATTCATATCTTCTAGATGAGGAAGAAGGCAAGTTTATCTTTCTTACTTAAATATTTTTAGATTCTAATTGAAAGTCTTTTGTAAACTTTGACTACTGTTTCAAGTTTCCTCAAACACATTAAAAACCAGCTGGAATACAGCTATCTGTCTTTTCAGCGATTCAGAAGGGTTGTTTCTACTGGTTGATTTTCTGCAGACCCCCAGAAGCTTATTGCCAAATAAGCCAAAATTTGCACAGATCTATGCTTTTAAAAGAGTTTTATGGACAGCACAGTGTTCTGTCCTTATTAAACAGCCTCTGACATCAAAGTGTAAGGCACTGCCATCTTCGCACAGCAAATGCTGACAGTATTCTTACCATTAATTCTGCCTTTATGTACACTTAAAAGGGCTCCTAACAAGATCACTTCATGTAACTTATTTGTAAATGGTATGGCTGCAGAGCCCAAGTGTCAAGAACAGTTTTATAACTTGGTCATTATAATGCTGATTTTGAGGAAGGGAATAACCATGTTTTCTCCCTGGATCACTGTATTTTTGTTTAATAAAAGCAGATGAAATATTTCCTGCCTGTTAGTATAAAAAAAGTAGTACGTGATACTAGTTTTGGCAGCTGTTTGTACTTTTGCAGCACATACAAAAATGTGAAATCAAATGATTATGTTGTAAACTACTGTCTCAAAAGACTAACCTTTTCAGTAATTTAAAACTTGAGCAGTTGTTATTTGAAGTATTAAGTAGGAACAGCACTGGCTGCAACTTATATTATCAATGTACCTTTCCTATGTTAATATATGACATTAAATACAGTGAGAAAGTTCTTAGATTAAGTTGTGATTTCATAGTCAAGAAGTTTTTTTCGCTGAGAATCTCAAAACAGTCTCCAGCTTTTCTTACCTTAATAAAAAAAGAAAGAAAAAGAGGGTTTCATGCCTTTCTCATCTCTTTGTGCCTTTCTGTATCATTAAAAAACAGCAATTCTGTATCATTAAATTGATACAAGAATGAGTGCATTAATATGAAATGTGCAGTCTCTCTATTTCCGGGAAAATATAATAAGTTGTTTACTTTCTAAAACATACCTAAATATGAAGTGATTGTGTTTAAATGCAATTATAAATGCCAAGTTTAACATAAAGCCCACCAACTTGGGGGTTGGGGGGAAGTGGTGTAAATTAGCCTTCTAAGTAAGAATGCTAGATTGTGGGAGGAAGAAGTCTGTTGAGCTAACAGAGAGAGTGAGAATATGAGCTGTGAAGTCAAAGCTTTTATTTATTTATGTGTTTGAGTGAAAACATCAGAACTCCAAAATTGGCTGTGAGTGATACATAACTGAAGGACTATACTCAAATATTTGCCAAACAGAACATAACTAGCAGGACACCTTCAGTTTTTGTAGCAAAGTTCATTCATTTCTGTTTACATGCATTTTTAATACTACACAAAATTCTGAAAACTAAATAAATCAATAATTGGTTTTTAAAACCACAGAATAAATAAAATACACCTGAAAAATGGGTCAGACTTAGTCTTCTTTAATAAGATGATTTTGAATGCAAGTTGCTAAAGAAGTTGAAAAATGATGTAGTGCTAGCACAGTAGTTGAGCATTTGTCTTTCATCTCTCAGTATTGTGTCAACATGTTCCTATTAATTGGGTATTTAAGTTAATGCAGTTCAAAAGTATTGATGTACTACAATGTTTATTTTATAAGTTCTGCCTTACATTTTTCAAGGAAGTGTAAAATGTGATGTTTTACTGTTGAGGTAAACTGGACTACTGTTTGACAGTATTGTGCAAGTTTAGGAGAAACTCTTTTCCTTTGCAGGTCACCAATCCTTCATGGCTCCCTCTTGCAGTGTCTTGCATTGTCCTACTGCATGCACCTGTAGTAACAACATTGTGGACTGTCGTGGGAAGGGCCTTACTGAGATCCCAACAAACCTTCCAGAAACCATTACTGAAATGTGCGTAATCTGACTTTTTTTCCTGTGAGCTTGCAGAAAACAGTTCTTTCCTATGTATTCATTTTTGTTACTTGTATAAATTCATGTATTATACATGGTACGAATTTTGGAATGCATATTCAAATTCAGATCTAAAAGGAATATGCGGGTATATGAAAATATTTAAGACATTAATGGTCTCTTATGAGTTAGTTTTGTATGTACTATTCACAATCCATAGTTAAAACTGCATTCTGAGTTGGTTTTAAAGGAGTTTAGGAATATTTTCTTTTCTGCAAGTAAGTGGCTTTTCACTGCAGGCTGTAAACCCCGTTGTCTTCAGAGCTTCTTGCTGTGCTGCTTTTGGCTGGGATAGAGTTAAGTTTCTTCGTAGTAGTTGGTATGGGGCCATGTTTTGGATATGTGCTGGAAACAGTGTTGATAATACAGAGATGTTTTCATTATTGCTGAGCAGCGCTTACACAGAGTCAAGGCCTTGTCTGCTCCTCACACCGCCCCACCAGCGAGCAGGCTGGGGGTGCACAAGAAGCTGGGAGGGGACACGGCTGGGACAGCTGACCCCAACTGACCAAAGGGATATTCCATACCATATGATGTCGTGCTTAGCAATAAAAGCTGGGGGAAGAAGGAAGAGGGGGATGTTCGGAGTTACGGTGTTTGTCGTCCAAAGTAACTAGTATGCACAATTGTGCCCTGCTTTCCTGGAGATGACTGAACACCTGCCTGCTGATGGGAAGCAGGGAGTGAATTCCTTGTTTTGCTCTACTTGCGTGCACAGTTTTTGCTTTACCTGTTAAACTGTCTTTATCTCTACCCGTGAGTTTTCTCACTTTTACCCTTCTGATTTTCTCCCCCATCCCACTGTGGGGGAGTGAGCAAGTGGCTGTGTGGGGCTGAGCTGCCTACCAGCGTTAAACCACAACACTTACCTTCAGGCACTGTATTCATCAGACTCCCTATTAGAGAAGCATATCTTTGCATGAAAGATCAGCAGCCTATACCACCCACAATAAGTATTCTGCTAAAGTGGTATCCTCAGAGGATAGTCTGAGAAAGCAAAAGTAAGGTGGTTGAATGGGATCTGTGGTATAGTCATCATGTTGATACCATTTGTTTGTGGATAGAAGAGTATGCATACTGATAAGGTTGTTTGACATGTCATATACAGCAGAAACATTTACAAAAAGTACAACAATGTCCTGACCATAGAGCAGAGTCATAGCAAAGGTGCTATCGGGCTTGTAGGCTTCAAGAGCGATGTGGCTGAGAGGTTGCGTGGGCACAGAAGGAAAGTTACTGCTACTTTGTCTTCTGTGGCAAGGAGGAACAAAAGCAAAAGGTGAGCTTGCTGACAAGATGGGCAGGGACTCAGCCACATGAGCATCTTTTTATGCTGGGGATGGCAGAGGCAGTGTTTTGGAAGGGAAACTGGGAATTCCCTTTAGGGAAGTAGTGTGATAGTAGGTGTGCCCTCAGCCTGGTAAGGAGGTTCTGGCTAGAAGTAAATGAGTTAGAGAGAGTATTCAGAATAAAAACCTTGTGAGCATCTTGATGATATAAGATGATGTTAAGAATTTCGGGTAAGGGATGTGAGGGGAACAGATGCCTGAATTGAAAGGGAAGAGGTCTCCTGAACATACATCTACCTATCTGTTGTACATAAGATCTTCTTGAAAGTTTAAAAACAGGCTTCCACAATAACATTTTAAAAGATAAAGTAGAATTTTACAATTTCATGGCAATCTCATGGCTTGTTGATATCTGACCTGTGTTTTTGAACTTCACAGAATTGGAAGTGCTGTGGTTTCTTCTTAGGATGTGAATAATAATCATGTCTGTCATTTCATTGTTACTGCTGTTAGACTGACCTGGCTGACCCTACCTGACCCAATTCAGTCATTTGGCTATATAATACAACACTTCTACCTTTCACCCCTCTCAGAAAAAACACTCTGCTTGCAAATAAAGGGACTACTTCAGAAAATCCATGTGCAGTGCCGGGGAAGGCTGCGCAGACTGTTTTCATTATTTAGTTGCATACTGGCTTTTTACTTGCATATGTACATCTGTGTGCATAGAGAAGGGGGAAAAATATTACAAGAAAGAAGCAGGGAGTATGTCTCAAACATTCCTCGCTATATTTCTGCTGCTAACCAGTGCTAACCACTGAAAGGCAATTACAGACACTGGAAGACTGACTTCTGTATCGCTCTCTTCTAGACCTATATAGTGTAGTGGAGGTACATGCTGTTAACATCTGTACTCCCTTGAGAAATTCGGTACTAGAGATTGAAAGGGTGTTCCTGAATCTTTATTTTCTGGGTCATCACTCCCTAAGAAATGATAGGATGTAGAAGTTACTAGTTGACTCTGAATTCACTGTTAAAAGAAACGTGTATAAGGTAAAAGCAAGTGGGAATTTACCAGATGGAGAGGTGTTTTCCACTGATCTGTTCACTATACTTTCTATATAAGAAGTGCTGTTGAGTTTTAAGCATGGACTGGTATGATCTTCAGCAGTTTATTGGCCTGGAGAGTAAAAGCAACCATGTAACAATACATCCAGCATTTGGCTAAGCATTTAACTGATTGCTAACCAAAGCTGAATGTTTCCTGCTGGACTGGGCAGTGTTCAAATCCCAGAGTGAGACCTTTGCACGTTCTGAGATCCATAATCCATTAATATAGATAAATATGTGTGCGTGCTCATATAAATATGTACTGTATATATACTGTCCTACAGTGTATATTGTTTATAGTGATACAGTGTAAGCTATCTGATACCTGTCTGTATTGTATCTAATTTGTAAGTGCTGGCTAAATGAAAAGCAGATCACAGTATTTTGCACAGTTAAATAACATCATTCATGCCATAAGACATGTGACCATACATTTATTCAAAATCTGGTGCAAGAAGAGATAGAACATTAGAAAGCCATACTTCAGTAATTATTTTATGTTAAAAAGATATGTACCAGTGAATGCCAGTGTGATGAGAAAACTGGACTTCAATGATTGACTTAGTTTTTGAGTAGAGTAGACAGAAGGATTGAGATATGATTTGAGCCAGTGGTAGGCTGCACGTGCCATGCAGTGAGAACAAAACTTTAGAGTTGAGTAGAAGGTAAGGAGAGAACTGTACAGGAAAAGAAAGAAAGAAAATAAGGCACATGAAAGGCTCTGAAACTGAGGGATAAACTGAGTGGAAGAATTAGGGTAGAGGATCTTGTGAGTATTTGATGACAGTCACATGACCTTTGCTGCTTCCTTGTCAACAGGTTGAAGTGGAGTTGAAATTTTCACAAATAAGTGTATTTCAATGGTTGTATGGGGAAAGCTTTACACTGTACTAATTGCTTTAATGTGAGGAAAATAATTAGTGATAGTTCTTTTATGATTGTCATGGGTGCAGGTATATTTACAATCTTAGAATTGAAGAGAATGAGAGAGAGAGAAGAGGTTGGAGAATGGGTAGTTTATGGCATAAAAAAGGGTTTACTGATAATGAAGTGAGGGAAGTCTATGAGACTGGATCAAACCAGCACTCCATCCTGGCCAGTGGCCCGCATCAGTTGTCCCTGAAGAATGGTTTAGAAACAGCAATATACAACTTCAGAAGTAAAACACCAATAGGACAGATATTTTCCTTGCTCCCAATGTGTGTTGGGGTTCTTTTTCTGAAACTTGAAAATTTGCATAGCTTTCAGGAAAAAAGGTTTTCTTTGAAACATCCAATCTGCTTTAAAGCCTACTATGTTCTTAATCTTCATGTTATTTTAAGCTAATAAATTCTGGGAGAAGGGGTTGCACTCTAAATCTTCCAGTTTAAAATATAGTCTTTTAAAATTTCATTACTTTGTCTTTGTAGAGGGAGGGAAAATGCATTCAGGCTCATAATTTGTCCTGCCACCTTCTATTTTGCATGCCACCCTCATTCATCTCTTCTCTAAACTAACTGTTCCATTCAATCTTTTTGGATGCCAAAACCTTCCATGTCTTATTAATCACCTCTTTTTGCTCTGAACTCCTTGTTTTCTAAATTTTTTTGACCTGCAATGACCAGAGTCAAATACAATATTCCAGATGATAGTGAACCATCACTTCATATTAACAGAATTTTTCTTTCATTTGCCTTTTGCAACCTAATACTCAATACCTAAATTGCTTTCTTTAACTGCCTGCACACATTGCACCATATTTTCCATTGAACTAGTCATGAAGAGTCCTAGGCCTTTTTTCTCAGCTCTTAAGAGTTTTGTCAGGAACCACAAGTTCATAGATGTAATCCTATTATTCCATCCATAGGCATTTCTGAACATTGAATCCAGTTGTATGTTACTTTTTAAAGCTGCTCTATGAAAGACTTCAGTCCTCTGCTTTTAACTAACTTCAACATGCAGAAAGATTGTGACATTCCTATATTGTTATCATACAATAAAAAGTGTTTTAAAGCTTCATTTTTAAAGAAGTACTTTGCAACTGTTGCTTATAGCAACCTCTTGAGATTAGATTAGAAAGAATGATTGTATCCCATAAAATAATCTGGTTTTTCACTTACTCCTTATGTGATAATGTTGTCAGTATGCCAAAATGGTAGCTGACAGTAAACATTTGAAGAGATGAGACCATGCTGTCACGGCAATGTTGAGAATGCTGAGGAGCTGCTGAATGCAAGGCAGAAGGGTATAGTGAGCATTGTATTTCCACCATCATTATACAGTTCCCACACACATGGCTGTATTATCTTAATCACCATTTTAAGCACATGCTTTGGCAGGAGCTCCCTAGTTCTCAGGGAGAGAGGGAAAGAGAAATGTGCTAGTTCCCTGTTGTTGTCTGAAGGATGTACAGGCTTTAACAGCCAAATAATTATTTATTCACTCATCTTTATAATGCTACCATCACCAGATTCTTGTGCACAACACAAGAAAATTGGCATTATACTAATATTTTACATGCGCCAGATATTGTCCAGTCTTTTCAGTACTTTTCCATATTTGTCAATCTTCTTCTGCAGTTTCAACTGAACATTGTCATCTGATCTTCTAAACATACTTCATTGGCAGGAACGTTTGAAAAATCCATAATACTTTTGAATTCCCTAACCCAAGTTTCTCTGGCCTGCAGTGTTGTCACCTGTTTATAGGCTGTATTTGCAGAATCCAGTGCAGACTACTACCAGCCTGTCATGTTACGCTTCAGCCAACTTCATGGTCTACAAACACCTTTGGTGCTTACATCTTTCCTGCCTTTTGTCTTTGCTTTGTTGTATCTCATGTGAATAACCTTTCCCGTGAGGCTGACATTAAACTTCCTTGTCATCCCTCCTTTATAGAGTTGCTTAAAATTTGACAACTTATTTTTGTGAGATTTCATGTTTCCATCCATTTCTGCCTCTTATTTCTTTGTTCTTATATGGATAGCAGGTTACTTTTAATAAGAATATAATCCATATTTAGTTTTTGAAGGTCCATAATCCCTTTTTTTTTGTTTGAGGTTCTTGTGAAGTTTGCCTTCAACACATACTTGTGGTTTTGTGATGTTTTGCCATGTTCTCCATCCATTTCTTCCATCCTTTCTCTCTGACCTCATTCAACTCCTCAGTACCCTATGAAGCACTGATTTCTTTCTCTTTGCCCAACACAAACTTCCTTTAAATAAAATGTTGTCTGATCTGTTTCTGCACAAAAATACTTTATATTTGTTACATTGTCAGTCCATCTGGGACAATGCTGCATAAAATCTAAGTGGTATTAATAATGTTGTTATTCTCTGTCCTTCTGGTGTATATAATTAAACTGCAGGTTTAAAGCGTGCAATCCATGTGGACAATTTTATGCTTTTTTTTTCCCCAGGGGGTTCATAAATTACCTGTATCTAAATAATGTGCTAAAACCCCCTTTAAATGGAATATTGAATTTCTTAAGTCTAAAACATTGGCTCAACAGTTTCTGTTGAGTAAAATTTTGCATGTTGAAGCTCTGAGTTAGCTCTTTGTGGAAAAGTAAAAGAAAAGGCTTTCTGTTCAGAGTCTAATACTGATGTCGGGACTTTGCATTGCCTTCATAGTTCTTCTGGACAACTGTTTTGGGATGACATTTTCAGACAGTAGGAGCTGTCTTCTCTGCTGATGGCTACAGCTTCTGTAGCAGCGCTGGCAAGGAAGCTATGTGCTTGTACTGCGCTGCAGCCTTCACGTCTCTGAGTTTGGTGTGATAGCCTAAACCACTGAGAGAAAATGAGTTTGCACTGGTAGCTGAGGTGGTTGAGGAACGAGCAGGCATTTTGTGATGGTAGGACCGGGATGAGGCAGAAGCCAGTTGCCGAAATGCTGTTTCATTCCAATGCAGTTGGATTTACTGGTGACCGTCAGGGTGTTGCCGAGAGGGTCTTGTCATACTGCTCTGACTGACTTGTCAGTTGGTACAGAAATCAGTTGGCTAAAACTAGCAATTCCCGTTGTGTGAAGTCAATTAGCAGGCAATGCATTGTCTGCCAAGTGCCTCTTGGGAAGATGCCTTCAGTAACAGGACTGCTTATCTCCAAGTAGCTGCCAGTGAAAATGGAAGGAGAATAAAGCCTGTGGTGTCCTCTCTTTTTCCCTTCTGGTGTGGTAAAGCTCAGAGCAAAATTAAGTATTCAGCATCTCAGTAAATGTAATTCTTAATGTTTATTGACTTAGTACAATCGTATCTGTACCAGTTACGCTCTTTCTACAAACTTAATTCTCCCCTTTATTATCTAAATAAACTCACACACAGCTAAATAAGAATACCTAAGCTTTTCTTTTCAGGGTCCATCCAATCAATGCAATATTATTTGAGAAAGAAATACTTCATATTCCATATATACTTTAAAAAACAAAATAATTGGCTGCACACCAAGACTCCCCCAGTTTTAGTGCACCTACTAATTCTGCAGGAATTCACAGAATTAAAAAGGTGCACAGATGCATCTTTGCCTCTGGGCCAAATGCAAAGGTTTCAAACCATGAGTGACCTGCAGGAAACATTTTGGGTACTTTAAAAAATTCACAATAGCCCTATTATTTTAATGTCTGTATTGTAAATGTTGTGAGGCAAAATACATTGCCCATAAATGTTACGTATTAATAGTCTTCAAACTTATTTAGTGTGCCTTATTTTAGCCTTTTTCCATTGACTTAAGCAAAGCATGATACATTATTCATTCATTAGAAACATCATAATTTGAGTTGACTTGGGTTTGTTGTTTAAACCTCTTCCCTTTTCCAGAAATTTTTATGGGATGCTCTTTCATTGGCATGTTCAGTCTATTGAGCTTAACCAACTGCAGTGGTCTAATGCACCTAGCGCTTTGTTCCTTTGTCATACAGCTCATATATTAAGGGCATTAAAGGTCGTTCTTAAGGTTGAAAACTGTTACTTTAATTGGTTTTGGAAAGTATAGCCTTTCTAATGGTGATAGCATTTATCAGCCTCTATGCAGGCATTCCTTCCACATTTTAGTTTTTCAGCACCATTAATCTCTTTTCACTTGGTTGCATTTTAGAATTCACCTTCTGCGTGAAAATTCTTTGAATGATCGGCAGAAATAACTCTGGTTCCCTTCGAATAGAGACTTTTTGGCACGTGTTCAAACAGACTATCAGAAACCTTACAAATAGTGACCCAGCAGCAATTCTATTAATTGTACTGGTACCTTCTCTCAGAATGGTGTAAGTGACAGGCTCTTATTTCAAAAGAAGAGGCCAAAAAGCCATTAATGAGCTAGACTGCTTCGTGAAAATGCTGCTTTTACATCATTCTTCTGATTTTTTCTTCTCTTCTGTGGCTTGAACTACCAGTCAAAGTGGTTCTCAAACCTCTTTCCTTACTGTAGTATTATGAATAAAAAAAAATAAATACAATTGCAATAAGTGCAATGGGAAGGGAGGAATTACCTGCTCTAATGACCACAGCTTTGTATAAATGATTATTTAAGCAAATAAGCATGGAATTAAATTAATTTTTCTTCATTTTTGTGATATTAAAGACATTTAAGTAATCAAAGGAATGACTTAATTAAATTTGCTGCTTTTTTAGAAGGCTAGTAGTCACTACCTTGGTGTTTTGGGGAAGAGGAAGGTTTGCTGGAGGGGAGGGTGACTGGAGTGTTGCCACTGTTAACCAAGCAACAGTTGTATAAATAATTTTAGTCTTTGTAAGGGGCAGAAAAGACCCTAAACCACATAATATATGAAATGAAAAAAACATGTAGGAGTCAGGAGTTTTAACAATTCACCTTCATAATCTAGTGTAGTGAAAAAGTCACTGACTTCTTAATTACTATGGCCTTCAAGATAAAGTTGTTCTTTCTTGTGAGTGGAGCTTTCTAATGTTTGAATGCCGAAACTAGAAGCTGTACGGTTGTTTCTTGATAACCTTACTTACATTTCCCATGATAGTTTCCTAATTTGTCTCCTCAGTCTTGTCTCACCTTATCTTCCTGATTTCTACTATTTTTCTTCATGTTTTCATCTTTCTCCATCCCATTCCCCCTTATACTTTGTTTTTGTAAGTCTGTTGATTAATGATTGTGTATTGTGCCAAGCACTTAACTACATCTTTGTGAGCCGTGTGTTATTAAGCAGGATTAAAAGCTCCTGAGATTGCTTCTCACAGTACCACTCAAATTATATTAAGGGAGAAGGGGGGAAAAAAAAAGGGAAAGTGGAGAAAGGGGAAAAAGAAGAAGGAAAAGAGGGGAAAGGAAGTGAGATCTGACAGAATGGAACTTGACAGATACAGTTTAACCAAGATAGAGTGACAGGTGACCTGATCACACTGTAGACACTGGGGAGGTGCTTTGCGTAAATGCAGAATTTTATTTGAGAACTGGGAGCTCTACGTATGTATCTTTTACAAGCTAAGCTTGGCATGTGTACAGTTTCACCATTTCTGTTGTCTTTTAAAATTCATCTTTAGCTAAAAGTCCAAAGTACAGCCTTAAATAAATAGCTATTGAACAGAGATTTTTACACTGAGATGCAAAGATGCTTCTAAGGATGACCTTTTGCAGAGAAAAGTCACTTGGCAAGGGTTTAGGAACATTTACTGAAGACAGTTCAAAGACACACATAGCAGGAAAACTCTGAAACGTCAGAGATAAGGCAGCTTTCTCTATTTTTAGCAGCTTAAAGTGTGATTCGGCTGTCTGCAGTAGCCTGACAGAAATGAAAGCAAACCTTGCATCTGCGCAGCTTGAAAGCAATGGGTCCGAACACTGAGGGGAAGATGCAATAAGTTACGAGACATTAAATTGATGTTTGTTTTCCAGTGTCTGCATTTGTTTCTGCTCTCTAGTTTAACTCAATACATTGGTCTTTTTAGGACTTATACAGAATGTTAGCTCATAAGTATCTTTTACCTATTAAACAGGTAGGCTGTCAGCCAGAAGTCTTGCACATCCAGTGAAGTTCTGGAAAGGTTTTGCCAAGTTGGTTTCTGTAAATACACATATGTATACATAGTCATTGGTCTTGTTTCACTGTGTATCATTAAGTTTTTTAGTTAGTTGCAAGAATCCTCTATAAACGTATTTATCTTTTTCCAGAAAATGTGTTAACTTTCCAATGCTATCCTAAATATATAGATCTCTTTGGTCTTACTGTTCAAATGTTTCACAGCCATTTAATTATTCTTACGGCTTTTTTTGAAACTTTTCTGATTTATCAAAATCTTTTCTTAATTCCTGAAACAAATTCGTACAATACTGCCAGTACATGCAGGTGTCAAGTGAAAAGATGATGTCTACTTATGAATACAAAACTTAAAATAATTATTATAGTATTCAGTTGCTTATGAATACTGATACATACTTTGGTCAGTAGGAAGCCAGAAAAATGTGCCAGTTTTTGAATTTTCAGAAATTTCCAGATTGAAGTGCATTAAAAGATACATAACTAAGTAAGGAGGTGTTACTAAATCCCCCTTTGACAAATTCACATGATCTGACTAATATTTTCTCAGGTCTTAATCTAATATTCCAAACTTTTGAGCAACTTCATATAGCTGCCATGCTTTTAAAATTAACTGTTTTCATTTATACTTCTCTTCAACTGTACTTCATGTGTACCTTTCTTCAAATCTTCTCTCATCATCTTCTCTTCCCAAAGGTTTTTAAGACCAATGTTTTTAAGACCAATCCTGTTTAATGCATTGGAATTAACATTCAAATTTTTTACCAGTGGACTGGGGTGGCATTCTGATTTTTCAGTGAAATATAGATCTTTTGCTTCTGTTTTGCTTAAAAGTTACTGCATATGTATGTCCAGAAGTTTCTATCAAATAAGGGTACATGACTTTTAGATGCATTATTAGTAGTTACAGTGTATTAGTTATACACTTATCTTTTCCCTAGAAGTTTGTTCAAAAGAATTCACAGGAGTATGGCTTTACATATGGAGGAGGACCAAAGAAGAATCCCAATGAAATGGAATATCTGGTGCAAAACAGCTCACATGAAACTAAAATTTTAGTATCAATATACACTGTGACTGAACTTTTCCACATTCTGCAGCACCTAATTTTACAGGTCATCCCTGGCCCTGTTTAGTCTGCTAATGCAAATACGGCCATTAACTTTGAAAATCTTTACATGAAAATAAAACTAATACTACTTCATAGTTTTAATAGAAAGGTTTTATGACTTGCTACTCCCTGTCATAAGTGACACTCCATTTAGACTGTTCATCTGTGGCATCAATGATGTGAACACAGTTGTCTCTATATACTTTTCTTTGATCGTGGGAAGGTCATTATTTCTTAGCAAAACCAGTATTTATGCCCATTGCAATATAAAACAAAATGGTTTCTTTGCTTTATCAAAAAATGTAGAAATTTGCTAAAATCTTAACATCTTTCATATGATGTTATGCATATAAACACACAATAATTACATGTGAGTAACGAAAAATGCATTATCCATGAGGCAGTGTATTGAGTAAATATGAAACAAATTAAAATTGGGCAAAGAAATCTATTGAGGTATTAACTTCTTTACCTTAATAATTTAATTTGCCAATACAGATTCCACTGAATTACATTTACCTGCTCCTTGGGATTCCCACCTTAATATTTCTCAGGCAAAACTTAAAATATATTCATTTGACTGCCTCAAAAATAGATGGTTTTGCTAATTTGATAGCTAATCCTGTCTGCTTAACACACACAAGAGAAATGATTTGTCATGCTCTTACTCAAGTATCTTCCTAATCTGAAAATTACTGGTAAATCATGTGGCTTTATGCCTTTTTTTTTTTATGACTCTCTTATTTTAGTTGTCAGACATTTTTGTAGGTAGAATATTTAATCTGTTCTTTATTAGCATGTGTACTATGCTGCCATTGTTTATATCTTTGGCTTTCTTCATACCCTGTTGTCCTATCTTAAAATCTAATTAAATTCAGGGGACAGAGGATAATTTCAACAGTCCAGGGGACATAGAGACACAGAATGCAACTGGACAAGAAACATGTGAAACCAGTGCTGGTTTCCAGAGACACTGGAAGTAGGTACTAGCCAGAATGAACACCGTTCCACCTCTGGGGGGGGTTGTGCAAGTTTCTGGTGGGTATTGAAGTAGAAGAGGCACCTTGAGGGACCTCTCTGTACTTTGCCAAGGGAAAGAAAATAACTCAAGCATGGAATAAATGAATATTTTATACAGCATGAAGGGAAGCTGGAGAAGGCCCATCTAGCTCTTCCAGAAAAACCCTCGTAGATCTCTGACAGCTGTGCCACACTCCAAAGGTGTTGTTACTCTTAGATTTTATTTTCACATATGGCTCTTCACTGCTGGTAACTTTTCCTCAGCAATAATGTGAGTGAAATTACTCTAAAAGAAACTATGGATACTGACTTTTCACTATTTTGTGTTTCATCATCAATGAAATGCTTTCTTTGTTATTTACATGTTGCTAAATACATGGTCCAGTAAGCAGCAAACACTTGTGAAAAGTGTTCTCAGTTAAAAAAAACTTCATTTAGATTTTTGTGGCAAATTTATGGTGTAAGTCCATGTATTGTTTAACAGGTAGTTAACTCCTGCCACTCTGTTGGTCTTGCATGATGATGGGATTCTCAAGCTAGCAGTGTTTCTGCTCAATGAGAGCAGGTTGACAAGTCACTGCTTGTGATAAGCCAAGAGTATAGCAGGATTACATTTATTTTTTGTGAACTTAATACAGTTACCCTGAACAGCTCAAGTAGTTTTTGTGCTATAACAACTCTCATCAAAAATAGGCTAATTAGAGAGGCTTTAACTGGACTCTAGGTGACTCAGGGTAATTGCACGAGAGCCACAGTCTGACAGATGCCAAAGTATTGAGCTAATAGTTCTTTAAAAAGTGCTGCATTTTGCCTACAACCTGAATCTGTAACAATTAAGGAATGTAAAGGCTATCATTATTTCAGAGCATGAGATGGCCTTTTCTGTGATGAAAAATTAAACAGATGCAGGTTTGGGACTTGCTTTTGAGTAAATGCAATGAATTGTTTAATAGCTTTAGAATGACAATTCTTGTTACTTTTTTGATGTAATGCAGACTAAGGAGTCATCTGTCATTTACAGTCAATCCCCTGAGGAAATACTTGATAGAACAATTAGACTGGATGTGAACAGTTTGGCAAGCTTTAGGGCAACATTGACAGTGATTCTTTATATGCAAATATTTAGGAAACTGTCAACCAGATTTATTAGTACACAGAATTAGAGCCTGAAATTCTAAAGTGCAAGTAATATAGTCGTTCAAAATACATCTTTTGTTTTGTTAGACATGGATGATATCACAGATTTCAACAGAATTCTTTTGCTGCTAAAGTTAGAAGTGACATTTAGTGGGTATAAGCACTCTGGAGGTGCAGTTGTTGAGAAAGAAAAAAAGGTATGTTGTTTAATAGCCTCAAGGATTCCTGTACAAAGGGAGATAGTTACTGTTTCCTTATTTTAAAAACAAACAAAAAAACCCCAAAAACCTGGCAGATGTTACATATGATGAGAGATGCGTTGGCTGTGTATTGCAGTTCTTCAGATTCAGGAGCTGCAGTGAATCCCATCACTGAAATCTATTTTCTGTTTTCTGACAGCTGTTTTTGCCATTTACTTTAAAAGCAGATGGGGAAAATGCAAAGAAGAGCTGTCAATTTTATTACCATGTATAATCAGCATCTGTGCAATACATCAGACTCATTGCACAGCTTACACTTTCTTCTCTGTAGTAAAAATTCTTTTGGGATTTCTTGACAAGCTTCTTGCAGACTTTTCGTAAATGAGTAGATACTGGAATTAAAAGTATAGATTAATTAACTGCTAATGCCACTATCGTATTGACCAAATTTACTTAATCGAGATGTTATGTTCTGATTGTTTAATTATAAAATATCTGGCTAATTCACTGCTCCATATTAAAATTTGTGTTTTCTTAAGGAAGATGTTTTAATTTACTTTATTGTTACGAAATACTGGTTTTTAGATATATTTCTGACCCCTTAACATGCATTTAGGTGCAGCACATGTCTGTGCAGTGTTTTTTACCTTTCTCTACTAAGCAGGCTTAGTATATTGTACCCCATCGGCATGATTTAAAATAAAAATGATCTGTAGAGAACAGGGTGTTCTTCATTCCCAGTCTGCCCTCTTTCCTGGTGCAGAAGTCTTTCATAGAAATGACTTTTTATAGTGGGAAAATAAGCTAGTTTAAAAGTGTCAGTATAAATAAGCATGTTGTCTGTCTCTGTAAGTGCAGAAGTAGTAATCAGTAATGGTGTGCTGCAGGCTTGTAGTAGAGAACAGCATCCTCCTCGGAAGCGTCGAGTGATTTACATGTCACAGGGCTCTCTGGGGACCAGGGCGGGAAGAATCCGTCTACTGGCTGGGGACCTACTATGATTTGATTTGATTAGGTTGGAAGTCACAACTGCAGAAGCACCTTTGTTAGAATAGTAGGCGGTTGTACATTACAGCGTCCGCAGTGATTAGCAGGGGGGAAAGATTTAGAAAAAGAAATGTTCACAGTACATTTCCTGGATAGGAGAGATTAGGGAATGGTCTTCAAAAAAGGTTTCAACCAGTTTGGCAGTGTTACAAGACAGTAAAACACTTATGTATTGATTCAGGACTTCTTTGAAGTGAAACTCTAAAAGGAGCAGGAGACATAATACTAAGAGCATTAATTAGCATTTGTGTGGTGATGGGCAGAGTACTTCTTATACATGAGGCAGGGCAAGCTTTGATGAAGCATGTACTTAACTGTCTTCCTCCATTATCTTATCTTATTAAATATGCTACTAAAATTGACTGTGGCTTTTGAAAAAGAAACCACCAAGGCACTGTTTATGATACATAGATGATCATTTATAAAAAAGAATGACTTCTGGGATGACTTTGAAAAGAGATGTTGCGCACAAAATTTAATACAAGTTCTATGGAAAAATACTGACACTGGCTTTTCGTTCTTCTGTAAAATAATGGTACTTCTGGCCATGTCATTTGTGGGCACTTAGCTGATTTTTTCAGTAATAGATAGCTACAACCCATCCTATTCCAGAATTAAAAATGTTTCTTTTAATATGAGGAATTAATATAAAGGAGTTTTTAATTACTATGGGTTTTATCAGTAGAATGCAAATTTCCTTTAGATATTAGTCTATCTGTGCTTTGTGACCCTGGAATATATCTAATTAGATTTTCTCTGGAATAGTGGATGCAAATTTGTACTCTGTGAAATTCAGCTGATTCTAGGAAGATAAAGCAGAAGATTAGAGGATAACAAAGCCTGAAAATGTGAATTTGATTTACTTTCTTTACAGACAAAGTGGGGTATAAAAGATTTTTCTTCTGTATTTATATAATCTTATTTTTCCTTTTTTATACTAATCACATTTTCTAAAATGTGATATGTTTTAGCACGTACACTTTGGCGTGAGTTAAGAAAAGGCATACTTAGATGATCCTACTATAACAAATCCTTTATCCAGAAGAGCTTGTAAATTTATCCCAGCACTGCACAGTCTGTCTATTAGACTATAAATTTCTCACTAAAAGGAAATGTTAGGTAACGTTGACATGGAGTTCATTTTACGTATCCACCAGTGAATTGGTAGTTTGCTCTATTAGAACTGCTAGAAAATTAGCTTTCAGAAATATACTGTACTAGGACTTCTTCAGGTTTTGGACCATATAATTTGTAGACAAATTGGACAGCAGTAAATGAAATCTGCTATTCCATCTTCTCATAAAAAATGGCATACATGTATCCTGTAAGGTACTTCAGTTTATACAACTAATATATTTTTAAAGTAAAAGAGTGAACTGGAAAATACTTTGTGTCTTAATTTAATGCTAGACCTTGTCTTTCTCGAGTTACATGCCGTATCGTGTCTAGTTAAGAGCATTATATGTTTAAAGATAGGTGAAAGTAGACTGGATCCCCCCCAGCACTAGGTTACAAATCTCTACATCATGGGCTAATAAGCAGCATTTATAAATGAGGCTTGTGACAGCCTCATGTGGGAGCATTGCCACTGCAATATCTGTCTTTCGCATATACACAGAGGCATTTTTCCCAGTGTCTCTGTCTCCAGCAATTCAAGTCCTCCTCTGTAATATGGCCTAATCCTTCCCTGTCCTTTTTACGCCCCCCCTTCCCTCTCCAGTTCTGCGTATGCCCTACGTGTTTCCCTGTGCAAGCTATTCTTTGGCTCGTTTTCAAAGCTACACATCTGATAAATGTCTGGTCAGGCTGTCCCTGGTGGTTAGGCAGTTGGTTGCTGCCAAATAGAGTGTGTAACAGGAATGGATGGATGGCTGCCATTCCCTTCATGGCTGGGTTAATTTGGTTTCTCAGCTCCTTCCCACTGCTAAAATACGGAAATTTTTAGAAACTTATTATCTGAAGGTTTTACCTCTCTTTGACCTAGCCAGCTGGGTAGAAAACTATCTAGATGATGAGCACGTATAATCTTCATTTTCTGGGGAAACTAAGCTAAAAATGTAGTGTAAGAACAGAAAATACTTGGGTTTGGCCTAACTTGGTGTTGACCTTTAACTTAAGCAAGTTTTTACTTATTCGGCTGTTTGCCTTCTGCATCTACTCAAGTGTGCTGGAGAAGAGTGACCTTGTTCCTTTATAGCCTAGTCAGTACTTCTGGTCTGATGCAAAATGTGTTTCATGGGTCCAAGAGGCTCAGCCAAGGTGAAGAAAGCATATGAAAGAATATCGTCTTTATGGAAAAAGTTAACAGTCTTGTGCCATGGGATTCCCTGCAGTGTTTAAAATACACCTGAACACTGTAGCAAGGTGGCAACATTTTCCTAGTTAAGGACTTTTTTAAAACATGAACCCTGTCTAAAACAGCTCTGATGAAGTGAGATTTTCTCTGTGTGTCAGGAAGATTTTTTGAGGCTTTTTTTTTTTTCCTTGGCTTCTTTATAAGCCATTCAAGAACAAATGCTGCTAAGGTAAAGCATTGTGAGACTTAAGAGATTTTGAGTATTAAATGTATAAATATCTCCATCTGAACAAAACTTCACGAAGGCAGCAAAAAATCTTTCTTCAGTTCAGCTGTACTGTGATCTCTGGAGAAACTTTACAAAAAGAAACAATTGTAAGTATAGTTTCTTGGAAGGGCTTGCTCAAAGTGAATATATGAGCTTATTAGTTACACTGCACACACAGAGACTCCTATGTCTCTCTATCAGAGCAGAATTGAACAGAAGAGAGTTAATAGGACAAGGGTAAAAGGAAAAGAGTAGGCTAATATTCCTGCATGTAGATTTAAAAAGGCTTTTTGAGCTTAGATTCTGAGTCCATGTCCGAGTAATTTAAAATAGTGCAGTAAATTCTACAGCATTTTGATTCCTTGTATGAAATAGATTTTTGGCATTGTCTTTATGTACATAGATCATAGTAAGAGTTGATACCTGTGCATGAAAGAGGGAAATAGAAAGCTTATTAGATGACCATGGTATGTAGTTTGAATAATACTGCCTTTTCCTGTTGTACTTTTTACTACAGTTTCATTCCTTATGTCTACATAATAGAAATTTTTGCACTGCCATAACTGTGAGATACTGTGGTGTGTGAAGAGGTAATTTCTACTTTAAGTGTGCTTATTGTTGAGTCTGTTTTGACTTGTTGGCAAGTGGGCCATAGGTCTGTATCAGCATAGATTTCCTATATACAAAACTCTGGAAGTTCAAAAAATTCTTGGAAAAACGTTTCCATCAGCAAATTCACACTTTGCAGTATGGCAAGTTTCAGTCACAGTCACTATACATACAAATCAAATGTGGCCAGTAACATAAACTACAATTCTAGATAAAAATACTTGCTTAAAGAAGTTAGAAATGTGGCTGTGCAATACTGGTATTATATCTTAAAGAAAATGTGTTACGTCCTGTATCTAAAGAAATCACGTATGCATGTTTAAAAATATGGCATTTGCCTTACTGCAGGTAGCAACGTGTGTTATTTGTTCTATAGGAACATTCTTGTCCCTTTTCTTACGGTTTGCATATTTGAATGATTAACTCACAGAAGTCTTTAGACATTCCCAAATAAAACTTACTATAAAAAATTGCTGTATGTGAATAATACACTGGGAGTCAATTAATACTGACTCAAATTTGAATTTTTTAATGACAATTCTAGCTTATATTTTACAAAAATCTTGTGTGCTCTGAAAATAAGTTTTCTTTAGCTGGAAAATCAAGATTGGGTTTTAACTAACATTACACTCTATAGGTTAAAAGGTTTGATTTTACAGACAAAAGCTGATTTTTTGGTAATGAAAACTGAAATGACCTTGTTTCTCAAGATAAAAATTATACTGAAAAAGAAAGCAAAAGCAGCCACCTTTGTTAAAGTCTATTCCTTCTAGTTTGTTATGGCTTTAGATTGCTTTTTGGCTTGGGTTTTGTATTTTTATGTTGTTGCTATTCTTTTGCAGTCGGTTAGAACAAAATTCAATCAAGGTCATACCTCCTGGAGCTTTCTCACCATATAAAAAGCTTCGAAGAATGTACGTACCAAATAATTTAGATTTAATTTTTTTATTTTCATATTTACACACACACACACATATATAAAAAAAATAAAAAAACAAGTCAAGGTCGTGCAGAGGAACTGCAGTCAATGTGTGATCATTTAAGAAAGTTTGACTGCTGGAAGATTAACTGATATGGCAGCCTGATTATTAAGGCCATATAGCATATTTCTCACGTTAATAATAATGGTTCTTTACCAAGTACTGAAATTATTCAGTATGGTTCTGCATAGAAGCAATATGTTACTATAGTGAACATTCTATAAAAAAAATAAATTAATGGGGATAAGCCACTGTTATTTTAGAATACCTTTGAGGCTGTATAATCCTGTGACCATAGCAAACAGAGAGTTCTTTATAAGATGTACTTAAGCTATTACGAAAAGTAAATCTTTTTGTCATTTTTTTTCAAGCATTTGAAAGGTCTATTTTTAACCATGCATTTTGTTTCAGTGTACTGGCAATTTTAGTGGTTTTATATTAAAATTCTTCGGCAGTCTCTCACATAAATATTTTCATTTCTCTCTCCCTTCCATGCCTAATTCTAATTACATATTATTTCAACGTTTGCTATTTTGAAAATAGCTTGAATTAATTGAATAAAATTTCATTTATTTCAGTGACCTGAGCAATAACCAGATCTCTGAAGCAGCTCCAGATGCTTTCCAGGGCTTACGTTCACTCAATTCACTGTAGGTATCTGTTTGACATGTGAAGACAGAAGCAAATTTCTTACAGTGAAATTATTTTGAATTTTTGGCTCTCTGCAGAATTTTCGTATAAACTTGATCAATTCTGAAAGCTGTGAAAATAATTTCAGAATGTTAGAGTGATAATTGAAACTTGTATCACATCTAGACACTAAAAAGGTATGTTTTTTTTATAAATACGTTCATGGCAAAGAGTTGAACAAAATCAGACATTTCTTTTATTCCCCAGTTAGTTGTTCTTACAAACAGCAAATCCCCTTACCAAGGTCCCATGGTAAGGCTGTAAACAGTGAGGTGCTGATTCTGCTGAGAGCTCTTTGGGCAACACAGCTTTGGGAAAATGCGTGATCCTGCTACCTCACAGGACCACAAGGATCTTGCAAGTACCAAGTTGTTGCTGTTAAATTCCTTTCAGGAAAATTGAAATTTCTTTATTTTTAGAGTCAAAATGACATAGCATATGCCTTTCATAATGGCGGCTTGCTTTGTTTTGTTATTTCCTGGTACAGTGTCCTCTATGGCAATAAAATTACAGAACTTCCAAAGGGCCTATTTGAAGGACTCTTTTCTCTGCAATTGCTGTGAGTATTTTTTTAATATTTGTTCTATTTTGGGATAACTCAGAAGGGTAAACATGGTGAGAGATTTATGCCTGGAGAAGAACTGGTGGGAAATCCCATACGTAAGATCAGAGTATAATAAAAACAAAGTAAAACCAAAAAGGAGTCAAGACTGTTGTAGGCCAGCTTGCCATTCATCCACAAATTTGATCATACCTCAGTTAATATCTCAGTCTAAAATGATTAAAATCAAACTATTCTCCTGTGTGGAATTTATAAGGATAAAACACATAAGATATGATACTGTCTTGCTCTGTAAACAGCAAATAGTATGTATAAAGTTGTGTAGGAACCATAGAAGGAATATCTGTATGTTTTATACAGAGAAAGTACGTAGTGGAAATGCTATGTAGTTGTATTTCTAGTTGTACCCACGGAAGAACAGAGTTGCAGTACAGTTTCATTGATGGTTTTTAATGTTTTCTGACACTCTTCGCTGTGCGATTCTTTGACTCTGTGAACTCCAGCTGCTATTTCGTTTTAACACTGGAAATTTCCGTGTGTAATCTTATAAACCATTTCTGTTTAGATTTAATACTGGGAATAAAGAAGAATGTTGTGGTGATATGTTTATCAAATATTGTCAATATTTAGCACAAGAGGCTGTGCACTAGTTGTACTGTGTAAAAGAAATTTATGAAATAGGCCATAAAACAACAGTGGTGTTTGTGGAAGAAATTGTCCCAGAATAACTGACTTGTTGATTTAAAGCTGCTTCTTAAAGAATTAAAAACTTCTTCCCACTTGATTAGAATTATTTAATGTCCAGACTTCATAGTGTAGTGATTGGCAAAATGTTTGTT
The DNA here is from genome assembly GCF_030463565.1 of Pelecanus crispus. Lineage (NCBI taxonomy): Eukaryota > Metazoa > Chordata > Aves > Pelecaniformes > Pelecanidae > Pelecanus > Pelecanus crispus. The sequence continues at coordinate 68,448,200 of NC_134646.1, read as the reverse complement.
TTTAACAACTCATTGAAGATGGCGAAACAGTAAGTAAATACAAAGAAAATGCAAGTTCTAGCACCACCTAGAGGTTTACAATTTGATTTATTTTAGTCAGAAATTAGTAGCGGGGGGGGAGGGGGGGGCATTCCTGTTTTCCTTTAAAGAGATTTTAGTTATAAGAACATGGTTCAGATTTTGTAAAAAAAAAAGAAAAAAAAAGAAGCAACATCTCTGAACTTCTGTTTATTCTGTATTAAAATAAGTCCATAGCTTGATATGCTTTGCATAGACAAGAATAGACAATACGTTTCAGTCTAAGTAAATTTCTACTTGCGCAGTGAAACTTTTTGTCAGAGCATTAGTTTTCAAATCCACCACTCCATTCCATTTCTGGCTGGAAATGGGAAAAAATAAAACATATTTGGTTATAAAAATGCATCTAGTTGAATGACATTTTTTTTTTTCCTCTTCAAAAGCATGAAGGAGTTGGTTTAGATTGGCTTGTTTGTTTGAACTTTAGAAGTCTGGGAGGTACAGGGAAGAAAAGGTTCCTTTTGAAGATGGAGAGGAAAAAGGATCCAAGACAGATTTGGATATATTCCATGCCACCAGTTTTTACTACAACTCCGTTAATGCGGCAGCATGCTGATTAGTAACATATAATTAAAAGTGCCACTGCACATCTCTTCCAGCTAATGAACACAGTGTTCAGATCCTTTTTTGTTTGTTTATTTATTTGGCAAAAGGAACTAGTTTTCCTTGCAGATACTTGATTTTTTAAGCTTGTTTCTTTGCACAGACAAATACCACACACGCACGTTCTACCAGCACATACGAGAAATGTGATTTTAGCTGAATAAACCCACGCATTTCAACTCCAAGGTGCAAATATTTAGGAATAATTTCAGATCACCCAAGTAAGATATTTCAATTCACTGAAATGCCCTATGTCACTGTCAATTAATATTTGTTACTACATCTCTTGTTCTGGTTACAGACGCACACAAAGAATTATCTGTGAAAAATGCTGAATCTGCAGTAACACTGAGCAAATTCTTTCAATTTTATAATTGTCTTCCATTAAACAGATTATTGAACGCCAACAAGATCAATTGCCTGCGAGTTGATGCTTTTCAAGATCTGCACAACTTGAATCTTCTTTCTTTGTATGACAACAAGCTTCAGACCATTGCAAAAGGCACTTTCTCACCCCTACGTGCAATTCAGACCTTGTATGTATGCTCTTGTTTATGGCTGGTTTTCAGTATGACTTCATGTTCTACAGTGTACTAAAAATACCGGGAACTGCTGAGACCAAAGGGAAATAATGTGTGAAATTATAATTTTTTTCTTCATGAAAGGCATTTGGCTCAGAACCCATTTATCTGTGACTGCCATCTGAAGTGGCTGGCGGATTATCTTCATACAAACCCCATTGAGACCAGTGGTGCCCGTTGCACCAGCCCCCGCCGTCTGGCAAACAAAAGGATCGGCCAGATCAAAAGCAAGAAATTCCGCTGCTCAGGTAATTTTCTTAGTTCAGCTGCTATTTTTCTTTTATTGGCAAAAACAGTGGTTATAGAAGTTCTAATGAAGGCAGCTGGCTCTCTACGGAATTATTAAACACTGCAGAATTTTTTTTAGTTCTTTGACTAAGGGGGGAAAATCATGGAAGTCATAGACTATTGGATCACGGAACATTACTATAGTTAACGCATTTGGCACTATTTCTGAGTAGCATTAAATCTAACAAAAGAAATGCAATATATAATACTTCAGAATTAAATGCTAAAGTTATTCACTACAAGTATCACTAACATAAATCATTTTGTAAAATTTCCACAAGGCTCTGGAGTATGTGAAAGATCTAAAAATTTCTAGCTAAATATGGAAACATGACATATTCATTTTATACAGGGAGCTTACCTCATACTGAAATTTACTGTTTTCTTTTTCTAATCTTATTCCATTTCCTACTTACATTTCTCTAAATCCTAACTTTTGTCATATGGTACCCAGCTGTTCCAGGTGCATTTCACATTCTACAATTTATTCAGTCTCCAGTGCAAATACCAGATGAGAACTGTTTGTTATCCATGTTCCGGATACATTTATGACTATTCACACTTTGTTGTTTATCAGCTCTCATTGTGAATACACATTTTTTCACTTAATTATCTGTAGTTAACTGTAGTCCATACTTAATCTAATAAAACTCATTCCTTGCTTGCTGACATTCAGGTGCATCTTCTATTTTTTTTCTCTTTATTTAGCTAAAGAACAGTATTTCATTCCAGGTAGGTTTGGCTCTGCAGTAAGATTGACTAACTGCAGATACTCTCTCCCTTTCCCCCAAAAAGCAAAGTTTGTTATAGCTTTTAGGAAACTGATGCATGTGTATTAACATTAGTCAATACCTGTAGCTACAACATAGTTTTCCTTTGTAGATTACTAGTAGTTCTGTTTTCTGAACATAAGAGCTTAGCATGCAGCTCCATTTACTTTTTTTGTCTCACAAATTTGCATACAACCTACCAAAATTATACCTCTCAAATTATTTAGAAGGTTGCACCTGCTAGTTCATATTTCAATTGACACCTTTACTTACCTTGTACCTTGCCTTTCCACCACTACTGTTTTTAAAATGTAGCTCCTGAGCTGCTTTTAAATACAGGAAAACATGCTACCATCAAAGAGCTAGTACAATTTTAAAAAAATAAATGTTTTACGAGTGAAAATTTTCTTACCTTGCTTTCATGGTCTACACTGGCTGCAGCTACTGCTTGCTCACCCTCCTTTTGTTTACGAAATCAAAGTGGAATGCTTGGAAAAGAAAGCTGATATTCTTCATTAAAGGCATTCTGTGGTCACACGCATACAATGAATCAGAAATGCTTTCCATTAAAGAAAATACAACTTTAGACTTGGGGTGAAACAGCAATTTACACACCGCTTTAAGCTACAATAAGTCTATGATATTTTCACAAAAGATTTACTGATGTTGGCCCTAGCTCTTTGAAATAAGTTTCTTTCTTTATTTTACCTTGCTTGTCAGGTGTGTGCACTGATTTCTTAATAGAAAAAAAAAAAAACAACGATGCACTTGCATTATGTTCCTAACAGATTATAAATGATTGATTGGCAAAATAAACAAGGGAATAATGAATCTATTGATGAATTACAGTATGTGATTTGCAAGCAGGGTTTTCTACCATAGTTTAATATCTAGAAAAATATCTACAATAATTGATTATGACACCAGTGCACTTGTTCTTTCAAGTACTACAGGTATATTGTCATTCTGCAGTGGTCTTAATCTTTGTCTTTTAAGCTGGTAGGTTTAACAGCTCTTCTCCTAATGCTGTGTGATGTATCACTTAAATTTGCAGCAATCATGTGAAGTTCTTCATGCCCTCGTACTAATATGTTGGTTTGAATATGAAAAAAAGACAAAATGAAAAACAAAATAAGGCAGCAATTTGTCAGCATTGGCAGCCACGAAAATGTGGTTTAAAGCAGCATAAAACAGAGGGGGATTCAATTTCTCAAACCTGTAGTACCACTCAATTCCTTAATGAGTAGAACAGCTGTATTCCTGCCACAGAGTGACTTCTACTCAACCTTGCCAGCACAACTTTTGTCTCCGAGTTAGAAGTGTTTTCTTGCCAGCAGATGTCTTCACAGCCTGTTTATAATATGGCCACACATGCAGTTTAGGTTTGTTTACATAGCCTTTAAAAAAATGCGATTCCTGAAAAAAAAAAAAAAAAAGAAGAAAAAGAATTAAATTAATCAAAAAGTGCTACAGACTTGCTTCTTGAAATACAGCTTCTGTGCTTTCTCTTCTATCAGGTTGTCAGGGAGATGCTGCATAAAATTATTTCAGTTGTTGAAGACCTTGTCCCTGAATATTTTAGCTGTTTACTTTGAACTGCTAACAGTGATATACTCTAGACACAGGAGGAAAAAATAGTGTATTTGTAGCCTTGATACTGGGTATTTAAAAGTGCTGAAAACACTTCTTTACACTTCAGTAAATACTGTAAAAATGTTAGCATTTCTTTAAAAACTTAACTATTTTTTATATTTGTTTTAAATATGTCACTGGGAGATCTTGCTCTGCAGACACTAGGAAGTCTTAGTAGAATTTCATTATAGTCATTTGGAAGACTAAAGGTTATACAAGTATTAATTAATTTTAAAAAATATCATTCGTCTGCTAGCTCATAGGAATATTCCATCTAGTTATAGCATATGTGTTACATTTACAAAAGCTAGATAACATAATATGTGATGACTGTTGGTTTGGTTTTTTTTTTCTTCCCCTGAGGAGTCTGTTTCTCCTATGTTTCTTTGGTTTATTAAGGTTTTAAGTGGCATAACATGTAGATATGTCCAGGGGAGCAGCTTTGAAAGAATACATTCAAAACAGTGAAGAATAATGCATGGGGAGGCATTATCATCCTATATGAAATCTGTAATTAACCCCAATCTTTTCTTCATTTTTTGATGCCACTTAAAATGAATTATTCTCTCTCTGCTGAAGATGGTGCCCCTTAGCAAGATCTATTAAAACTAAAGTTGAGTAGAGAACATGAGAGCTTAGTTCATGGTTTTGTCTTAATTGGGATTACTCTGTCTTTCTTTCCTTCTTGGCTATCTTTACTTTTGCAGGAGTTCACCATTTTGGCTGTAAGTAAAGTTCAGTGTCTGAGCTTAATCACAATGTACCTCCCAGCCCCGATGCACCTTCTACTAGTCTCAGTCTTTTCACCTTTGTCCAAGAAGAACCCACAGGTCCTTTCAGCTTCTTTTTGTTTTCTTTGTCACCCACCCTCAGTTCCTTATTGGATGTTTTCTCCTGATATGTTTAGGACGTTTTCTTTGACTGGGAAATGGTGGAGGAAGCTTTCAATGTGGTTCATTTTTTTTTGTACTTTTTATTTAATCTGTGACAGTAATACTGTTACTGTGGCACTGGACATTCAGTAATAAGAATGCCATGTCATGTAAGCAAGTATTAAACTTCAAATGCTTCTGTAACTTACACCTCCTCCTTCCTCTTTTCCCTTGCTCTTATCCTTGGCCTAATGGATGCAGTTTTGATAATGTAGCGAGATTTTCTGTTGTGCTTGATCTAACCATGTGGTTGTGAGGTATGAGTAAAACATGGTTCTGTCAAGCACCATGGAACGTCACGCAGCTTTCTACAGCATGGCAAGCTGCTGAGGCTTAAGTCAGGATCACACATTTTTTAAATTAAAGCTGAAAACAGGGCTTTCAATCTTATGCGTTTGAGATGATGTGGAGTATCGGCACTATAAAAAAATTTATTACAGGGGTTAATGAAGTTCAGTCAACAATACAAATTTGTAACAAGAGAAAGAGAAAAGGTGGCATTCAGGATCTATTTATTCTTGATAGAGAGAAAGAAAATAAATTCTAAAAGAATCAGTGGCATTTGTGTGATTAGCTATAAACAAGGCTAGATTGGCTGACAACGTAATCAGCAGAAAGTACAGCTGTGAAAAGCTCAAGTTAACGTTATCCTGTTATGTGAAGTTGGTCACAGTTTCTTTTTCCAGCATATCTTAAGCCCCTATATTTAACCCTCTCTTGAAGCCCTTGTGTCTGTTCAGTATCACAAAGTTTATCATACATTTCCCAAGTTGCCCACCCGTTATCTGCATTGCAGACATCTTTTCAACCTTCTCACAAGAAGCAAATCTTATACTTTATTGACTCAGTATCTGTATTTTGACTTGACTCTTCCACAGGCACTGAAGATTACAGATCCAAATTAAGTGGAGACTGCTTTGCAGATTTGGCTTGCCCTGAGAAATGTCGCTGTGAAGGGACCACAGTGGACTGCTCCAATCAGAAACTCAACAAAATTCCTGATCACATCCCCCAGTACACAGCAGAGTTGTAAGTTGAACCCGTAATAAAGCATTATTCACTTATGGAAAAATTAACTAAAACTTTCAAATATAAAACCACAGCTTTACTTTTTTGAACAACAAAAATAAATGTAACCTCTGTGGTGCACTTCAAAGGACTAGATATTAATAAAAAATATTTATGCATCATTTCAGTACCATGTAGCCTTAAAAACTTATAAATAAATAAGGTAACTATTCTGTGTTTCTAGTTCTCCAGTACATGAGCTACCCACTCAGATTTTTTTGAAAGGCAGTAGGGTTTATTTTGCTTTTTATTTTAACTACAAGAGCAAGTAGGACATCCAGTAACCAGGGGTCTGTCTTAAAAAGTGCTACCTAGGTGTTTAATAAAACAGAGCTGATTGATCTTATGCAGAGCACACATTATGTGTCAGGCTGGAGACCAGAGGAAGATAAAGCAGACAAACAAGACCGAGTTGGGTTATGAAGATGAGATAATAATATAATGAACAGAGATGAGCAGAAAAGAAGTCACAGATTATTACTTGCCTAATAAGTGCCATATGGGAATGATTTGTAGGCATTACAACTGAACTGGTCTTCAAGGAGGGATTGAAAGATGAAATTAAGACAGCTTTACAAGGTTTTCCCATGTACAAAGTGTAGTATGAAAGGGAATGCAGAGATGCTCAAAGGACAGCAGAAAGGCAGGAGGTGAAAGTGGCCATCATTGGCAGAGCAAAGGCGAGAGGAAATAGCTGATTTTCCTAGGAGAGTTAGTGTAAAGAAGGAAGAATGTTGAGGGGCAAAAGAGAGGGACTTCCATTTGATGTAGTAAAGTAGGGACAGAGGTGTGGAGACAGGAGTACTGTGATCAAGTTGTGACCCACAGGGGTGAGATGAGCAACAGCACAGCACATCTCTTAAAAGATAATCAGTCTGCAGCTGGCATCAAAGCAACAGCACAGCAGTAGAGGTATGAAATAATGAGACCATAGTTAAGGATTTTGAATATCTGGACAGGAAAAGGAATTTGAAACTGAAATATTGTGTAAATAGAGCTGGAGATTTTTGTCTGTCTTTGAGCTGGGAGAAGGATTTGAACTTAGCGATGTTCCAATTACAAATCTGAGTGGTAATTCTAGTTGTGCCCGGAATAATGGCAAATTCAATTGAAAAAGTGGCATGTGTGGGAAAAGCAAAGCTCGGCTTTTGGCCATGTTCACACTGTTGATTTACTGTTCATCAAGTAGTGCCAGAGAAGAAAAAATTGATACACAGTCTTAGGCAAAGGGAGATAGATTTCAGTGGAGAAATACTTCTCTTTTTTTTTTTTTTTTTTTTTTTTTTTTTTTTTATATGGGATTTGCTAGGGATACTATATAGAGGGTGAAGAACAAGAAAGGAAAGAAAAAGGAAGAAGATTGTAGTGTGGAGGAAGGTCCACAAGAAGACAGAAAATACTCATCAAATGTATATAATGTTATGCTGTAATACTTTGAGATAGAATTACTTGAAGAATAAAAACTGATGGAATGGGTAACAGGTTAAAGTGTAAGAGAAGATCATAAAGTAATGGTTGTAAAAATCATAGTTACTGAACCAAGAGATGAGAAATGGAGTTGTTGAAGTGACAAGCATGCATTGTCTTGATTCTTAGCAGGACTTCTGTTTAATTCTTTCTGCTCTGAAGGAATAATAATGTTAATTTAGTATTTTAATTGGTTTTCATATTCATTTTTTTACATATGGAAGATAAACTGTCAAGTGTTTTCTTTCTATGTTTCATACATATTAAATTCAGAAGAAACAATTAAATCATCAAGCCTCTTCTGCTGTGTATCCTAAACTCTCAAATTTCAGTCAACAAAAAAATTGTGTTTGAGTAAAACATAATTCATGTTTAGTTACAGCACTTCTTTCAGAAAACATCCAGTCTGGTTTGAAGGTATCCGTGGATTAAAAATCCACCAGAGATTCTGAGTGCGTTATAGAAATTAATCATTTTCCTTCACTTCTGTTAAAATCTTTTAAAATTGGAACATTTACTTCCAGGTGGAATCCACCTCTCTTCAGTTTCGATAGTGGCTTCTTTTATATTTTTTGCCATTAAAGAGCCCTTTTCTATCCAGCACTTTATCCAAGTAAGATGGTCTTAAACTGTAACAAAGTCACTATTCAACCTTCTTCTTGATAAGCTGCACAGATTGTTCTTCAAGGCTTTTGATGTAATAAAAATTTCAACAGCCTTGCAACTATTCTAGAGGGGATGGAGGAATTATTTCTTCACTTTTTAACTCTAAAATTCCAGTTGCTCTAGCTCTTCTGGTATTTGCCTCACTGATACAAAAGTTACAGCTCTTTCTCTTGTTTCCTCCTGTTATTCCCTGTCTTTGATGCACTGCCTTTGTTGCTCCTCTTCGGACTTCCCGGTCTAGTCGTAGGGCCACTCTCTGCTTTCCAGTTCACAACATTTACTGGCATATACGAGAAGAGCAGCTAGCTAGCCTTTCTTTTCTTTTACCCACCAAATTTGAGATAAAGATACTTGTCAGAGTCAAATGACATTGATGCTTCTATAACAGTGATGAGGAAGGCTAGATTATTTTCTGCAGGCTCTTGTTCGGAGCCGAGATTCATCTTGGAAATGAAGATCAAAAGTGAGGAAAAGAGTATCGATTGGGTAGATTGCAACAATAATATCATGTCAAAAAAACCTATTTCTTCAGAGTAGTTGTTTTTAAAAAAATCTGAAAATAATAATACAGTTCAAGACAGATATTTAATTATAAAAGCTGAAAAAATTTATAAATGAGCCAAGTGCTGTTCTGTTTCTATTTTGTCGCGCGCTCACAGTCTTCCAGAAAATGAGTGAAAGATCTGTCTAATCTGCCATTGAAGTATTTGAGATAAAGTACAAGCCTGTAAATGCACCCCAGAAATAAAAATTTTTTCAGGTAGCATACTAATACATAGGAAAATTCAGGAAGCATTTGATAAATCACTCAAAGATTCCCCAGGAGGAACGCTAAATATTTTCAGTCTTATATATTCAATATTTGTAATGATTTTACAATAGCTGATACAATACCAGATCCTAACAAGATAGTTTTCAAAAGCATGAATATCACTGTGGTACAAAGCCTTCCAGGAAGGTTCAGCTGTTGTACCAAAACATGCAAATATCTTACCCATTGTGTCAATAAAACAGGAAAAAGCATCAAATAGAACAGAGAAATGGAATATTTAGACATCATCATCAAATGCTTCTTTGCTTTTTTGTTTTGAGAATGACATTTCAGTATTTTTCTTTGAATAAACCAGATACAAGTATATATCCAGTGATTGACAGGTAACAACTATCATTATTGTCTTTACCAGTAAAGAGCACTGGGCTCAAAAAATAATGATATTAAGATCCAGAAGGAAGATACCACCACATCTATTAATTTTCCGGTCATCTGTAATAATTTTGATTCCTCTGTGTGTGGTATCACTTACCATGATAATAGAATGAAAACTTCTTGCTTCTAAAGCCAGCAATCTCCAGCTATAAAAATGCCATGTGATCCATGTGGTCATTCCTCTGACCACAAACCCCTAATTTGTAACTCTTGATATCCCTTTATTTGTGGATCTACCCTCAATGATTATGCATGATATGTGATATCACCATATACACAAAGTTAGAGAGAAGATAGGATTTGTACGACAGCTTTAACCAAACACAATACAGTGATTCAACCCATGCTTCTTTTCCATCATAGAGAAGTATGGAGAAACTTCTCAAACACTGAAAATTTTCAAAACACATGGTAAATTCTTAAAATTGTTCTGTAATATTGATAGTAGACTAAGACCAATTTCAATAAAATAAAAATTCAAATTCTACATATGAGAAGGTCAGGTTGGGTGGGGCTCTGAGCAACCTGATCTAGTTAAAGCTGTCCCTGCTCACTGCAGGGGGGTTGGGCTAGATGACCTCTAAAGGTCCCTTCCAACCCAAAGCATTCTATCATTCTATGATTCTATGACATTAGGTAGGACTAATTAGCACCACAAGTGGAAGATTGAGGAATAACCAGCAAGTAGTTCAAGAGAAAAGGCTATGGTGGTGTTATCATACATATTGAAGATGAAGGAGTGTCATTGGGCACTGCTACAAATTTCATTTTGGGATGTATGTACAGGAGTGTAGTATGTAATTTATATGAAATGATTGTTTTACTGTACATTACAATAGTAAAATATCAGTGGCAACAATGTGTCAAGGACTTAACTTTTCAAGATGGAGATGGATCACTTCGAAAAAATTTCAAGGAGAATAAGAATCATCTAGAAAAGAAGACTTCCAAGGAAAAACTGAAAAGATTGAATGCATTTGTGTGAAGGAAACTTGAGGGAGAGACAAAGTAAATTATTTTTAATATATAAAAGGTTGTTGCAGAAAGGATCAAATTGTCATTTTCAGTGGGGTTAGAAATGTTTGCAGTAGAGCACAGCAAGGAAAAATTAGAATTATTAGAATCAATAAATGTTTTCACAAACAAGTCATTCTACTAGATAATATAGCACTTGAAAAGTATTTGAAGATGTCAGCATTTACAGAACGCTTGATGCTTCCGTTGTTGATGGACAGGGAAAAAAAGGCTGTTTACAATGATGATGTAACTTTGTTAACTGACACTGTGAAAAAATTCATTTGATATGGTCCCACTAAAAAATCACATGTAGTCATCCAGCTGATTTTCAGAGGTGGTAGCATCTTTTGAATTTCATGTTCCTTGTACTTCAGTGTGGTATACAAACGATCCATGTATATTCAAAAAACTCTTCCTGTCTTCTCTCAGTTTGGTTCCATGCTGAAGCCATTGTACAGACATACCTTCAGATTTACAATCTTAATTTCCCTTCTGGCTATCATTGAGAATGAGCAGGAAGGAAGGATGAACGAGCAGCTTGCTTTTATTTTCTAGGGGTTTTTTAATCTTGTCTTGCAATAAGGCAATTCTGAAAAGCATTCCAGATTTAGAATTGTGCTGAATTCCATTTCACAGTGATCTTGTCAGTCATGTCTTTTCCTACCTATTTAAGATCTCTAAATAAAAGCTGGACAGACTCCCTTCCTTAATACGATGACTCCATTAAAACATATAAAGAATCTAAGACTCATAATTTCCATTTTCTTTTCAAGAGTGGAAATAGGGAATGCCAGGTCAGTGCAAATATTTTTTGAAATATAGACGGTCCCCTAACCTAGCAGCTGCTAAAGGTTGCTATGTTGCAACAGCCTTGATACCTGGGCAGGAAGGATCAGCATCCAGCTAGTATTTGTTGCTCATTGTATACCTTCTTGTAGTGTTACAAAGCAGCATTTAATGCTTCCTTATGCAATTTATGTGTGTTAGTTGTAGCGGTCTCAAGATAAATCACGGTCGGAGAAGTGTTTTTAAATTCTTGGGAATACCTATGCAGTGTGTTTCAGTCCCTATTCAAAAGAAGCATTGAGCATAAAGTAATTATTTCATTCTTGTAAATAGTGTTCTGTGAGCACCTCCAGATGTCTGGCAGACCCCACCTGATATCCTTTAAAGAACAGTAAACTAATCTTCAGTGCTTTTATGTACTTCTTAAAGATTTTTATTTATAAGTTGCCATGGAATCCTTCCTTAGTTACATTTTTGTTTTTCTTCCCTTAGAAGAAAAATTAAAAACATCTTCTTATATTTCTCTGCAGTTTTAGTTGTATGATATTTTGTGATCTGGTTTTGATTCTGCATGTCTTATGTATGCCTAAGTTTAACTAACGAGAATGTTCATTCACAGGAATTAGCAGAATTAGAAATGTCAGTATATATGGAATTGTTCTTTAGCTACCAGTTGAATACCAGCTATTCAGTTAAACCAGTCTGAACAGCTTACTTAGTGTGGAACTTTCTGTACCAATGCCTGAATATTTTTTTCTGAAATTGATGTCACTTCTTGTAGGCGACTAAATAACAACGAATTTTCAGTCCTGGAAGCTACAGGAATCTTTAAGAAACTTCCTCAGCTGCGTAAAATGTAAGTGCAACTTCAGGGACCTTGTCTATTCAGATAGCGCATTAGCTCTTTGCTGTGTTTCTTCACCTTTCTTAGTTCTTACCTATAAAAGATGCAGTATGTTCTAATAAAAAATTAAGAATGGGTTTAGAGTAATCACTGAGGTAGATCAGAGTTGGCAGCTCTTCTCTATGGGACTAGGCACTGCCAGTAACAACTTCTCGTGGCGTATAGCTCCGGCACATTCACTGCAGTGTCCAGCCAGCTGGTCTGTTATGGAGCCGCAGCAGGGACCTCACCATATAAGCTGCTAAAAAAGGTTCCAGTAATCTTTTGTAACTTCCTGTACTACTCCCTAACCAGGAAATTTTGCCTCTTTCAGCACATTCAAGACATGCCTTTGATTCTGTGCTTCATTAAATTGTCATTAGATGAAGGGAATACCAAAATTAAATGACTGAGAAAAAAAATGGTTTGATAGCTCATCCATGTAAGTCCATGTTCACAGTTCATGTTCTAAGGGGAGTTTATAATCTAACCAGTTGCAGTTATTACTAAAAATAAATTTATGAAAACCTTTTCTTTTGCTTATATAAAAGACGTATTTGAGGGTAGATCATTTAGTTAGACTTAGTGACTCTGTGCTCAATCTTTTCAGGATTAATTCCAAACATAAATAGTAAGTGAAGAAAAATGCAAGTAAAAATACATCAGATTAATGAAAATGATGCACTGCTTTTTGAATGTAGTCACCAAATTGCTACCATTTGTAAAAGGTCAGTCTAGATTACTAGTGACCAAAATCTCAAGCGGAGCAATAGTATTATCTAAACTATTGTTAGCCTTATCCAGATCCTTGCTGGCAGCTGTCATGATCACAGTTAGTTAAATACTTATTACTGATTTTTTTAGTTAGTAGACGAAGATTAAAAAAAAAAAAAAAAACCCAAAACACCAACTTCGCTTTTGACCTATCCACTTAAGTACACCTTGCCACTTTGGATTGGACTGAGATACTTTAAAAAAGAATGTAGAAATGTCTGGCGCAGCAGTGTTTTGGTGCTATACAGTAGATACCCAGTTTTCTTTATTTCTCAAGTATCTCAGATTAGCACTTTTTACAGCTACAGAGTGCCTTTAAAATAAATAAAATAATGTGGCATACATACACAAGCACACACAGGCATGCACACACATATCAGTTCTTCATATTTAAAAAAATGGGAAAAAGGGAATATACTGTCAGTAATTACATATTTTCGGGCTATAAAGGTAGCTGAGTAAACATTTCATGTCATCTAAAGCTAGTTTGCTGCTTTTTAGTTGAGGAGGTGTTCAAGACGTAAGAAGGAGAAGGAAGATTATTAATCAGTCTTAGTGTAGCTGTCTGCTGGAACTCCCGAGAGCTTTGAAATCTGGATAATTAAGGAGGAACAAAATTGAGAAAATGTTAATGAAAAGTTAACATTTTTAATAATACTGCTCCATAACTTCCTAATGTAGTTATCAGTTTTTACAACATTCTTCAATTTAGAGAATAATAGTGACTGGTTAAGCATGACTGGAAAGCAGTGAGGTAGTGATGTTACAGAGATACCAATATGAGTGAATTCTGTATTTTTGTGGGGCTCATATTTCTTCTGGAGGTTCAAATAGGCGCAAAGGTCTTTCTGCACAGATGACATTGAAAAATTAGGTCCTAAATGTTTAATTGATTTGATGGTTCATCAGTAATAAAGCACACGTATGCACTGCATCATTGATTAGCTATGCAACATCAATCCTTAAAATATCCCTGTGAAGTGGGTGAAGTACTATCCGTGTTACACCAGCAACAAATAAGATTTTAGGAAACTAAGGGCTTGACATGGATAAGCCAGCTGAGATGAGAAATAATGAGTTTCTTGCTTCCAGTCTTGTGCAGCACCTTACAGGAGACTGAAGAGCTCCACTGTGAAACTAAATGAAAGCGATGATTGTATCCTTCATCACAGGCAAGGTGTATGTTAAATTACAGCTAGGCTAGAGATAAGCAGTCAGCACTCAAGATTAAGCCACAACTCCTTGTTTTCTGTGTCTTAGATAATGGCATCAGTTCATTCTGGCAAGTGTATGAATTTTTGTTCTAACAAATAGTATCTTCCATGATTTGAACAATCAAAATGCTGTTCTAGAAGTTACATCAAATCATGTTTGATTTTCTTCCCAACACCATTAATTCCATCAAATAAAAAATTTTTAGCTTCACTTCATTTTACACTGTCTCAGAGCATTTTAAGAGCTTTTTAAGAATCACTAGCGTATTATAACACTGTTCAGTGTGTAGATATGTACTTCTGTAATATGTATAAATGGTTGTATGAGACAAAACAAAAGGAGGCAAGAGTAACATGAAAAATCTTTAAGAAAATGTGTGGTTTTGAGCATGTATGCTTTTGTATAGATATAGTACAGATAATACCCATTTGGGATGTAATTTCCATATTTCAACTAAAAACCATAAACACTAAATATTTTGGCAGTATTTTAGGTCATTTTCCCACATTTTGATCTGCTTTGCATGCGAATTGCAGATAAATGAACTATCACGCTTATAAACCCTCCTTTTTAACTAATGTCATAAATGATTAACATTTCATTTACTGTTTACATTCACACATTCCATTTACATATGTCACTGTTTATACTGTTTTCTTACATTTGTGTCTACCAAGATGAAATACAGAAATCAGAGTGGTTAGTTGTGCTGGTACTCATACAGTATCATTTTGTTATTAATTCATCTAATAATGCTACAAGGACTAGAGACATGAAAAAAATACACAGTCACTGACAACATTCAAAATTATGAAAAGATGTTCTTGTGTGGCAGCAGCATGGACCGGGTAATTGCCATTATTTAAAAGCATCTTCCAAAGATTGCTTTAAAAATCTTTACTTCTTTAGTTAGCAGGGCATTGAATTTTGCTTTTATTGGTTCGAAGTTGAAGAATATATTTGTTTCTTTTACACAACAACTCAGTATCTTGAAGTCTATGTAGTCTGCAGCATTTAACCTTTAATTTAGGCTATTTAAAAAAGAAAACGTGTTTTCCCCTGTTTCTGTTAATGTGTAATAGAAACCTGAGCAATAACAAGATTACTGATATTGAAGAAGGAGCATTTGACGGAGCCTCTGGTGTGAATGAGCTATTGCTTACTAGCAACCGCTTGGAAAGTGTTCGACACAAAATGTTCAAAGGACTAGAAAGTCTCAAAACACTGTAAGTGTAATTATGTGGGTGTTTTTATTCTTTCTTTCTGCCAGGTATTTTTGAAGTAATATTCTAGCTGTCCTAAAAACTTTGATTTTGGAGGATTAGCTATGGATTATTCAAGCGTATCTTAGTTTTTGTTCCTATTTTACAAAAAGTTATCATACATTATATGGATTCATTAATTATTAATTATGGCTATAGTGTAGGTGAAATTCTTCGTTGTGCTTACTTGACTACAGAAATTATGAGTCCTCTAAAATGATGAAGCGGTTGAGAATGGGTAAACATCCAGCTGCAGAAATGGAAATGGGAATAATCATCTGCTTCAAAGTAACAGAATTTTGCATGGGAATTACACATTTTACGTAATGGAGTCTGATTCAATTCAGCTCAACCATTACTGGGAATTTTGCTAGAGGAAAAAATTATTCTGGTGGATATTGAAATGTGGGAAATGATTCTCTCCTAAGTAACTTTAATGTCATTGCAACAGTTAAGGGAGGAGTAAAAGCACTATAGCTTGAACTCATTTCATTCTTTCCATGAAGGCAGTTTAGCTCTTTCCGCTCAAAAAAAGATGTTTATACAATCCTCAGCTTCTTGGCCTTCTTCAGACAGCCTGTCCTGATCAGCAGAGCAAAGCCAAGATTAAATGGTCTTTGGGGCTTCAGCTGTCCATAGACATTGGGTATTTTTAATAAATCAGGCCTATCATTTACAGGTGCTAAAATTTTTCAGAGCAGCTATTCTTAGTCAAGAGTGTGGGGAAAAAAATACTCATTTATTGATGGACAGGTAGGAAAACAGCAAACTTCAAAGCTCATATGATTTACAGAAATACGAGAGATTTTAGAATAGGTGTTTCTTGCTTAGTATTCTGAAATTTTTACTAAATCTTAAGAGTCATGCTGAGGAGGAGTCAGGGTATCCTGATTTCATTTAACTGAAATGCTTGAGAATGCCAGGTTAGCTCAGTTGGTTAGAGCATGGTGCTAATAACGCCAAGTTCACAGGTTCAATCCCTGCTCACTGCAGGGGGGTTGGGCTCGATGATCTCTCAAGGTCCCTTCCAACCCAAAGCATTCTATGATTCTATGATTTAATGTAGTAGAAGTGGTTTCTAGAATTGATCCTAAGAAAATTCAGGTTGAAGGGGCCTCAGGAGGAGGCCAGCTGGTACAACCTTCTGCTCCATGGAAGTGGCAGCTCTGGAGTCATTAGGCTTGGAAACATGAAGAGGGGACTGCTATGTGTCTCTAATTTGGGGAATTTCAATCAATTTAATTTATTGTCAGTTAGCAAACTTATAATTACTGATTCTGGTATTGAAAGAAAAAAACCCACAGATGCGTAAGGGAAACACGCCTTGCCTCTGTGAAACCTACCCACCCCCCTTCCTGTTTTGCAGTCCCCTCCATGCACACGGGGACACTCAGCCCCTTCGGTGGGGGGACAGGCAGCGCGGGGGTCACTGCGCTGGCGGTTCCTCCAGCGGCAGCAGTCCTTTCAGGGTCGCACCTCTCGGCCCCTGCTCAGGACGCCGCTTCAGCTCCTGCCCCTGCTCGGGCTAAGGTAAGAAATGCTGATCCTTCCTTTCTCAGGATGCTGAGGAGCAACCGCGTGAGCTGTGTGGGAAACGACAGCTTCACGGGCCTGAGCTCGGTCCGTCTGCTCTCGCTGTATGACAACCAGATCACCACCGTGGCACCCGGCTCCTTCGACACCCTGCATTCGCTCTCTACGTTGTAAGTCACGTTCGTGTTTTACCTTACCCGAGTTTAAACCTCTGACATTTTGGGGACGTTTCTGTTAGTGGTTTACTGTATAATTTCAGGGCGTAAGGTAAAGTTAAGGGAAAAAAGAGTTCACAGAGGGATATTTGAGAAAGTTTATTTTCTGGACCATCTTGGATGCATGAAGGGTATGTTTTCATGGTGCCCTTTGATGCAGCGTTAGACTGGTTTCCGGAAGGGCCTGAGAAGGCAGGAAAAAGTCCTAGTCATCCCCCTCGCAGAAGCCCAGTGATCTGAGCCAGGGTAGAAACCCACAATTTGGGTAGGCATCACACGATCGCAGCCGGTCGAATCGCCATGTTGTTTGTCTTTCTGTGCTGGGCCGTCCAATTACTATCTTAAATTTCCTCTGCCTACTGAGATTCCTAATTCATACATGTTTTCTAATGAGGCTTCAGTCTCATTTTCTATAAAAAGAAACATCCCTTTTGTATTTAAATATGATGTAATTTAAGGGAAGGGAAAATGGTGAGCAAAGCTGCCACTCAAGTTTACTGAAGAAATGCTGGTTTAGGTAGCATCATTCAGGAAAATACTTAATCCCTTTTTACATAAAAAGTGACACTTTGCACCAAGTGACTAATTTGTGCGTATTAAGGATGGCATGTTTATAAATAATGGAATTGTCGATAGGTTTGTGCTGAAGTAAGGAGATGCCAAAAGTACTGAGACTTCTAGAAATAAATTCATTTTTATAACTGGCATGTAATCAACTTAGCTGTCACTTCAGATAGGAAACTTATTCTCTGGAGCAAATAAAAGATGGAAATCTTGAGATGACAAATTAATGGAATAGCTGTTGTCAGGTTAAAGCTAATAATGTAAAGTAATCAGACTTCATCTCTATACAAAATTATTGCATTATCAGTACAGAGTGGCTTGACAACAAATCAGGTCTTTGACAGTTTTAAATTATTTCTAAACGAGTTATATCAAGATTCACCACACAGAGCCTAAATTACACCTTTCACCTATGGTGTGTACATAGTATTGTTTGAAGAATGGTATTTAAGCTTAGCTTTTTGAAAATAGAAATAGAATACTTAGGATGAAAAAATGGTGTCATCTGAAGTAAACTTTCCTGTGGTTCTCAGAAACCTCTTGGCCAATCCCTTCAACTGCAACTGCCATCTCGCGTGGCTTGGAGACTGGCTAAGGAAGAAACGCATTGTGACGGGGAACCCTCGCTGCCAAAAACCCTACTTCCTCAAAGAGATTCCCATCCAGGATGTGGCAATTCAGGATTTTACATGTGATGATGGTAAGAAAATCAATACTCGAACTTCTTATAATTCCAGCTTTCGTATGTATAGTGGCATGATTCCCATAGATCCCCAAATGTCATGCTTTAAATAACTTCATCTGTGCTTCATGCTCAGTTTCTACGTCAGTTTAAAAATCTTTCACACATTTTTGGATGATCAGCAAGCACACAGCTATTATATATATGTTTTCAAAAGTTTTTCTTGCCTGTGTTCAATACTGTAAATCATAATTTAGAGATAATATAAAAATCAAATAAATTGGTCAAATGTTGTCATTCAGATGAGAATATTTTCAAATGCTGATGCTTGAATCAAGTGCTCTTTCAGGCTACTTGCTCAAATAACATGCCATTTTGCTTAGTTTGTAACTTCCTGAATGTCAGAATTCCCCTCAACGCTTAAAAAAAAGGTGGCTGCTCTCTTGCATCTCTCTCATACTTGCTTCCATTTATTGCATTATTAGTTTGTCAATTTTCAAGGCTGTAACTTTTCTTTAAAGGAACTGTTTATTTTTAATAATTTGTTAATTTTGAAAATCAGCATGTATTTTCCTTTACTATCTTTCATTTTAAGTTTTGTTCTTTCTTTAATGATCTTTTTTTTTCCATATAATAGCATTTTTTCCTAGTAAAACAACATTGTACTACATAAATGTCACTTGAAATGTAAATTCTTGGAACGGTGGTTTACAGAGATGACTTAAAGTTTTCCCTACTTGCAGATATCGTAACGTAGAAATATCATGTTTGCTTACAAGAATTCCAGGCGGGATATTATTGCCAATACTACAGTGACATTTGTATAGCAAGCTTAGCATCTGTTTGTTTTTATTAACCAGGAAATGATGACAATAGCTGCTCTCCACTGTCCCGCTGTCCTGCAGAATGTACTTGTCTAGACACAGTAGTTCGCTGCAGCAACAAAGGCCTGAAAGCTTTGCCTAAAGGCATCCCAAAAGATGTAACTGAACTGTAAGTGGCACATTTTTTCCCCTTTTATGAAAATCAATATCAGATTTATATTGTCACGTTCAAGAATGAGGGGAGAAGAAAATGAATATGCAGATTGACAGTAACATTGACATAAAAAGAGAGCTCACATACTGTTTGAAGATAATAACTGAATAAGCTACTCATAAGACTAGATGAGTCAATTTTTATGCATTATGAAGGGAAAAATATAAACCTAAAAATTGGGTTATTCATCCGTTTTGAATCTTGATCAGATTAGGTCACAAGTTTGAAAGAAACAGATAGAAATTATTGACAAGAAAAAAAGTTGGGTTTGTGTTACCTATGGCACGTATTTAATATTAAATTACTAATGCTTCATAATGACTGATTAATGTAGTGCTTTTTCAGACGATATCATAACTCTGTACCTTAAGCCACTAAAAGTTTTACTGTTTTACCACTTGGTATTACATAGAAGATTCTGAAATGTCCACCAGTAGCATCCAAAAGCTTTAGTCATTAATGAAGAGAAATTATGAAGAACTCAAATTAGCACACAGCTATATAAACCTATAACTTATTCCATTAGGTTTTGGTGCATGTTTTTTTTTCTTGAAGATGACTTAATTAAATACAGTCTGGCCTAATAAATACAATTCGACAATGTGAAGGCATCAATGCAATGTAAAATTAAGCAGCTAGAGAGAGATACTTTTGGAAGTGCAAGTGGAACCCTGACTGTGACTGAAAACTCATTTGTGTACAATTTTGTATGCTTTAATTAGTGTCTAAGCATGCAATTTTGCAGCATTTCAAAAGGATAATAGAGGTGGTTCCTGTTAGCAGTTGCATACTGATTGATTCTTCAAGCATGCATAACGCTTCCAAGATGTACTCTTCATGTGTTTTATAAAATATCTTAATAGTTGCTTCATTTGAACACGGAGGAATTTTTATCAGCCAAGTGGATACTTGTAGTACTTCAGTTCTAATGAAGCTAAAGCAATATATCCTAATTTATCTGTCAATAAAAGAATTTTCTTAGAATACTTACTCCTTCAAAAAGTTTTAATGTTTTTGGTTTCTTTATTAATAGTTAAGTATATGAGCCCATGCCCCATTCACCACTGTTTGTGTAACTCCATTAATATAGTGTAAGCATAAAACTTCTTGAGACACATATTTTGGATTTGGCAAGCAGCCCTAAGGAAGGCATGGTCCAAGGGAAGAAAAAAAAAAAAAGGAAAAAAAAAAAGCTTTTTGATTAGATGTAAATAGCTATTTCATTAAGTTTAACTGTGTTTCAGCCCATCCATTTAGTCAAGAGAAAAGTTTTCACAGTAGCTGCAGCATACTTAAAGATATTAAGCTCAAAATTAATCTAAAAATGTCTCTATCAGAAGCTGCTCTTAACTCAAGTGTGTTCCAAATATTTGGATGGCTAAAATATCTTCTTTATATAGGGATAATGAAGGTATAGTTTTCACTTGGGTTCCAGGAGACACAAATAATACCACCATAATACTGCCATCAGTAAGTCATTTGCCCCAGTTGAGAAACTAAAGACTTTTAATCTTCCTGCCACTGTCCGCTCCCTTTCAGAGAATCGGGTAAATTCAACACTTCTTATCATCTCTAAACTACTTGCCCTGGTTACATGAAGAGCCCCTCCACTTGCACTTTGTACTGACTGGCTGCACACTGGAAGCTTTTTAGGCAAGGCTTGTCACCTTCCTTTGCCTGTAACTCAGGTGCTGATACAGTTTGACGGCTCTGCACCTGTTAACTCTAAGGATGAACAAGTCTGTTATTGAGAACTGTGAGCATGGAAGAAGAGCAGGCAATATAATACAGGAGCTGTAAACCTACAAAGAGGGGAAAAAAAAAAAAAATCTAACTTTTCTACTGAAGGGTAATTGATTACTGTCTTTAGTCCCTAACATACTCCATAGGAACAGGCTTGTAGTATGTCATGCCTGATATATCATGAGATATACAGGGAGAAATTAGGGAAGGTGACCTGAACTGCAGGCATGACAAATGCTGTTAGAGCTGAGACCAGCCCTTGCTCTTTCCACTGTAAAGGACTACCTCTGCAATGTCAAGGTCTCTTTTGTTTACGATGGCTCAAAATCCACATTTAATGTGACTTGCAGAAGTCAGATTTACTTTTCACCTGTAGGTGGGTGTGAAATGGAGATGATAAAGACCTCCTTTTGCAAAGTCTTTACAAAATAATAGAAAGACTGTGCAAGAGTTGGTTGTTATTACTGTTACTTCATAATATTCATAATATCTGATACAATAGCATTTGGATTGTAGGCTACAGGTCCTCAGTTGTGTCTCTAAAAACCAAAATTTGTAAGCAAGTTTTCTTATAAAACAGAAATACTATGTATTCATTTGTTACTAACTTTACTGTTGGAGTCTAAGATTAGTGGATGAAGATGCTACTGTTTTAATGACAAAAAAATAATGCTCTGTTTTATTTTTCTATTCTAGTTATTTGGATGGAAATCAGTTTACCCTTGTTCCAAAAGAGCTTTCCAACTACAAGCATTTAACACTCATGTAAGTAGTTTTAGAGCAACACTCTACTGGAATGAAAAAAACCCAAACCAAAACAAAAAATCCTACTCCATTATACCTGGGTTTAGTTATAAGAAAAAAAAAAACATAAAATGTATCATATCTTTTAGCAAATATAATACCCAACCACATTTTGTAATGGAGGATATTTTATTCTACTTATCACGTCCTACATATAATATACTCAGTCACATTTTATAAACAGGGGTACTTCATTCCAGTGATTACATCACAAAGTCAATAGGCAGAAATTATAGTTAACCTGAAAGAGATGTAAGATCTTACAAAATGTGTTAGGGTAACGCAGCATTTTGTTACGCAGCTCCATAAATGAAGTAGAATTATTTCATCTACAAAAGAAACACTCTGTGATACGCTTCACTCCATGGTATGCTTCACATAGGAATAGCACATACAGCTGTTGTAACACTTGAATGTAACCCCTTCTGTTTCTCGCACAATATATTTCTGTTTCTCCCACAATACATGGTTTAATGACTCAAGAAGAGAGCTTGTCTAGAATGCCTTACTCCCAACTCTATTGCTGACTCACTCTGTGATTTGAGGCAAATCACTAGCTGCTCTAAAATTTATTACCTCTACTTCATGAATGATTTGAATATGACTTCTGTACCTTGTAAAAGTACAGTGAGAGAAACAGGAAGACTGTCGAACTAAATGACTGTAATTCCATGGCCTTTGTTAGGAATATAAAAATTTATACCAGCTGAGGTTGAACTGTGTAACATTCTGAAAGCAGTTTGTGGTTTCATTATAATCAGAATAAAACGTGGAGGGAGTAACAAAATCCCTTAAATTTCTTTTTGACTGGGTTTAGAGCTTTGCTGCAAAAATTAAAACGGTTTGGCATTCAAAAACAAGAACATGATTTCCTTTATTTACCTCATGCTAGACAGAAGTGGTCACGGTCACAAATTTAGAAAAAACATGTTTCCAAAACTTTGTATTTTGCAAATAACATCAGGAAAAACTCTTGGAATATTCTCAAATGTCTACAGCATAGAAGCTATAGGAAATCTTCATGGATTGTTTAGGGAAATTATACAAGATCTAACTTGCAGCACACAGAAAATACAAACTTTGGAACCTCAGTACAAGAATCAAGTGTATAGATTGGACTGGGTGCAGTAACAGTATCAGTGGAGACTGAATATATGTCTAGAGATGAGGTTAATTAGAGTAATAGGGACAAGGCTTCCATCACAGAGGTTAAGTACACATGGTCTATTTTTGACAAACACAGCCAGAAATTGTATAACTTTACATCCTAATCAGAAAATACACACAATATGATACAATAAATTATACATTAACAGTAAATAAAATGCAAATAAGATGAGTATTAACAGTCTCTATTTATCAGACCTGTGGGGCACATTATTGTAATCTCTTCTGAACGTATCCTCATACTGCTGTTATGAAGTTGAGAATGTTCCTCAGCTGTGTTTGGAAAACCAAAATGCTGCATAGTTTTTCTGTGGCCAAACAAGGAATTACATATGAGTTTCCTGAGTTCCAGATTAACAAGGAAAATTGTTTATTTCTAACTTTTTCTTTCTCTTTTGAATACATTGCTCTGTTATACTTGCCCAATATGTTTACTATTAGGAGTCAATTGTCTTACATGCTTTCATGAAATTTCAAGGGGAGAGATACATATGTTGCATAGCTATTCAACAGTACCCTTAAGTTGAAATATCAAGGTCCCCTCAGAAACAAATGCTGTATTTCACCACAAAATACAGTAAACAATAGTGAAATCGTCAACATAAAATGAAAACTAAAGCACGATATGAGAATAAAGAACAAGCAGTATTCACATTTAATACAGCTCCTTCAAAGCTTCTTTGAAGCTAGTGTCTTTGAAGCTACCAGCATACTACTCCAGCTTCCATCATACTTACGCTTAAGATTTTATTCATTAGAATATTGAACAACAAGAAGGATGTTAAGGCTTTCTCTAAAAATCTTAGGTAGTGTTCTTTATAATAATAGCTCTGGGCTTTGATGTCTTCAGCATGTAAGTGTTAAGTAGAGCATTAGATGATACTTAGGTGTCATTAGGGACATGACTAGAATGATTTCCACTTTAAAACATCACTTTAATTTCTATACTTGGGTTCATATAGGATTGCATTATTAACTCAGTAGCATGATGGACATTGCTGTTGTATAAGAATGCATTGCGCTGCTTTTTCATCTGTGTTGAAATGTAAATGCTTTTCATTGATCAAGCTAAACACTTGCTGGGCTTGTATATGGCATGTGAAAATAAAATTATGTGCTGCTTTAAATATTGATACCAATGATGATACTACTTCTACTAATAAAAATAATGTGTCTGTCAGTTTAACTTACAGTGTTTCAGGACTGGGGCAGTCATTTTAAGGTCTGAATTTCTGAATTTATTTTTTATAGAGATTTAAGTAACAACAGAATCAGCACTCTTTCTAATCAGAGCTTCAGCAACATGACTCAGCTGCTCACCTTGTAAGTTTAAACATGTAACAGTGACTCTTCGGAAGTATTACAGTGGGGTTTTTTTGTCTTGGAAAGAAAGGGCTTTTAGTTGATATTAAAGCTTGCTTGTTGTGGAGGCTGTAAAATAACTCGTTTCCTAACTAGCTATGTGTGCAAAAGCTGGTTTTGCTCATGCTCTGTATTGTTTACTGAATGGCTGATATACTTGCTGACAGTATTTTATGTATTTTCAGAATTCTCAGTTACAATCGCCTGAGGTGTATCCCTGCACGGACTTTTGATGGGTTGAAATCACTTAGGTTGTTGTAAGTATTATTTTTTAACCATTGCTTTTTTCTAGAATTTTTATTTCTGTACAACAGATAGCAATTCTGTAGGAAGTTACTAGATTTTAAAACCTAGCAAGTATTTGAGAAGTGATAATTTCGTAGCCTTAAAAATCTAAGTGGCTTCATTCTGGGGTAGTATATTCTCAAAAGTAGTATACTCTCACTTTTTTCTTTTCTGCTCTTTAATCTTGGCTGTATTTCTTTTTTGTGTTATGTTCTTCCTTGTTATAAGCATTGAAGTCTAACAAATATGCCATAGCCATAAATTCCTTAGTATATATGAGGGGGGGTTGCAGTTGAATTTTGAATATTTTTATTCCAAAAATAAATTTTTTTCTTTGTTTCATTTAATATGAGAGTATTTCCAAAACCTTTGCATCATGGTTTACTATTGAAAATCAATAAAATTATTTTTTGGTTCCAAGAAAACTTCCATTTTACCACTAGGAAAAACATGGTTGAAAGGGCGTAAAAAGGGACAAAGGAAAATAAAGAACAGTCAGTCTAGTTTACAGCTTCAGTTTATCATTATGAAAAAAACCAATCATGATACTGCAAAAATTCTTTCTCCAAAGTCCCCAGCAGAACGTGTAATCTTTGCCTCCATTTGGGTAGTTTATAACCATTTAATAGCTTAGTTGGATTAAATGTCTCAAGCATGGCATTATTTAAGTGTGCTCACATAATGCCAATTATTTTAAATAAATATTGATAATTTCAAGAACCATAATTCTGTACGTGTTAGATATACATGTAACAATGAATTTATAGAAAAGGAGAGATATTTTTGTGCAGGTTTGCTACAAGAGAGATCACACTAGTCCCGGTATTGATACTTAATAAGGTTTTTAGCTCTTTAATATCAAATTAGGGCAACAACCTTAATACTTACATTAATGAACAGTCAATGCCTGTATTTGCCATGAGTCCATGAAAGATTAAAAATATGTATGAACATAATTAATGGGAATTTCAGGGAATTGCTGAAAACGTCAGAATAATAACTCTTCTGCTATCCCTAAATCCCATCAGTACCTTGCAGAAGTGTGCCTACTTTTGCTGACCTTTATTCTTGCACTTAAAAAGAATCATATTATTAACATTTCTTATGAAAATTCAGGATGAAAAAAATCAAGTGACGAGTAGGTTGCCAGTGAGAGCGGAAAAAAAGAGAAAAAAACCAGCTGGAAACACTGAGGAGCTAGAAGAAAAAAAAAGTGAAAAGCTGAAAACTGTTTACCAAAGATGAAATTTGCAGTTAACCTGATGATTTTTATGCATGCGTATTATTCTGTTTATTTTCTTTTTAAGGTCTTTACATGGAAATGATATTTCTGTAGTTCCTGAAGGAGCTTTTAATGATCTTTCTGCATTATCACACCTGTGAGTATTCAGATGCTAACTGTATTTTGCATTGATGTTACATTTTGTGTTACATTTAGCACATTTCGTGTAGTTGATCAAAGACAAAGGCAAAGGCCTGCTCTGGAATAAGCTCATGTATCAGTCCAGGCTGGGGACTGGCCAGCTAGCAGCTCAGCAGAAAAATCCTGGGCCTTGTGGTGGGCAGCAAATTGAACGTCTGCCATGTGCCCTTACGGCAATGAAGGCTAAAGACACCCTGGGCTGAATTAAAAAGCAAGGAGCCAGGTGGTTGAGGATAGTGGTCACTGCCTTCTGCTTGGCCCTCCGAAGGCCACATCTGGAATACGTGCACAGTTTCTCCAGTACAAAGCAGATGTGTATGAACCAGAGCAAATCCAGGATAGGGGCAGGGAAGGTGGAGAGGTGGCTGGATCATATGAGCTGTGAGAAGAAGCTAAAGGAACTGGGCTTATTTAGCCTGGAGAAGGAGATGTCAAGGAGGGAACTCCTAGTCTTTAAGCCTCTAAGGGAATTATAGCAATGATGGGGACAGGTTTTCCTCAGAGGTGCACAGTGAAGAATAACAGTCAACAGTCACAAGCTGCAACAAGGGAACTTTGATTGAACATAATGAAAAATTCTTTGCTGTGAGGGTGGTTCAGCTTTGGAACAGGTTGCCCAAAGAAGCGGAAGAATCTCCATCCCTGGAGATTTTCAGAGCTCAGCTGGACACAGCCCTGAGCAACCCTGCTCTGACTTTGGAGTGAGCCCTGCTTTGTGAGACTAGGTGACCTCCGGAGTGCCCTAAATTATTCTATGATTCTGTATCAGTGTCTGTTAAGTTGACATTAAATATTCTGATTTCAGAACATAATTTGAGGCAATACTTCTCCTGGTTTTAATTTGCAATGGGAACCTAGATTAGAGCAAGTTACCTATCTGTAAACCTCGTTGTGTTTATGGATAGTTATTAAATCTTTGCTTGCAATTGAGGAGTAAGCTGACTAGTGCCTTTAGATATACCTGGTTTTTTTGTTTCTGAACAGCTGCTGTTGTTAAAAACTTTATTATCTGCTTCTAGTTCAGTATTGGACAT
This sequence comes from Pelecanus crispus, assembly GCF_030463565.1. Taxonomy (NCBI): domain Eukaryota; kingdom Metazoa; phylum Chordata; class Aves; order Pelecaniformes; family Pelecanidae; genus Pelecanus; species Pelecanus crispus. The sequence goes on along the minus strand of NC_134646.1, from coordinate 68,421,121 downwards.
TTACATTAATTTACCATTTCTCAGAAATTTGATGATACTGATTCAAATGCTACTATTACACTAGCTTATCTGTATGAAATATCAGTAAAACTTACATAGATTTGATTGTTGTTGCTGTTATTTTTTTCTTAATGGCTACCAGTTATCCTTGCTCACTCCCCCTGCCCCGATGGGATGGGGGAGAGAATTGGAGGAGTAAGAGTGAGAAACACTCCTGGGTTGACATAAGAACAGTTTAATAATTGAAGTAAAATAGTAATGATAATAATAACAATGTAATAATGATGATAATAATAATAATATACAAAGCAAGTGATGCACAATGCAATTGCTCACCACCCGCCGACTGATACCCAGCCAGTTTCCAAGCAGCAATCGCTGCTCCCCGGCCAACCCCCCCAGTTTATATACTGAGCATGACGTCATATGGTATGGAATAGCCCTTTGGCCAGTTTGGGTCAGCTGTCCTGGCTGTGCCCCCTCCCAGTTTCTTGTGCACCTGGCAGAGCATGGGAAGCTGAAAAGTCCTTGACTGGCATAAGCAGTACTTAGTAACAACTAAAACATCAGCGTGTTATCAACATTCTTCTCCTACTAAATCCAAAACACAGCACTATGCCTGCTGCTAGGAAGAAAATTAACTCTGTCCCAGCCGAAACCAGGACAGTTGCTAACGTTCCGATTTTAGCAGAGCAATTGTGTTATCTCAGTTCATGCTGATATTCACTCCTGCAGATATGGAGTGGACAAATTCTAGGTATTTCTCCTTGCACGGGAAGTTCCCTGTCACTAGGTCTGATTTTTGTTACTGCTCTGACTTAAGCCTGACTGAACAAGTATGTATCATTTCTTGTGTTCAGCTGGAAGTATGTAGCAATAACTAAGAGAGGGCTTCCTGCTCAGTGTGACAGAAAAGAGTGTTTCAGCTGTGGTAGCTTCTACTGCCTTTGCTTGCCAAAGATTTTGTTGTATCTCTAGAAGACCCACTGATCCAAGGTTGTGGAACAATCTAAAACAAAGTACTGAAACACCTGGAGAAGGAGGATGTTCTAGTACTGCCATTTGACTGTGTGTACATGTCGAGATTATCTGTTGAAAGTTCTATGATTATTGCATTTCTTAAAAGGAATATGAGCACATCTTTATAGAATAGCACAATGCTTCTATCCTCCAAGTTAACTATACAACTTATCATTGTTCTCACAGTTTTAAGAGTATTTATAGTTTCTAGCAGAGAAAATAGACACTTAAATAGCCTTTACAGAAATTAATTCTGAAAATCTGTAGCTAAATTGTTCTTTAATTAAAAAAAAAATCAGATTTGTTTAAAGAAATGGATTTGCTTTCACAGTGGGGCAATTCTTACGTAACTACCACAAAGCTAGGATAATGCAGTTCTATTTACTTACGCAGCAGAGACCTCTTACAGAATTCTGCACATAGCCATGAGTTCAGTGGGAGAGCTCCAAAGAGGAAATAATTAAATCAAATTTGGAAGCTTAGAAACAGATGGTTTGTACCAGCCTGGGAGTCATAAACTGAAGAGGAAAAATATCTGGGTGGAACTCTGTGGGGTTGCCTTAGCTGCTTCGGAAGAAATACTTTATTCTTGCTAACTTAATTTCCCAGTATCAGTTTCATTCTGCTGATGCAGCTGATCTTGGCTATTACATACCGACGGTGAAACAGAGCTAGTTAGTATTAGCTCTCCAAAGTTCACATGTAATGCAGCTAAGCATAGCTAGGTTTCTGGACCAAGTTTACTGCTTCAACTGTCACTTCTTGATTCAGAACCCAAATCCAGATACTTCATGCTCTGAGGGTCAACGTGGTGGAGGGAGGGCAGGTTTGTGGTTTGAAGTTTTTTTTGCCAGCCTGTTTTCTGGGTTCTCTTTTTAAAAGCGCCAGTTTAAAATTTTATTCCCTTATTGTTTGTCTGTTTTCCGTAGGGCTATTGGAGCAAATCCTCTTTATTGTGACTGTAACATGCAGTGGCTGTCTGACTGGGTAAAATCAGAATACAAAGAACCTGGTATTGCACGTTGTGCTGGTCCTGGAGAAATGGCAGATAAACTTCTTCTCACAACTCCTTCTAAAAAATTTACTTGCGAAGGTACTGTTGTTTTTTTCTCTTTGAAGTGTCAGTTTTGAATTTTTACAAATAGCTGAGCTGTGAAATAAGAGTCCTGTGTGCTCTTCTAAGTGTATTTATTATAGCATCTTCACTCAGCCTTGTCATCATTCCTCCTCATACTGAGGGATGTGGCCATCAGTTCCGTTCAGGAACTGTATTTATTTTAAAGACTTCAATGCCTATTTCTTTTTAAACAGTAGCTGGAGAAAAAAAGTCTTTGGACTTGCAGTACAGTATTCCTCAGTATATGGATGTACATAGGTACTTGGTACTGTCTCAGTCATGAACTACAGTTTAAACATCTACACTTCTTTTAGCCAAAGAATATCCTTTTCCTTCAGACTGTTTACAGTAAAAACTGTAAATACATCCATCATCCTTGCAGTCTGCATTATCTCAGTGGTACGTAATTGCAGCAATATGTCCAGAATTCTGTCTCTGATATTTCAGAAGAAAGCATTTTTTTTTTTAAAAAAAAAAGATAGATAGATAGATAGATAGGTAGGTAGGTAGGTAGGTAGGTAGGTAAAGGGATGTGATTACCTCTATAGAGGTCTCATTCTAAAATATGGTTATATGGGGAGGTTTATCCATGTTGGTACCAGTGTTGCTGGCATTTATATCACAACTTATTATCTGTTAATTCCTAGGTTCTTTTTCTGAACCTTACGATTTTTTTGTTAGAAAAGTACCCTTTTTACTCACATGTGAGAGAAAACTTGGTTTGTTTTACTATTTAATCTTCCTCTATTCCATCCATTTCTTCCTCCTTAAATATTTTGGAAACACAGAAAACTTCTGCTGTAGCTTCATTTTTCATGGTCCTGATTCAGAAACCTTGAAATCCCCAATTGGAAAACAAAAACCCACAACAAAATTTGTATGCTTATACTTGTAAGACATTACTAAGCTTATAGTTATTTCTGAGGCATCAGATAAGTATGATCTTAAGTCTTGTAGAGGTAACTTATTGTCACAGTCTATGTAATCTCCCAGCTATTTTGACTTATTCATCTGTTATTGTATCTTCAAAGGTGAGCTTAATCCCTTCATAATTTCTTCCTTGAAAAAACAATGGCACTTCTTCAGGGTTTGTCTCACCCAAAGTTGTTCTTTACTGCATGTTCATCCTATTTAGTTTTCTCTCCTTAGGCTTTCTGTCAAAAAAACTTTTTTTGTAAACAAAAACCACTGGAACCCATTTTGTTGCCTGTGATGCCAATGAATTGTCTTTCCCTCCAAATCCTTCCTGCAATTTTTCAACAGTACATCTCTGAGGTCATGCTGTTGTTCAGTGCATATGACACTCATCTGTTGCAACGTCCCTTAGTCTGGTTTTAGATAGGACATTTGCTGGCCAATCTGATCATTTTCTCTACAAGCATCCACTGAACATTATTGCAGATATGCTCTTATTACACACTGTTGTAGGGGTGTAAGTGAAAGAATATTTGCAGGGACGTGGAGGACTTGTTTGGTTATTTTCCAGCTCTGTCAGTTTTAAAAACTATATCACCCCTGCCTACAATCATTGTTGTGTTTCTGTCAGACAATCCAGAAAGTATATCTTACTCCCTCTTGCCCATCAGAAAATATCCTTTATATTATTATGCAGGGTAAGAACTCTATTTGTTTCACCTCCAAGAGTGGAGATCTGGTATTATAGATACCTTTGAGAGAAAATAGTTTTCCTGCCACTGTCCTATGAAGGTGCTCATAATTACAGATTGCAAATCAGCAGCTTTTCAATGACATGATGGCCCTGTAAGACATTACGTGTCTGTTACTCAAAGATAAATAATTTTATCTTTTGCTTAAAAATGAACTGCTGAATAGAAATTAGGAAGATGCTATATTCCTATTAGAACCAAAATTTTAGGCTATGAGTGAGAGGACTCTTCGGATATATCTGTTCATGGTCTGCTATTGTGTATATATTTACAGGAAGAGAGTAGTGTGTAATTCCCTCTTATCAGTATCTCTGGATTCAATTGAAAGTGAAATGGGTGCTTGAATTTGCCTTACAAAATGAATAGTTCCCAGTGAAAATAAACATTTTAAAATGAAGTCTCATCTCAGTTGTAGAGCTCCATAAAATCACTGTACCTTACTCTAATTTTATGAATTCTTTTACTCCAAGAATCATCTCGTAGTATTTTCTTCTTTCAGTTGTTTTTCTAGGTTTATGGGTGGTTTTTTTTTCTTTTTCTATATGGCCTCTAACAGATTCTCAATCTTTTACTTTTACCCCTTTACCATCCATGCCCTGCCTCTAGAGATTCCAGGGCCTTGTGGTTTTCTGATACCAGGTAAGGTTATAAGTAGATCTGGAATGGGTGATCTGATTAAGAATGGACCTTCTGACCTTCCTTTTGTGTACCTCAAGCAGACTTCTTTCCTAAGACACGCATGTTTACTGTCTGTTTTCCCCTTTGATGAATTTACAGCTGACTCTTCATGATATATCATTTCACGTGTCGTATGAACAGTTTTGTTATTTTAGAAGCCTGGGTTTGAGGTCTGAAAATTGTCTGACTGAAATGGTTTTTTCCACTGCATTGTTCTACAATCAGTGATTTCATTAGCAGCATTAATATAAGTGACTCAGTGTAGATACTGATTTTGAGGCCATATGCAAGAGAGAATAGGAGTTCCTGAGTCATAAAAAGTTAGAGCTTAAAGTTTTTCCCGCAGCAGGTTTCTCGTGAAGCTGATTTTGACAGGGTTTGTGTCATGTTTTTCTTCAAAAATATTAGATAGCTACATGTGTGTGTCTATGTTTGTCAATAAAATATGGTTAGTTTTTCACTGTTTGCAAAAGAACACTGCTTATTTTTTATTTTATTTTGAGGATCTTTTTCCAGTTAGGACTTATTCAAGAATATATATGTCTACAATATGAAAAAACTAACAGTAGGTTATGAACCCAGTTCTTTTTCATATACAAGTCTATTAACGTATGCAAGCAGAACAAGGAAAGGAACAATATAGTGCAAATGAAAATAGGTTCCAGAACTACCTTTCCATTAGACTTCAGTAAAAATATCTGAAACATTTCCATTTTTTGATCTTACAACCGAAGAATGATAAATCAAAATGTTAATTTTTATTGGATACTACATGTGTAATAGTTTAAAATAAACACTTACAGCACAAAATCAGATACAGTGTTGTTTACTATCTTGTTGAGACGTAGGTTCCCATTTTCTGGCTCTGTTTCAGAAGTGAAATTTAGATTGCTAATCCATTTAGGAAAATAACCTTAGTTACTGAATGTTTTTTAATTCATGCCAAATAATTAGCATTTTACTGCATAAGAAGTAGAAAAGAGGATATGATGTTCAGAATAAACAGTTGAGGCAAGGAAACATAGACTTCCAGGCAACAGCAGTGTTACAATTTTAATTTTTTTTAGTATGTGCCTTATTTTTTTCACAGACCCTCTTAATGTACTCTAGCAATAATCAGCAGTAGTCTAGAGTACACAGGTAAGACTTTCTAGATGTTAATTCTATGGTGGTTGTTTCAACTCTTCTACCTCTGCTCTCTGCTGGTCTAACAGAAACTTCAATCAGGAGTAGATTTCTCTTTCAAAATAAGGTAATGAAGACAAGAATAGTCAATGATCCATGTAGATTGTGGCTTTGGCAATAAGCATCTTATCACAGATTACCGTGTTCATCTCTCTGTATTTGTTTGCAAGCTGTGACACAGAAGGATACTAGCAACTGCAGATTTTAAAAAAAAATTTTAAAGAAGTCAGTCTCTCCCTGTCTCATACCCCATACTGAATCCTTATTATCACATAGCTTCCTTCCATGCCAGCTGCTTTATAATGACTTATCTGAGACTAATTTTGCAAAGAAACATAAGTAAAGAAAGTTAAGAAATCTAAGTTTAAAAAAAAAAAAAAAACAAAACCCCATATCTCAGTAGAAGTGCCCTGTTAGCTTGGAAAACTTTGCAGTCTGGCACATTTTGAGTAAAGCCTGTTATGAAGCAATCAGGCATTTCTACCAGTACATCTCAGGAGTTTGGGTTTTGTGTCTAGTTAGAAGAAATCACTGGTTATTCCTTAAAATGTACAAATCACCTGTGGATAACTAAAAGCTTTTTTCATAGTTGAAATCTGAAATCAAGCTGGAGGCAGTAAGACCATCAAGCAATAGAGCTGGAGATAGTAGAGTATGTATGTTCATTCTTTTAATAGGCATTTGGCCAAGTCATCCCTGTTTTCTCTTACAGTAATCAATCTTTTGTCTATCACAGTGTATGAAAATGAGTCATTATTTATACACAGGTGATTTCTAATTTTTAACGAATAACCAGTGATTTCTTTGGTTGGTTGACAAAAAAAAAAAATTTTAAAAATTGATGGTTCCTAACTTGAAAATTCACCATGAAAAGGCTGTATTAAAATTGTAAAACAACAGAAAAATAAATAAATAACTAAAAGACATTTATATAATAGGGATAATATTTATGTAGGCCACAGCTCTACATCTGGCTTCTGAAACTTAAGATTTTGTCAATATTCATTTCTGAATTCTGTAGTTATAATCATTAATATAAGAAACTAGACTGCAAGCATGGATTACAACCCTCATTTGCACATAGATTCATGCTACAGTTTGCATTATTTGTGGGCTCAACTAATGCAGTAATTCACAGAACCATGGCTGACTCCATAAGGGAGGAAGGCACAATATAGAGCTATTTGTAGTGAGGTAGCTTGGACAATGCAATTTACATTACAGCTCACAGATGTTCAACCAATTTACACATAATTTTACCAGTTCATTTTGCCATCTCTGTGACCCTGCAGATAAAAAATAAATTAAAACAAAAATACATTAAAAATAGTGTTCTCAGTAACACCATCAAGGGCAGGACTGCAAACTGTGATAGCCCTTTTTCTCTCAGGCAATTTTTATCCCCTAGAGAGACAAAAGCTGAAGTTGTTTTCTTCATTTTGTTAATACAAAGGGAAGGTAATAATCATGGATCAGAACTGCACAGATTTCAGAGAATGGGGGTATAGAAATCACTGTGGGGTCAGCTTCTTTTAAAAAAAAAACTGACAATTAAGCCAAAAATCCAATCCCAAATTTATTTGGTCACGTCAAAAGACTTAAGGACAGTCCAGCATTCCATTCATATAGAAACACCACAACGTCTAAAGTACAAATTTCATTTTAAAATTTAAAGCAACATGGTAAATACATCCTGTCAAATATATATTAATACTTGTTTGTTTCTGACTACCGCATTTGTATTTTTAAGGGCCTGTGGATGTTAATATTCTTGCTAAGTGTAACCCCTGTTTATCAAATCCATGTAAAAACGATGGAACCTGCAACAATGATCCAGTTGACTTCTATAGATGTACTTGCCCATATGGTTTCAAGGTAGGCACTGAATAAACAGGAAAAAGCTTGCTGCAATGTAAGCTTCTCCTTAACAACCTTTAAGTTGTTAAGCTCCTTTCCACTAGTGTCTGTATTTTCTTCTTAAATTATAATTGTTGTTCCCTGCATAGGGTCAAGACTGTGATATTCCCATTCATGCTTGCATTAGTAACCCATGCCACCATGGCGGAACTTGTCATTTGAAAGAAGGAGAAAAAGATGGTTTCTGGTAGGTTGTTTTCAATTGTAATAACAGGATGGAAAACTACTGAGCTGAAGTAATTTCGGTGTTAATCTTTGGGTTCTCTCTGTTTGCTGGTAAGTGCACCACAAAGGCAGATTTTCAGTGCTTCTGAAGTTTTCAGAACATGTCGCCGTCCTTGGAAAGCTTCTAAAGCTTTGAAACTGTTAATAACAAATGATTGTGATTAGTTAAGGCATATCAGGTCAAGACAACATAGTATTGACTCTGTTATGCTAATTAATAGCTAGCTAGATCCCTGCTGAAAAAAATCTCGCAATTCATCTGTTGTCGTGTGTATTGCTTCAACAGACAGCATGTAAATGATAAAATGTAAATCCCAGTGAAACAGAAAATTAATGATTCATTTGAAGCTCACTATGCCAGCAGATAAACATGCTGTGAGCATTTTTAATCTTGAGTTATTTAATCACACAGTACAATTACTCCAGATGTACTTCATGAATTATGAAATAAAGTTCTTTAGCATTCTTATGTGAAATTATTAGTCGTTTAACAATCTACACCTCAAGCCTGTTAGAAATGATACTTCAAAAAGATCCAATTCATTATCCTACAATTCATGACATTATTCTTATGTTTTAATGCAAATTCTGCCCAAAGATTAAATAGTTTTCTATTAAAATTTAAGCATATACATCTTAATTCTATGCCTCTAGAATTTAAAGTGACAGTCGTCTCAGAATTTGACTTTTTTCATTTATTTGTTTAAACACTATATATTTTGAAAATCAAAGCAATCTTATAATCAAAGCCACAGAAATTATAGATAGTGAATATTACAGGAAACTATATGTGTAGTCATGTTTCAGTGATCTTTTACATTTACTATCTATTTTGATGTATTTGTTTTGTATAAACACATGTAAAAGCAAAAAAAAATTACTGCTTTGAAGAGTTTATACAGACTTTGTTTTTATATATTAATGCACGTATTGTGCATGGAACATTAAACAGAGCTTTATATTGGTGCATTTAACTGAACGATAGTGTAGTACTATTATTGCATACTAATCCCTGATTCCACAGTCTTTTCCATGTGTTTAACTTTAAAAAAAAAAAAAAAGGATCACTTTCCGTAAGAAATATAATCTAATCTTATAATATAAAGGTAGCACGCTTTTCAAAAGAAATGTTCAGTGATTTAATTAAAGAAGCTCCTTAAACTAAAGATTAAGGCACAAATTTAGAAGCCTTTTTTCTGTAATTTAAAATATGAAAAATAAACATTTACTATATGGTGTTTTACATTATATCAACCATGTTCCTTTATGGGATAGTCATTATGAATTATTGTACCTGTTAATTACAGAACTTCTTGTCTGGTCTCTCCAGCTAAAATGTCCATGTGATTAGTTTTGTTTTCTGTATTACAGGTGCACTTGTGCAGATGGATTTGAAGGTGAAAACTGTGAAGTAAATGTTGATGACTGTGAAGACAATGACTGTGAGAATAATTCTACTTGCGTGGATGGAATTAATAACTATACTTGCCTTTGTCCACCGGAATATACAGGTAGGAGTATAAGAGAAAGTACAGGTAATTCAAGAATTCCTAGCAGAACAGTAGTATTTTTCAGTTTGTAGGAGAATTAGTAGTTACTCTACAATTGACTTAAAGCCAGGGTTCCCTCCATATTTCTCTCCTGTATTGTTTTTAGTCAAAAGTAGACTTAATGATCACTCATTAATTCCTTTGTTAGTTTTGCAATTACAGAATTTTGATATTTAAAAGATCATTCAAAATGTGTAACTCCCTACTGTTTATCTAACCCAGACACCCCAATAAAGAACCTCTGTAACTGTAGAGATCTGAAAAATATTTTGCTTTTATCCTGTATACTTCATGTTACTAACAGGGCAGAAAAGGATCTGTCTGTGCCATTAGGGAACTGAATTTGGCACCCCTGAATGCTGTCCTGCCCTAAATTAGAAACATTAATGCAGAGTGTGACACTTTTTGTTCTAGCACCAAAAAAAAAACCAAAAAAAACCCAAACAAAAAAAACCCAAGAATCATTAGAGAGCATCTAATTATGTGTTTCTATCAAGTTGACAGCCAGGCCAAAGCATTCACCTCTCTTTGAGACAGAGGGTCTCTTGCTTGCTGTCACCATCTCTGTGGGAATGGAGGATAGTTAGATCAGCAACACTGGAGAACAAGTAGTATGATCTGTTGCTTACATTGATCTGTTTTATAGTTTTTCTAACTAGACAAATCTATTTTCTGTTAGCTAGTTGACCACTAGGAGAACACAGAGCTTAAATTCGCAAAATGGTGATTTGAAATGTATAAAAAAGAAATGTAAAATCCACCATAACTTGGGAATTGACTCTACCCAGTCATCCTGTATCTTTACTTTAATCAATCCTATTGCCTCTGTCCGATGACTTTGTCACTATCCTCAGGGGGCACTAAATTTGAGCTCTGAAAAACTGGGAGGAGACGTGAACTCCTGAATTAATTTAATTTATTGGAAACACAGCTAACTCCTTTTTAATCCAAGGTATTTCCATGATTAGTTCTACAACCTGTTGGATTGCTCAAATGTTTTAGGGTATTCAAATTTAAAGTCAATATTTAAATCTTGGAAACCCACAGTGAGTGAAGACAATAGAACACAGGTATAAGAAATAGAACTTCATAATCTAATATATGTATTCATCCAGTACTTCAGCTGGGTAAATGTTTGGTAGAAATTTCCCCACACAGCATAAGCTACAATACTTACAGCAGTACAGGTTAAAAGTGTAAGTAGGCAGAATAAGGTATTTAATAATAAGTGGATGGTCCACATCTGGAAGAACAGACATAATCTGCTTAGACAAAATACTGTTTTGCCAGGTACTGATACCTCAATACCTAACAGCAATTGACAATTCAAGCCTTAGAAACAAATAATAGCTAACAGCATCAATAAGTAGAGACAGGTGTTTGCTATTTCTCCTATAACTATATTTCAGCTATATGCAAGTCAAGCTTCAACTCCCCTGGGATCAATTGCTACCTCCCTTAAAAATGTGATCAGATATTTTACTGTAGGCTGGAAGAAAGCAAACCAAGGTCACATCAGTCCAGTATTCCTGTTCAGTGGCTTCATGCTAAGATATTTCATGTATCTGTTAGGTAGTAGACGATTTTGCATGTGCATTCCTCCTCTGCAGCTTTGCAGGTGTTTTTACCTGTGTCGTTCGTGTCCTCATTTTTGACATTGCTGTAGATGCATTTAACTGCTCGAGTCAATAGCTTGCTGTATTCACAGGATGCCATGGGAAGGACTGTTTTGTATTAAATATTCATGGAGTGGATACAAAGGCTTATTTATATTTGCTAGCCTAAAACTTTGATTCAGTGTGCCTGTTGCATTTCTGTAGCATTGTAATTGAAATGTACATTTTACATTTACAACTGAAACAGCAATTGTAGCATTTCTCTATACACCTATACAGTTAGAGCAAAAAGGGGAGCATAAACATTGGTAACATTTTTGATGTTTGTATTGCAGTTGTGCTTCTTCAGTCAAAATACAGAAAGTATATTTTTTAATTTGATTCATAATTGTGCATAATTCTAAAAGGAAAATACTATGAGTTTACATGGCAAGTGTTTGCTAACTGTAATTCTTTCAGAAAAAGATTTGTTTTTTACAGATGCAATGCCTACTCATAATCGCTACTGAAGTCAGTAGGTCATGTGAGTGGGTGAGAATCTTCTCACCAGCTCTAAAATAAATCAAAACAATCTACTTGTAATCAGTAAGTTTAGCTGTTCTGTTTTTTTAAAAATGTTGAGAATTTACACTATCTCATCCGATTTTTTTCAACACCTTACCAAAAACAAAGACACATGTGGTTTTTTAAACATACAACACCAGAGCCTCAACTCATTTTATAGATAAATTGGGCAAAAACTGTAGCAAAAGTTCGGGTTTTTCATTCCACAGGATACAGTACAGTATTCTACAATATACTATCTATCTTACAAAGCATCTGTGGATGGGACACAATGTGTGAGATTCTAAGTCATTTTTGAGATTAATTGTAACGAGAAAATATAAAACATTGAGCTAGTCGAGGGGTCTTCACATCCATCATCCTTGTTCTTTCATAATAATTAAATAACCTTCAGTATTAAGAATTAGACTGACAGTACTCTGGACACATCAGGATCTAGAAATGGTAGTGTTCAGAATATAAAGTAATCTTACAGTTGCCTCAGCTCTGTAGTAGGTACCAAATTATTTAAAGGATTTTTTCTCTGGCCTGTAGCCTGATTTGAAAGATAACTAATGGAATCCCTGTCCAATATGGATACAGTGATTTTCATCAGGAACTTTGTAAACACTTGGATTTTGGTATCTGTTCTAACAGGTTAAAATCAGATATGCGTATTGCTGATGTGGTTTTTTATGAAAGGTATTTTTCACTAAATTAATCAATGTACTAGCTGGGCAAAAGTAGGTTAACAATCAGAAAAACAGGCTATATATTCAGTAGGTAAAAAGATTTTTAAATACAAAGATACTTCTCTCTAGCTCAGAAAGTCCCTGAGCTGTAAGTTGCTGGAGACTGGGACAGTGTACATACCGGGAAAATACCACTGTAGGCTTGTCCTGTTCTCTTTTAATTCTGTTGGCAATACTTCAAATTGTCTGTGTTGAAGATGTCACAGCATATACGTACTGAATGTGGAAGTGCACCAGCCCAGAATATTTTTGGGGGTGAATGGTTATCTGCAAACATGCTTTACATTTCAGTAGCACAGTATAAGGAAGAAGTCAGCTGAAACTTGATGGTATGAAATGTAAATCATTCTTCTTTAAAGTTTTATTTTCATGTGGAAGGCTTACTAGAATCTCAATCTGAAAATACACACAAAAACTATGAAAAGTGTTATAAAGAATGTTGCAGTGCAAAACCAAAAGTCACTTTTTGACTTTTCTAACAATCCCTTGAAAATTGACACTTCTCAAGTACACGGTGTTGATTTAAAAACGAACGATTAAAAACGCTTATTAGTTTTTTGCTTAAGAATCAGGAATCCATTTTTCTCTGCCTCAGTTAAGTTTTACAATTACCTCCACAGTTACAGGTGGAAAGACAAAGAATGGTATTTGCACTATACTATGAGCTTTCTTAAGATCACAGACTGTAACTCTGAAACAGCAGTAAGCAAATGGAATCAGCACTCAAAGTGTCTGATGAAACCTGGAGAAATAAAACATTTCAAATACCTCACTATGTCCTGCACTCTTTAACCTTGCTATTCTCTTAACATTATCATCTCCTTTATTTTAACCTCAGTCCAGTAAACTTCAGGTCATTTTATGTACATTCTATAGATTACAGATGATCATTTCTCTTGCTCATTATCATCAGTCATTAGATCATAGATCTAACTGATCCAGAAGTAAAACCTTTCTTATGCCACCAGTGGCATGTACTTCTTACTTTTTCTGTTTGTTTTGCTCTGCTGTAGGTGAGACTCTGAAGCTTGCTTCATTTTGCTATATCAACCTCTCTGCTGCTATAGTTGTGCATTAGCTTAATGTGCTATGCTGTTGTATTACAATGTAAAAAGTCTCTTGTCTCTTCTGTCTTTGTCACTGCAAGCTGCTAATCTGAATGAAGTGGAAAAAGGTCAGTTGTCTTTTAAGCCTATTTTCACTTACTTTGGTTTCTCACTTTCCTTTCCTTAAAGGTGCATGGATTTCAGTTCTTACAAATGACCAAATAAATCGTATACAGATAGAATTTAGAAAGCTCACTGCAAATCCTCAAATCAGGCACTTGGCTCTTGCTGTGTATACATGTCAGAAGAATGTCGTTGAGATGCAGATCGCTGTGCAGGAATACTTTAATACTACCTTCATTATCTTTTTTTCAGATGTATTAGAAATTTGGGCAGCCACTGATAGGACTAACAAAAAAGTTTACATGGTGATCTTCTGAAATCTTTATTCTGATCACCTTAAAGACATACCTTGGTTCCATTCTAATGTATTCTCTGGTTTATAGCACTGTTTTGCTTTAATTTCTTTGTTAGATTATGGTACTAGAAAATATGATGGAGTATAAAATGGCAATCTTGCTCATCATTTCTGTGACCTTTTTGTGCTGTAAATATCTATAGAATCTGAAATGACTGCATTAAGCTGAGGCTATGGTACAAGAAAGGTAATAGTGGAGGGATTTATGACACTAACTTTGGGTATTGCTGATTTTTAATTTTTTTTTTTAAGTTTCTGCCTAACACCTATCTCACTAACAGAGATGAACCATCTTCTGTACAATCGAATCATCTATACAATCTGAGAGCTAACATAATCATGACGATATATTTATGAACTTACATATTTAGTTTTAAAATGAATCATCTCATAGTGTATTTGCCATTAATTTCAGAAATATATTGTGCAGTCTGTAAAGAAGTATAATATTTCACTAGTAAAAATATTTTCATTATCTATGAAATAGCATGTTGAGCAAGGCTACAATTATACCATCTATGTTGATTACTTTAGACGTCTGATAAATAATTCTTACAATTTAAACTCAGAGCCTAAATTCTCTCTGTAACTGATGAAGAGAACCAGACATGTCCAGAAAGTGATTCCATCCACAGGTGTCCCATGTTTAAAGCTGTATTCCATTTAGACATGTTCCGTATTTGCATTTTATTATTACTTAACTGGACAGCAAAGATAGCCTCCTGTTTTTCCCTTGTCACTTCCTAAGTTTTTTTTCTACATTGTTCTGTTACTGCCCCAGTATCAAACTGGTTGATTTTATAAAAGAGTACTCGTCCCTAGAAAAAATAGAAAAAGTGCAAGCTCAGTATAAATAAATATAAAAGTTGAGTTCTTTGTTACTTTATTATTCTTGGTTTTAATTGGGGAAAAAAAAAAAACCACAACCCCCCCCCCCAAAAAAAAAACCCAACCCAAGCAGATTACAATAACTAGCTGTAATCTGTGAATCATGGATAAAAGTTTGCTTTGTAACTGATTTCCAGTAGCGCAAATTACAGAATTTTAGGACTGACTTCCGGAAATTTTAAAAAAAGCTTAATTTCTATGATCATGAAAAATAGTTTTTCAAATGGAATGTAAAGGGAAGATGCTACTATGAAGAGACTCAAGTCTCCATTTCAAGTTGAAGCAGCTGTTACCTGTGTGCAATTAGTCTTGCTGATAGTTTAAATGTCTTTAAATGTGATTAAAGGTAGAAAGGCAATGAATCCCGAACAGAACTGTACTCACTGTAAATGTGTTACACAAGTGTGAACTATAACATATTAAAATTACTGATTACATCAAGAACAAATTTCTCACAAACAAATTATCAAAAACCCAGGGGATGTGAACTAATTTCAGCACCAAAATTAAGCAGATGTGTATGTGATACACACTTGTATTAGCTTGCCAGCTGAACATGAAAGTTATGAATGGTCTGTAAGTTGCGTGGAGGATCAGTCAGTTTTACCATGCTGGTCATCTTTTGAATTGTGACAGTAGTAGGAAAAAAAAGAGATAATTTTAAGTAATCGTCTCAGTTTAGACAAGCCCTAGACACAGATATATATATTTCTATATGTTTCAAAACTTCATTACATGGCCTTCTTGCTACTACAATAAAGGAGTTGAGTTACTACTTTCAATTCACGTGGTAATCAAATAAGTACCTGACTAAAATTTAAGCATGCAAGTAATCAAATGCAAATCATGTCATATCAAACTTGATAAAAATTTTAATTATTTCATTAAATCAGGATCATAATCATCATTCTTGTAAGAACTACACATAAGTGTTACAGCTTCTTAGAATAGATACCTTTGCTGCTTTTGCTTTTCATCACTTACTGTAAAATTTTCTCTCTCATCTAGCTTAATATATGTCAAATGACTACTTTATATTAAAAGCTTGAGTATTAAAGTAGTTTCACTGTATTTTCATAAAGGGGGAATATACATGATATCCTTGGCAAGCTGAGCTACCTGCTACTAGTCTAGTCTGATCAGTGCCGTTACTGATTCTGGTCTATGACCCATCCTTTTGTTTTCCTTAATTGTCTTACAGCTTACCTGCCTTAAAGTTACTATTTCTTTGTTGTTGCCAAACAGCATATGCAAAACAACTAGAAATATTAAACTAAGTAAGCCCACCCCTTCTTACACTGAGATCCACAAGCATGGTGCCTAGATGAACAGAGTTAAGCAATGGTGAAAGATAGGAACAGTCCAGCAATGAATCGGATCTAGAATTTGACTTTAAAATTAAATTCCAACAAAATGTTCAGATTTCTGGTTATAAACTGCATCCTACTGGGGCTGTAAGCAATGTTGTCCCTCATACAGTAGATATTTTTATTTGTCTTTTCTGAGTAGTGAGCTCAAGACTTTAAATAATTTATGTTGTCTACTGTTCATCAAACTCAAGACTTCATAAAAATTCACCACTTTTCTATATATAGTTTGTTAAATGGCACTGACATTTTCCAACCACCCCTACACTCTATTGGCTATTTGAGGCAGAAGTAAACAGAGACCTCCAGTCAAAGGCTCAGATAATAATACCTAATTGATAGAACGTGAATACTGCAGAAGCTGACTCACAATACATTGCAACCAAGCTCAGAAGCTGGAATGGACATATATGTACACATATAAAATCCTGCTATTCTAGCAATTACCAGTAAGTATGTAATATATATTTGTTATTTTAGCTTTGGAACAGTGAATAAGTCTTCTAGCAAAAACCTGATTTTGATAATTAAAACTGACCATTCTTTCTTTCACATTCTGTCTGTAGATTTTATTCTAATATCTTATTCAGCTTTGCTAATACACTAGTGATTGTAAGCTTGTTTCTTCAGTAAGCTTGCCTGTAATTAGCAATGTACTATTATATTCAGAAACCCATGTCCATTTGTGTTAGAGCTCTCCTATTCATTCAGAAATAGTGTCTGACATTGCTTTATTTGACTGTGTTTTGAACTTATTGCCCAACTATTCAAAAGAACAATGATGTAAATCCTTTTTCACATCATTGCATTGTTCCTCATTATTTGTTGTACTATGTGTCTTTATATATTGGAAAATCCAGAGTTAAGTTTTTCTGTGATTTATAATCTCATCAAGTCTAGTTTAGTCTAGTCTAGTCTACCCTTGATTGGTTTAGTGTGGACTTGGTAGTGTAGGTTAATGGTTGGACTGGATGATCTTAAAGGTCTTTTCCAACCTAAATGATTCTATGATTCTATGATTCTAAGTCATAAGAGCAAATTAATATACACAGAGGAAAACTAAATTGACCTGTGAATCTAGCAAACTTATAACTTTGGTTAGTTAATCAAGGTTTACACACAATTCAGCATCAGTATTTAAGTTATGAACAGTTGCCTGGCTGTTTAAGTCTGCATCATCCTCTATATGTAGCTACAAAATCTCTGTAAATATTCCAGTCTTGACCTTGGATGGTTGTGTTCATTTGGGCTGTGCTGACCACACAGAGTTCAGCTGGTTAGCTGGTTGCAGTGCTACTCCATACCAGAATTCAGACTCCCTAGAATAATTAAGCAAGATGTCTTATGAGGAGAGTTACTGCTGGTTCTAATTAAACTTTGGAAGCTTTTCATACGATTTTTGACACTTTATCCACTGCTTATTTTTAAACAAACTAGTCTGTTGCTTATTTTCCTACATAAAGAAATGTTCCCATCTTTCAAAAACATAATTACTTAGCCAAGCTCTTACAGAAGCCTCAATTACAATATTATTAGATGAATAGAAGTATGTACACACACATTGGTATTAAACTTCCTTGACATTTGTTTCACAATCTTTTTTCATTCTTTTGAAGTATGGCTTTTAAAACATTGTGTTATGCTTCCCAAATCAGGGAACTCTCTAACATTTCATTCCAGTAAAGCTAAGGAGACTAACTTGGTAAATCTGATATTTCCTTCAATGAAGTGTTTCACTTCCATCACTATCTTTTCATTTCAGCAAAATTACTTTCTCCCCTTCACCTTGTCGCAGTTAAATTCTGAATAACACATTATTCATGAATAACATTCATTACACTAAAAGAGGTGTTGCTTTACAGAAACAATTCTTCAGTGGTTCAGATTCCATGTCACATATTTTTACTTACCTTCTCTATTAACTTCCTTGCAAACAGTTATATTTTGGTTATGGGAATGCTCCATTCAGAATATAAATCTGTTAACAGTACAAATGAAGACCGCACACTTGGATTATTTTGGTTTGTTCTTCTGGTATTTTTATTTTCATTCAGAAATTCAGTATCTGATGTACATATTTTGGATTCCATCTTGAATTTTTCTTGTTTTTCTTTTTACTGATCCTGCGTGCAAGTCTGTCATGAATTCTACTCTTTCTTTATAATGGAACTTTGTACTTTACATAAAACTGACTTTTTTGTTCATAGGGTTTTTTACATTATTATTTCACTACATGGACCGCCATGTTTACCATGTCCTTTCCTTGATTCCTGTTTCCTTCCCTAGGCTAGTTGCTAACCGACTGTTTAACTGAAAGCTCCCTCCAGTGATATGACTCTGACTTATTTCACAGTGCATACAATTTGCAAATGCAAGGGGAAACTTCCCTTCCTCTTATGCTGTCACAGCACAAAAAGACCTGTCTTTTAAAGACGTGAGTTTTTGAATCATTGTTTCTCTTCTTTTTCAGTCTATGCACTTTTCTACAGAGTAGTAATATCAAAGTCTGACCATAATTTCAAAAATACCTGATGATGTTTGCAAGCCATTTGGCTGCAGTAGGCCTGGTAGTGTAACATGGATCTTACGATTTGAAGTGGACATTTTTCAAAACTCTAAGCCTGTTTCAAACTTAAACTTCCAGTTTGACCCTCAGTCTCTATGCAGGATTCACAGCTACAACTTGGGAATTAAGACTTTTCAAGTGTCCCTGAGCTTTTCATGAGGTGATTCAGCTTTCAGTGTAGTTCAGAAGATATTAGGGCCATCAACCTATGACTACTAAAATGCAATGTACTCTTAACTAAGAAATCATGTATTTTATAAGTACCTTGAAGGGGGGTGGAAAAATTTAAAAAATGGGCAGGCTTAGACACTACTCAATAAAGCTGTTAGCCACACAAGAAATTTCAGAGGTCTGTGCCCAATTAGTGTCCTGTATCAAAATCAATGCCAGTTCAGTAAAGTTGACAGCAATGGTGAGATTGCTTGCTGCTATTATGCCAGTCCTAATTTACCTTTTTCTAGGTATTTTGGGGGGTTTCCACTGAACTTTTACTGTGATTCTAACTAGGGACAGCAAACCTCCAGCCCTGCTTGAAAGACAGGCTCAATATGTCACTTTCAGAAAGTCTCTGATATACTGCTAGAATTAATAATCTTGGGAATGTTTAGAGGTGTTTTTGTCCAAGTGTTGTAAGTAGTGAACAGCCATATTTTTATTCTTTGTAATCGGGTTTTCATATAATTTGCAGTTCTGCATGTAATTTAATATAGACTATATGCCATAATAAGATGTTTGTATTGGGGTGTGTGTACATCTATGCATATATATACATATATGTACGCACATATATGCACGCACATATATGCATTTCTACGCCATAGGAATGTGTATAAACTAGGTTAAAAAAACAGTGATTTTTTATTATTCCACTCCATGTTCCTGAAAATCTGAATTCTCTGTTCCCATATTTATCTCTCACTCTTAAATGTTGCTGGTCTTTAAACAGATTTCAGCTATTACAACAAATTCTGCAAATTGACTAAATGCTATGTGAAGAATTACTTCCTCTTATATACGTATGTTTGAACAAAACCCTTTGAAAAGAGAAAGGGATCTGTTTCATGTTTGATATGTCATGGGATGCAAAGAATCCATGGTATTTCAAGATTCTTTGTGCACTGACCTAGTCATAACAGTTGCACATTTCCAGACTAATAAGTCCATTGAGAGTTTGAAGAGGCTTTGAGGATAGAATTAAAATCCTTTTTATTAGTCATCTTCAGTGGCCTGCATTTGATCTTCATTCAGTTTCCTATATATATTGACTAAGTCACATTGTTACTGACAGTTTTCCTGAGGACTGTTAAGTAGCCTGTGCTTGAAGGCCATTTTCTTGTGTTCACTCAAAGTTCTGTTTGGTTTTGTAGGGAAAATGCACTACTTGCAAATTGGTAATGTGCTATTATTTTTTTATTTTTTTTTTAAAAAATCTTTGTGTAGAACCAGTCTGGATCTTTTGGATGGCTGCAAAGTACTTGTCCAGCTGGTTTTGGCTTCTCTCATTTTTGAAGATGTAAAGGTCCCATGTCTGATCACACTTAGCATACATGTTTCAGATGTGTTTTTATCCAGCATAACCATATTTGGCTCTGGTTCAGTTTTGCCTTTTTCTCTGTCCTTGCTTTAATGTAGACTGTTCCTCAGCTCTTTTAAATTTTGGTTTATTTGTCCATCATTTGAAATAAGTTCTACATAACCTAAAAGATAAGTCCTGGAAACAATGTCTCAAGTCCTGGGTAGTCAGTACTCATATTCACAATATGCAATTTTAAACACTAGTATGTAAGCACACTTACTGTGGAAAGGACAAATTTCTCTGGAGATCTGTTGAACCTGTAAAAAAAAGAAAAAAAGACAAATAGACCTTTAACCATCTACTGTTGCTTTCAGTTTATTATGATGTGTACTTCTATAATTCCAGAGAAGCCCATGTAAGCAAGAAGGCAGCTTCTGTGTGGTGCTAGGCATTTGGCAAGGAGCAGTGTATAATGTCAGAAACCTTATTGCTTAATGACAGCAGTAGCTGATGAGCTGATGAGCTGATACACGTACACACATGTGTATGTATTCTGGAAGATATCTTCGTTCATATACTCTCTCCAAAATCTCCACTCCAATGTTGTTATCCTATACCTTTCTCCCTTTTTCCAATCTACCTGTTCCTGATTCTACCCAAGTTGTGTTCCTAAATGGTCTGTCCTTCTTTCCCCATACCGTATTCATGGTGGTGCTGTCCTTATCCTCAGTACTGTGTTAACAGTTACAGGAAAGAGGTGAAGCCATTATACGCTATTTTAATCTCAGGCTGCCCTCCAGCAGATACTGATTCTTCAGCTAACTACACTGCAGGCCACTACCACACTCAGATAAATAAACTGAGGGATACCAAATATTGTGCCTCTTTGAAGGAAAGTTCAACTTGAGCAGCGAAAGTATCTGCTCATCCACTATCTTCTGCTCTTCATTTTGGTGTTTAGTTCAACTTCTCTTTGCTCAGTAGCTCATCTTTTATTACTTGACAAATGACAAGGGGCAACCCTACTCCTTCCCATAAGTTTTAGGGCCTGATAGACCTGTAAGGCCCTAAATTCAGCAGACACAGGGTTTATACCTGTTGATTATACATATATTATTCATATGGATGCTGGAATAAGTGTATCTATCTTACAAACCAGTGATAAACTTTGCGAGTGCACTATTCGTAATATCTTCTGATTAGTCAGTCAGGGAGATAGACTGTTGATCTGTTTACACACCTGTATTTCCTTGTCATAAAGTTGCAAATGAAATAATATTTTAATCATATTAAAATATTTTATAGATTATACAGCCCATGTTGGAAATTAGATCCACTGTTAGGCTTCTAGCAGCAGGGAAGGGTAGACATTTGACGTAGATTTTTTTTTTTTTCTTTTCTTTTCACAGAACAGATGATAGATAATTATGGTACATTAACAAATGCAAAAATTGGAGAGTCATATTTAAGAAAAAGTAGAAAGCAAGTTTTCATTTTGGGATAATTGGAATTATACTGACATGCGCTGATATTAACAGGGTTTTTTCAGGTAATAGATTACTTATAGGGGAAACCTGGGTATTTCTGTGTGTAATGAGCTTAGAAATAAATACGAGAAAAGCTTATTGATGGCTTGTTTGTCCTGGCAAGAAGGAATTCAATCACTAGAGTTTCGCTGTACAGCAGAGCTACATAAACATTGTACACAAAAAAATGTTTTTTCACAAAATCATCATTTATGTCCATGGATAGATGATTGACATTAAACTAATTTTTTTTATAAAGGAGTTATCAGAAAGATTAATATTTATTGGTTTATTTATTTATTGGTATTTATTTATTAGTATTTATCATAAAGGTAGTATTTATTATTATATCATGAAGTATGCATTTTTCAGTTTAACAAAATTGTAGCAGTTACTTTTAAAATAGAAACAGCTATTTTCAGGTCACTGGGATATTTTCACTGAATTGACACCATACATTATATTTCAGGTGAGCTCTGTGAGGAGAAACTAGATTTCTGTGCTCAAAACCTGAATCCTTGCCAGCATGACTCAAAGTGTATCTTGACACCCAAAGGATACAAGTAAGTCTAAAATATTGTCACAGTCCAACTGAATCTAAATTTCTGGGGTTTTATCCTGCTTAACTTCTTTTCCTTTTGTTTTAGTGGAAGCAAGTTCTGTTCTCAAATACTAATTTCAGTTATTATCAAGCTTTATGGCAGAATAGGCCATTATTTTCATATAGTTCTGCATTATTATCTTAAATATGTTTTACTGAATTTTACGGATCCTTAACAGTTCTAATTCCAGTCAGATTTTAAATAGGAACACAGGCTAGAGCAGTTAGTCTATGTGACAGTCTATACAAAACCCTTTTAGTAGCTTGGACAGTAGGAAAATAATTGCATTTAATTGAAGTGGAATAATTATACTGCTTTCTGAGAAGTAATTGTGAAAGAGATTATTAGGAAGGCACACTGGAAGGTACAAACTAAAGGAGTCCATCCCCAGGAAAACTAATCTTTAATTATGCCATAACCTTATCATAATTAATTAGTATGCACTATTTAACACTCTTTAGAGTGTTTTTAATAGGCTTTAAGTTAATAAATACAGGAAACCTGCAGCTTTCAATTGTCAAAAGCACCTGTTTTATGCACAGTATGCTCTTGTGCTAAAATCAGATAATTTATTATCATTCCTACTACTTATGTAATGACATTTTATTTAAAATATGGCAAAAAATAGTCAAATATCTAAGTATTAAAATGAACATGAAGTGAAGATTATAGTTTTCAACGGAAAAATAGAAAATTTGTTGGATTTAAATTGTTGTGTTACGTTTATTTTCTTCATGCTGCTTCAGTAAACCTAGTTTGGCATCTTATACTTTACTGCCACTATGGGGGTGGTGAGGCACTGGAGCAGGTTGCCCAGAGAAGTGGATGCCCCATTGCTGGAAGTGTTCAAAGCCAGGTTGGATGGGGCTTTGAGCAACCTGGTCTGGTGGAAGGTGTCCCTGCCCATGGCAGGGGGGTTTAAACTAGATGGTCTTTAAGGTCCCTTCCAACTCAAACCATTCTATGATTCTATGATCAAATTTCCAGGTTACTTTCTGAGATTGTAAATCAGAAAATAGCAATGTCAAGCATGTATCTCACTTAGTCAGCTTTTTAATAGCATTCTTTATATTCTTTTTTCACTTTTCTTATCCAAGGTTAGCTCAGTTGGTTAGAGCGTGGTGCTAATAACGCCAAGGTCACAGGTTCAATCCCTGCTCACTGCAGGGGGGTTGGGCTAGATGATCTCTCAAGGTCCCTTCCAACCCAAAGCATTCTATGATTCTATGATATATGTTGAATAAAAATTGAGACATTTGACTGAAATACTTAATTTAATGTTACACAGCTATTTAAATCACTTCTGGCACTTTAGAGCAAATTTTAGATACTAAAACAAACAACACGAAGGAGGGAATCACAAGATCTAATTAAATCAATTACATACATCTTAATTCAAAAAAAAATAAAATCGTGAGGATGCATGAATTTGTAATCTTTTCCATTCATTTTTCACAGAGTTCTGGGTATTCACTAAGTCTAATACATGAGAATTCCCTAAAGAAATGCCGCTAGCATTAACAATGAGAGTTGCATGGGGGGGGGGGGGTGGGGGGGCGGAAACCAGAAAAACATTACATACTGTCTTGAGGATATGCTGTTTCTAGTTCAGCGGGGGCTCAGGGAGGGAAGAGGATGTGTTTTGAGACTTCTGTTAGTTCACTAACCATGGAACTATTTATAGTCTATCAGGCTGGTGGAACTTCAAGGGGAAAAATTTATGCATAACCTTTGAACTGTATAAATGGAGCATTGGTCCATTCATAGCTGTTCAGTTGACAAAGAAAATATCCATCAGTATAATACAAGGCTTGGATTATTTTTCTTGGTTTCAGCAACTAAGCATATTGATTATTTTTAGTGTTCGCAGCCACTTACAACATCCTGTAACATTCTGCATTACTCATAAATTCCAAGAACAACTATCAAAATGATTCATGAGGGCTCTCTAGATTTAAACCACAATTCTTCAATATAATGGCAGATGAGTAACCGTGTGTAACTAGCAAACCTGTATCCATTACATATGTAGATTCCCCATATAACAGCATGATTAAGCTGCGTAGTCTCTACACACAAAGTCACAGTAATGCATTTTTTTCCGTGAGTTTTAAACAATTCAGTAGTTCCTTAACTTTGTCGTAAGTACACTGTATTGTTAAAAGGCACTGTGCTATCCCGCTTGCTTTCCTGTTTCACAGATGTGATTGCACACCTGGATATGTAGGTGAGCATTGTGATATTGACTTTGATGACTGCCAGGACAACAAATGTAAAAATGGAGCACAGTGTACTGATGCAGTTAATGGATATACATGTATTTGCCCAGAAGGATACAGGTGAGAAAGATCTGAAGACAGTATAAACATGTATGTCTTTTGTCAAAGTTGGGTTTTTCTGGAAATACTAATTTTTTCTGTTTGTATTTAGTGGCTTGTTTTGTGAGTTTTCACCACCAATGGTTCTGCCTCGCACCAGCCCTTGTGATAATTATGAATGTCAAAATGGAGCCCAGTGTATCATAAAAGAGAGTGAACCAATCTGTCAGTGTTTATCAGGCTACCAGGGTGAGAAATGTGAAAAGCTGATCAGTATAAATTTTGTCAACAAAGAATCCTATCTACAAATCCCTTCAGCTAAGATACGCCCCCAAACCAATATCACTCTACAGGTAAGATTGCTTGTGTTGCAGATTCTGATCTGGAAAAGAATGTAAATGACTTTTTATGGTGTGGAAAATTAGCCAAAGTTGTTATCGGCTCACTGAAAGAGCTTTTCACAGCTTGAGCTAAAAATCTAGAAGAGTCACTGAAATAACTCCATATTGAAGTAGATGGGCTCATTGATAGGAAGAGAAAGAATTTTCTCAGGTTGTCATTCAAGGAAGAATTTTGTAGTGAAGTAATAGGCTACAGCAGTAAATTCAGAGATTCACTTAATACAGCATTTTGATTTAATATTTATTTTTAGTACTTTCTAAGTGTTTCTTTCTTTTAACTAGATTGCAACAGATGAAGACAGTGGGATCCTGCTCTACAAAGGCGATAAAGATCACATAGCGGTAGAGCTGTACCGGGGTAGAGTGAGGGTCAGTTATGACACAGGATCTTATCCAGCCTCTGCTATTTACAGGTGAACCCTGATGAAACGAATTTCTAACTGAAACAAAACATGTGTTAATTCCTTATATCAGTCACATTTTTAGATGGTTAAAAGAAATATATGCAAATGAATGTATTGTCAGACATTTAAAAACCATTGCCAAAAAACACGATTTGGCTTAGGAAATAACTCTAATGCAGATATGTCAGAAAGATAATATATATTTGACCCATTAAAACTGAGTAAGAGTTAGCTTTCAGCAGAATATTTATACATTTGTGTAAAGCCCACTTGTGGAAGTGGAATTTTTTCCATGATCTTACTGCCAAATAATTTCCTAGTGTGCAGGGTAAAGTGCAGAACTATACTGCATAAGCAGAAATGAAATTGAAGCTTCTCTTCTCTTCTGTGTTAGGCAGGCATACAATGTGGGACTTTTTCCCTGGCAAGTGAAGAGAAAGCTAAAAACTTGATTCTGAAAAAAGGCACTACCCTTGAAAAATAAATGTTTTGTGCTTCGAAAGTCATTAAGAGACAGAATCCACATCCATTTCTGGAGCATAATTTTTCAGGGGATTTTTAAGTCAAATTTCTCTGATTCTCTGAAAAATTACCACCTGAATTTCCAGGGAGGTTTTATGTAACTTCTCAAGAATTTGCAGACAGACATTGCAAGAGGGAGCAAAAAGACAACAGGCATCACTTCTTGGCCTTGATTGCCTATTGTTGCTACAGATACATTCAGAAGTAAAGGGGAAGTGTTAAATGAGTTTTCCTTGAATCTTCTTTTTGCTGTGTTTACACCTTTTGTGTTGCAAAATTATATCTAGTGTATATTTACTTGCTAGAGTTTATAGCAGCTGACATTGTTCTGCATTCTATTAGGGACATTTCATTGAAAATAAATGATTTTTAGAAATGCTTGTACTCAAATGGCAATATAAAATCAAAAGCTTAAGTTTATATAGCAGGGAAACAATGCTAAACTTTGTTAGGTAATAACACCAAGGGAACTGTGGTTTTAGTAGATTACTAAAACCATTCCACAGAAAAAAACTCATTCCTATAAACTACAATATAAAGCTGTTTAGTAAAAACATAGCCTTTTACAATAAGCATCTTAAGGTTGCTTTTATTTTCTGATGCAATATGTATTTCTTAAGGTTTTTTTACAATTCCATGAAATGGTTTAACATGTGGAAATAGTATACATATTTTAATTGTATAATTTTTCATATATTAAAAATAGGATTTGACTTTACAGGAGATTGAAGTATTTCACACAAATTTGAAACTGCATGAAACATTAACTTTTCTCAGTGACTACAATTCAAAATAAGATTTTTCTTTTCTATCTGGGATAGTGCTAAAGAAGTTTAGATTGTTTTGTCAGGATTTTAATTATTTTTGTTGATTATTTTTTTTTGACAGGTACAGCTGTCTGAGAATAGGAATCAGGATCATATGTAATTTCAAGTTATTTTTGCTCCCATTTGTTTAATCTATCGAGAATACTTCTTCCCATTTAAAACATATATTTCCTTCTCATCAATTTAACACTTTCTTCAGTATTACTGGAATATACTGGAAGTACTGGTAATTCACACTGGCCCATTTTAGTTTTGTAGAAAAAGATTGGAAAACATTACTCATACAGGTAAAACTAAAAACCGTAAATGTAGAAGGGATTAATAACAAAGTAATCAATTAACAAACAGTCCAATTAGGTTAGTGTTACAGAACAATTAGAAGCATCTCCCCTACATAGTTGATCAGCTGTTTTGAATTATGTGACCAGTGAAAAATGCAGAAGAAAGGGATGGGAAATGTAGTGAAGTGTTACAGGGTTAACACAGTTGTTTAGTGAAGCATATACACACTTGTATATTATTGTTATTATTATTGTTGTTGTTGTTAACAACCTCCCTTTCATTTCAAATAAGAATCATGGTGAGTTTCTAGGAGATACTTGAAAATTGTCAGTGGTACTGAGATCAGTTGTAATAAAGTCTCTTGTCCTCGAGGGAAGTGCGTATGGTGGAAGCCATGTATACATTTCCACATGCGTATATGTTTGTGCATCCAGCGATCACTGTACAAATTAGATATTATTTATTTCCTATTTCAGGTTCTGGAAAGGAGTATAGTGTAGCACAGGATCTTTTACACATACCCTAATCCCTTCATGCTTTCCAACCTATTCCTGTTTTTCTAACTTCTGGTTTTAGCCATCCCTGTTTCCAGTTCTTACTGTTTTACCTTCCTAGGATCTTTGTGACATTTCCTGCCCTTTTTCAGCTCTTTACCTTCCTTTCACCCATTCATTGCATGTTGTCTTTCTGTACCTTCATTAGCTATTAAAGCTGTGTCCTATTATGTTTCCTGTCCTTCTTTCAGTCCCTCCCTTTGGTTTCTTTCCTCCCTTCCCTCCATTTTTCTAAGCCAGCTAGATCTGATCAACTTTGCTCAAAAACTGCTCACAGACACATCTACATTAACCTAGTGATTCACTTTTCCTTTCTCTGTTTCGTCCTTCTCAGTCTTCTCCTTGACTCAATTTCCAGTCCTGTTTTTCTTACAATCCACTACCATTCATTACTCTGATTCTTGCTTTATTCCATCTATTTCTTGCCCAGTCCTACCTCTTTCTTTTCTTTCTCTGTAGGCCTAATTTTTGCTGCTTCTCAGTGAGAACCACACAGTTTCTTTCTCTGTCCACATAACCTTGATCTAGCTAAGGCAATACCTTCTCTTTGAAAGGGTTGGCGAGCCCAGATCAGCAAGTACTACTGCAGCCCAAAAGTACAGCAGGAGGGAAGGTGCTAATCATCTGTGTGTTGAAATATAGCTATCATGGACAAAGAATTTGGGGATCTAGCCCTCCCATTTCTGGAGACTTCCATGTTTTCAAGATTTTAACACCTTGCCTCAGTGAATTTTCAGAAAGATGACAAATGGATAGACATGGTGCCAAATGTCACAACCTGCAAAGCAGGGTTAATAGAAGTGTAAGATAGGAGTGTGTTCCCTTCAGTTTGGGAAACTATCTGGTCTGTTTAGAAAAATAAAAATCAGTTCCAGGCACAATTCAGCATGTAAAATTTTAGAAGAAATAGTTGAAGTTCACCAAAATTATAAATCGCTAAAATAATATTGTGAAATAGTGTCAGGGGTTATTCCCGGTAGGCAGCTAAGTGCCACACAGCTGCTCACTCACTTCCCCTTCCACCCCCAGTGGGACAGGGGAAGTGATAAGGGAGAGTAAAAGTCAGAAAAATCATGGGTTGAGATAAAAATAGTTTAATAACCAAAGGAAAAGTGGAGGAAGAAAGAAAGAAAACAAAACAAGTGCTGTAATTGCAATCACTTACCATCTCCCATGGGTAGACCGATGCTTAGTTGCTTCCCAAGCAGAAGATGGCTAACCTAGCTAAACGCCCCTTCCTCTCCATTTTACTGCTGAGCATGACATTCTATGGCATGGAATATCTCTTTGGTTAGTTTGGGTCATCTGCCTGGTGGTGTTCCCTCCTAACCTCATGCGCACCCCTAATCTATTCACTGGGGGCGAAAGTGAGAAGGCCTTGACACTGTGCAAACATTATTCAGCAATAGCTAAAACATTAGTGCGTTATCAGCATTGTTTTGGTCATAAATCTAACACACAGCACCACATCAGCTATTATGAAGAATAACTCCTCCATCGCAGCCAGACCCAGTACAAATAGGTGATGAATTATAAAAGAAAGCAAGTTAATGTATTATGTTTTGTCAGAAGAAGACAAAAGAGCATTTTAACTCATAATGTTTAAGAACAATGAGGTTTCAGAATGATTTGGTAACAGGGTAGATAGTTTGCAGACTAAGATGGCAAGTTGCTTACAGTGAGAAGGACAGAAAGGAAATTAAAAAACTGAGAAGTTTGTCAAGAGATTTACAGATTTCATTAAGGAACTGAAGATTCATGGATAGTATAGGAAAAAGAATAAGACAAGTCGTACTCCACTGAACAATGATGAGATGCCTGAAACAGAGGCCAAAATAAAAAAAACAGCCAATAGAGTGATTCAAATATAAGTTTTATAATATAAATAGCAATCAAGAAATGGTCTGTTGAAAATGGGTCAAATGGGAGCTGTAAAGCCTACAGAGGTGCTTGCAGTAGCAACAAAACAAAGTTGCAAACAGATGATTTAATCGTGATAAATATGGAGAATCAACAATAACAGCAGTCTAGCTGCGTAGAGCGAATGAGAACTGATTTACCAATGGGATTTGACTGCAGAAAGAGCCATCATCCCAAAAGCACTAATCAGTCAATCTGAGTAACAAGATGGGATGATGGCAGTGCCAAGACCAATAAAGAAAAGTAATTCATTGGAGATTGTTATTTGGGAACAGTTGATCCACTTGGATTTTGTTCTGTCTGGACGTCCATTTTTAAATGTTAAATGTCTTTACACAAAAAAAACCCCAAACCTTTTCATTCTGTAAACTAGTTTTCACCATATATTTATTGGAAATATGGGAATATTTCTCCCCAAGTCATTCTTCTTCTATAGAGTTCCAGAAGCTTTAAATCAGTTTTTCTTACAGCTTTTCATTACGATCTATGCATTCAGCTCTCATTTCTCCAATGGGAAATGGGCTAGAAGTAATGTAAGTGCATTGGCAGGAAATATTGCACAGATATGCCTTGTGTTTATTTCCCCTTTAATTTAAACCACCCTTACCTAGGAGGGCTCCTCTTTCTGCAGTAAGTTTTTAGCAGTAAAACAGTTTAAACTAGAAGCTTTTAATAATCACTTTTAACAGAGACGCATTCCCTTTACACATTATGTTTTATACATCCCTGGAATGACCTTTTGCTATAAAAATGCATGTTCTGTGTTGCTCTCATCTTTTTAAATACTATTGTGTGAAAGGTTAGTAAGTTGTAAAATAACATGTTTCCTTGGAACAAGAACATTATATTAGGGTTTCTTGCTTACTTAAGAAGTCATATGCATTTTGATTTCTTAGCACAACTTTTTTCCTGGATTCATTGAAATGTGTTAAATAAATTAATGCTGGGACTTTTCTTATTGCTTGATCACAGCAAAAAAACCTCTTAATACCTTGAATACGCCTTACTCTTCAGGAATGATGAACCCTGACCTTTTCCTTCCCCACACAGAACCTGGCAGTCCCCCTCCTGCCCACTCCCAAAAAGTGTTTATTCTGCCACTGTCTGCTCTGTTATGTGTTTGCACTTTCACGTAAAACTGAGTTTATGTAAAGCATGCATGTTACCATGCAGATCTTTTATCTGTGTTGAGCTGAGCCTCTTCACATAGAGTTGTGTCATGGTTTAACCCCAGCCAGCAACTAAGCCCCACACAGCTGCTCACTCACTCCCCCACGGTGGGATGGGGGAGAGAATCAGAATAGTAAAAGTGAGAAAAATTGTGGGTTGAGAAGACGACAGTTTAATAGGTAAAGCACAAGCCATGCATGCAATCAGAGCAGAACAAGAAATTCGTTCACTTTTTCCCAACAGCAGGTAGGTGTTTAGAGCCATCCCCAGGAAAGCAGGGCTCCATCATGTGTACTAGTTGCTTGGGAAGACAAACACCATAACTCCAAACATCCCCCCTACTTCCTTCTTCTTCCCCCAGCTTTTATTGCTGAGCGTGACATCATATGGTGTGGAATATCCCTTTGGTCAGTTGGGGTCAGCTGTCCTGGCTGTGTCCCCTCCCAGCTTCTTGTGCACCCCCAGCCTGCTTGCTGGTGGGGTGGGGTGAGGAGCAGAAAAGGCCTTGACTCTGTGTAAGCGCTGCTCAGCAATAATGAAAACATCCCTGTATTATCAATACTGTGTCCAGCACAAATCCAGAACATAGCCCCATAGTAGCTACTATGAATAAAATTAACTGTATCCCAGCCAAAACCAGCACAAGTTAGAAATAAATAGCTAAGAAACTATTTGATGTGTCACAGCTGTAAACAACCATGTGAAAGCTGCTGATCTGTTCCAGGACAAAAGCAGTTAGGTTAATTAAAATGTCACTAAGGCTGTTATAAGGTAATTTGCTTGATTTTTTCCTTGAGATTTAGGAAGCTAATCCCTTTCAGCTATGCTGCTTTCCTGATGAGAAGAGCTAACTGACTGTTCAGTCCATCTCAGGCTATCATACAATTGGTTCATTTAAATAACCTTTTTCAAAGGCTTACGCTTACTTATTTGATGGTGCCCTGAAGCAAATAAAGGCTCTCATGGGAATGGTTGTAATGTCTGGTCTCTGGACTACAGCTCATTGTCATAACTTCCATGCAGCCATACATTCAGCTCTTAATTCTCCAGTGGAAAACAGGCTAGAAGTAATGTAAGTACAATGATATATTCAGTCCCAGCATTGAGTAATAATATTCTTTCTTCTCTGATGTACTTAAACTGTGTTCAGGTGCAGAGTAATTACCCTGTACTTAAACATTTGCTTTGTAGATATTGAGGCTGGTAAGCATAGGCAGCCATTTCTTGTACCTGTGTAGGCTTGTCCTTACACAGCATAAGCACCGTGCTTGAAACAAGCCTTTTCTGCATGACACCTTTTGGGCATTCTCCTATTAGTGGGTTCATATCTTGTTAGTAAGCAGAAGGAAATGGTATATGTAGGCATGAAAAAAAAATGAATATAATATTCACTGTGCTAGCCAGAAGCTGAACACATGGAAATAACCATGCCTAATAAAGATAACAAATTACTTTATTGCTAGCGTCAGTGGAGCTGTCTGGACTAACGGTGTGATTTTTGTCTGGCAGGACTAAGCTTAGATGCAGTTCCATATTCCATGAAATAGTAGGTTTATGTATCACTGGAGTCAACTCCGTCGTTCAGACTTGCAAAATATGTAAACCCAATACTACACAACACGTACACACGTGCGCACAAATAATATCTTGGAATAACATTAGAATCATAGAATGGTTTAGGTTGGAAGGGACCTTTAACGATCATCTGGTTCCAACCCCCCTGCCATGGGCAGGGACACCTGCCACCAGACCAGGTTGCTCAAAGGCCCATCCAACCTGGCCTTGAACACTTCCAGGGATGGGACATCCACAACTTCTCTGGCAACCTGTCCCAGTGTTTCACCACCCTCATATTAAAGTTTCTTCTTTACGTTACCTTCTTTTATTTATAGCTTCTATCTAATCTAAATCTACCCTCTTTTAGTTTAAAATGGTTACCTCTTGCCATATCACTACATGCCCTGGTAAAAAGTCTCTCTCCATCTTTCTTAGAAGCCCCCTTAAATATTGAAGGGCTGCAATAAGGTCTCCCCGGAGCCTTCTCTTCTCCAGGCTGAGCAACCCCAACTTTCTTAGCCTTTCTTCGCAGGAGAGGTGTTCCAGCTCTCTGATCATTGTTGCAGAAGAACTCCAACCTTTTTTTGTGTTTGGCTTCCTGCCTAGTAATGTATGTTGACTGATGTTTAGAATATCACCTATATTTACACAGTTCATTACTTGATGAAGACAGGAATAACTTTGAATGAAGAGGGGCTATTAATTTACAATACATATTATTAATAGAGTGTTGTTGATGGGGTATTATATTGTATTAGCTCTTAAACATACGTGCATGTCCTTGCTTAAAATCTAGTTTTCAGGAGACTGCAGTCCTGGAGAAGTTCTGTTCTGAAGCTGTATTAACTATTAAAGGGGAAGAAGACCGAAAACTGTTCTAACCAGACCGTCAACTGTGTAAAGTTAATATTAATGTTTATTTTGCAGTGTGGAAACTATTAATGATGGCAATTTCCACATTGTGGAGCTGCTAGCTATGGATCAGATTCTGTCTTTATCTATTGATGGAGGAAGCCCCAAGATAATTACCAATTTGTCCAAGCAATCCACTCTGAATTTTGATTCTCCACTGTATGTAGGAGGTAAGAGTATCTTACTGCTTCTTATTAACAGTATCATAGCTAATTTATTCTGGTAACATACATTAATAAACACACGGTAAGAGACTCATTCACTGAGATAACACCTTAAGATGAAACTCCAGCAGTTAATCTTGATAGTTTCAATTTTAACAAATAGAATGTCCTTAAACTGCACCTGTTGCTTTTTTATCAGTATGGATATTTTATGCCCACTGTAAAAATCTGTAATTTTCTACTGGTATGTAGCTTTTTACTATACTGAAGAAGTGTGTTTAACATTGTTTAGCTACCTGAAGATGCAGTAATGCCTATTCAGAAAGTGTAGAATGGTAGCATTCTGTTTTGATGATGTTTTACATTTCTATTTCACTGTACAAATATTTGCAGGAAATGACAGCAAGGTATAAAGCCATGAAGTATAATTTCTGTCTGGACATCTTATTGCTTAGGGCTGATATGAGTTATGACATTAGGTAAGAAGGGAACCAAGTGGACAGTTGCCTCACAGTGTGTGGCAGGGTTTGGGTTTTGTTTTATTTTGAGAAGAAAGAATTGTTTGTTTCAGTAAAACTGGCTGTAGGTGTTTGTGGAAATAAACTATTTGAAACATTGTTGATCATTTGCTGCAATTTACTTTGTAGAACTATGGATTCAAGCCCATTGTTTTAACCAGCAGTTTCTGTTGAATTTCTGATGGGCCTGCATAACCTAGGTAAAAGAGTCAGAAACGTCAGCCTCCACTGCATGCCTTCCTACTGTCCTTCGTAGGAAGTCCAAGTTCTTAGTGATCAGAGAGTCAGCATGGTTTTTCAATACTGCTGATCTTCTACCAGTCTTCATCTTCTACTTAGTTTAACTGTATGCTCTTATAGGAGACATGCAAGGAGTCGTCTTCTGATCTGTTCTTTCTGTAAAAAGAAAAGAATACCTTCTTTCTTTTTCATTTTGTTTTGTGTCTGAGAATAAAGTTTTTAGACTTGAGCATCTTGCGTCCTTGCAAAAAATTATGCTACCAGTAGTACATTCATGAGATGCCTATTTTCTCTAGCAAAGGTACTGTTTATCCTCTTTCTAAATATACAGAAAAGCTCAGGGTAGCTGCTTAGATATATCTCTAATGGGAAAGAAAAACAGGAAGCTGCTTTGATTCAGATCAAGAATCGTCTATTTCTCCTATAAAACCAGTATAACAAGTGCCTCAGTTGCAAGTGATGAGGGGTAAGTTGACTTTTGTCTCTGAAAATCCCCATTCTTCCCTTGAAACACTTCAGCTTTGTTGTCAAATCTTTTCAGATTTTGTGATTGCCTCCTTCCATGTAAGATGGGAAGAAGTACAAGATAGAATTCAACATTAGTCATCACTCCCCAGACCAGCAAAGAAAAGAATTAAAATTATCAAATGTATGAGCTGCCTTTAAAATTGCTTCATATCATGAACCTTCGAAGGAGGATTGCCTTGTGGAAGCACATCTGCATTTTTTCATATGTAGCAGTTCTGCAGTGTTGTTTACATAGTGTCCTATGCCAGATTTTTGGAAGGAGAGATGGTCCTAGATTCTAATAAGATACTGTGTGCTTGCTTACTTCTGTTGTCAACATCAGCTTGTTATTTAATGACTGCTAAGGCCAATTTTACTACTTCTTGAAGACTGAGCTTAGTGCAGAATCATCCTTCTGTCTGTTATGGGCACATTTTAATGAAATGAGGCTAGACTGCCAACTATAAACATTTATTTTGTGCTGTGCTAACACTTAACTTGTTGATTTGTCACAGTGGTTCTCCTCCTTGCTTCTTCACCTTGCAGATCTGTGTCTCAATTACAAAAATCATAGTAATCTGCATCATCATTTTGAAGTATCAGAAGACATAATTTTTGGAAGTAACCTTTTCCTTCAGTGGTTTGATTCCTAAAAGCAGGAGTCTTTTCATCCTAGTGCGTATTCTTTAGAGAGGCCCTGTGTTACTTCTATTTCTATTCTTCACATTCAGGCTCCAAGCAGACAATTATTTCTGCTGTCATAGAAAATGTTGGTCCAAAACAGAATGAAAACCATCATTAGAAGCACATTATTACAAAGTAAAGCAAAAAACCTAATTTTAATCTTATTAGAATCTAGGTTGATATTCAGCTCTTAAACTTTTCTGTTCTTTATCTATGTTTATCTATTTATGATCTGTAAAACTCTTGAGACAGTTAACTTTCACTTGTGTATATTACCCATCTTTTTGAGATTCATTCAATTTTTTCTTATCCAACTGTATCTAGAATTTTTAGAGAATTCAGTCACACATTTCCATCAGTTAAGAACTCAAATTCTCACTAGGATTTTATGCAGTATTTTTATCTTTGCCAAAGTCTTAGTTTGACACCTATATCATCATGTAGCTTACACTTACTCTTATCACCTTCCTGTTAAAATGGCATTTCTGGTAAGCATCACCTCAGCTGGCAGGATGAAATTCAGACTTGACAGCAAGCCCTTGTATGTTTTTTTCTCTCTCTCATTCTCTCTCTCCCCCCCGCCCCTTCTTTTTTTTGACAAAGTTAATCTTGGGTCACAGTATTTGGGTTGGTTTGGAAGGGGTAATTCAATTTTTTTTACAGAAAGTGGGCTAATCGACTTATAGTCTTTTTTTTTTTTTTGACCTTTTTTCCAACTGTATGGCTCTCTTGTGTGGTCAGAATACACATGCTAGATATTTTTCAGTCTTTCTATAACAGATATCAGTAAATCATATTGAAAGCCCATGGCTTTTTGTAAAAAGTCTTAAGGGACATTCTGTTTCTTCTCAAAAACTCTTCACAGGGGTCACAGACTTCACCTCTACTTCATATTCTTCTCTCAGAAATTAGAGCATATTTTACTAGTTGAGAGTAGCGCCTTGTTTCATGGAAGTCCCTATTTCTGAGACAGGTAGGGCATCAGCTGCTTTTCACTTGTGCCTGCTCTGTTCTAGAAGCTTCTGAATGAGATAGTCATACAGTAACACTGTCAAAATGAGTGTTATTTAATAGGGGTCTTACAATTTGCCTCCTTGAGCAGTAATTTGGTAATTTGCCTGTAGTCAGGTTCAGTGATCAAAAGCGTAACGGGGTACAGGAACTACTTTCTTACCTTTTGGAAAATAGGGCTGAAATATTTGTCTGCATCGTTTCTATGGCAGTTCTTTCCTAACTATAAAGAACCTTTACCTAAAAATTATCTAGGAAATATTGCTAAAGAATATGAGCGGCTTTTGCACACACGTTGGCCTTCTAACACTTGGTAACTTGCTAGAAGAAGCAAAAAGTGTATACGCTAAAAGCTTGTGTATATGCTTGCATTGTGTTTCCAAATGTCTCCCATATTAGAGATCATAGACAAAAAATTCTCTGAATCACATGTGATATACCTCATATTATCTGGTGTGATACATGCTGATATGGTTCCCAGAAATCATATCTAAATTTCCTGATGCTTACAAGTATAACATATAGTTTAGTATTGCATTGATGTACTTAGTTTTATGCAGCTTTTATTTTTACAATGGATAAATTCAGTGCATCTATTTTGCTATTGGATACCTCAGGCCATATGCCTAAACATTTGCTGAGTGTTGCTTTCAAGAGACATCAGGGTGAAGAGGCCTTGATGACTCTGCCTTGTCCCTGGATTTTGAGAATATGGCACTTTTGAGGAAATGGAAACATGATTGTCTGCAGTCTGAGTCCTTTAATATAATAGTCCCAAGCCTATTTTACTTAACTGTTAAGATCAAAGAAGATTAGGCTCTTCAGCAGTATAGATGCAATGTTGTTCATTTCTATAATCACTGAAGCTTAGCACAAAAGAAATTACAATAACCTCTAAATGAAAGGCAGGTCTACTTCATTAGGTTGCGTAGCACTTCTGCATTACTCTTAAATGTTCAGAGGAACTATATAAAACCATTAGAAGTATCAGTTTATATGGTTAAGGAGCAACTATGCAGAACATTGCCTTTTTCTGTGTACCTTACTAAGTACCAGAATGAAAACTGTTAATTTTGCCTATGAATAAAGCTGTGCAGGTAATAAGCATATTTATTTTCAGGTAAACAGATCTTTTTCTAATGCTCAGTACACTTTGATTTCCTTTACTTATTAGTCTCAGGAGGTATATAGGCATTTCTGTATTAATTATTTGAATGTAGTATCTTAAGGACTAACTAACATAGGCCAATATGTTGGCAATAAGTTAAAAAAAAAAAAGAAAAAAAGCAGGGGGTAGGAGTAGAAGAAACTTCATTTTTACAAGGAAAAAATGTTTAACAGTAATGTTCCTTCTGAATTAGTCTTAAATGATTAACTGATCACAACAGGATAACTACATCGCATATACCTCCTGCTTCAATTACACCTGTAACAGTTACAGACTACAGCAGAGGAATTATTCTGAAAATGGTCAGCATCAGGGACATTTGCACTATCTAGAAATATCTACACATAAGTATTTTGAATTATTGTTATTACTGACTATCTTTGTTTAAAACTGTAATGGCAAACTATGAGTGGCTTTTTTACTAATCTGTTTTTGAGACATACTGAACAAAAATATTTTTGAAAGTAATGGAACCTCCTCCTGTTGAGCTTTTCTTTCCAAGAATTTTCACTAGCAGAATTTCACATTTGAAATGTGTATGCCAGCTCCAAATTGATGAGCTGGTCCTACTAAATTCTTCTGGATTTGAGTAGCAGCTTACAAAAAAATCATGTATCAATTGCTACATTTCAACAACTTTTGTTTTTCCAAGATTCAGAAGCTATGTACTATCCTGGACTTGATTTCACTAGGTCAAAACCAGGCATGTATCTGAACTTTTTCACCGTTGCGAGCTTCCTGTATGAAGTCCTACATACCTCTTTTTAGTTGGATCTAGACACTTACGGGTCTGGAGCTGGTTTACATGCATGCTTGACAAATACTAGATCATTGCTCATGGCTGTAGGCTGAATATCTAAGAATAATTAATTAGGAATAAATATTTCTTTAAAAAAGGTTTAAAAAATAGGGAAAATGGTATAGAAAATTGTACCAAGGACTACATTGATTATTTGCTATTATTAATTTCCTAGGGATGCCTGTGAAAAATAACATAGCAGCTTTACGTCAATCTCCAGGACAGAACGGCACCAGCTTCCATGGTTGCATCCGTAATCTGTATATCAACAGCGAACTCCAGGACTTCAGAAATGTGCCACTGCAAGTGGGAATTCTGCCAGGTTGCGAGCCTTGTCATAAGAAAGTTTGTGTGCATGGAACATGCCATGCTACCAGCCAGTCAGGCTTTTCCTGTGAGTGTGAAGGAGGATGGACTGGACCCCTCTGTGATCAACAAACTAATGACCCGTGTCTTGGAAATAAGTATGTCCTTCCTCAAGACAGAACAGTAGTATAATATGCATATAAGCCTCCTGTTATATATATTTTTTTCATACAAGTTCACACTTTTTTCAGCAAGAAACAAAATATCCTGGGCATGTAAAAGTGAAAACACCATCCCAGTTATAGTATATTCTTCCCATAAACTTAATGAGGAAAAGTCCCCAGTTTAAGGGAGCAGATATATACATCTCACTAAGTTCTGCCTAAAACCTGGGATATGCTCTTACATACTTCTGTATGGACTACTGTAATGAGATACACTGATGCAAGTGTTGGTATAACATTTGTTACAAAAATCATTTAGAAGAAGTTGCAAATAGAAAAAAAAAATCTACTTGCCTATTTATAATTGTATAGAATGAGGAACTACAGTTATTATTATTCTCTAATGTGTTTTAAAAACTTGATACAATAGATATATCTAATATTTTTGTATTTTCACAGTACCCCAGGTTTTAGCAGGAACTTCTAAGTCCGTGTGTGCTAATTCTTTTTGGTGATTTGACTAGAACTTTTTAGGTTAGGCATTTTATGTATGTTTATAGAGAGGGTTGTGTATATAATATGTGTAGAGAGCGAGCGAAAGATACGTATATATGTGTATATAAGAGTATTGATATCTGTGCATATCCATCTTTTAAAATTACTATAGAGACAGATTCAGTTTTTTGGCTCATGGTCTCCCAGCACAAGAAGATAAGAAACTTCAGAAGTTCAAAGCTCTTCAGGATTTATTGGTCATGGGCAACAAGATGTCATTCTGTTTGCCCTTACCACTATTCTTCTACAGTTTGGCAAACATATCAGGTTTGGGTTTGGTTTTTGTTTTTTTTTTTAAAGTAAGCCTGCTTGGATCTTTTGGCTGCTGCTTTTTCAGAGCTCTGGCCTATATAACTTTTGAGGACCAGTGGCCTGAGTTTCCCAAGATATTCTAATAAGATGATTTTCAACTCCCATATAAAATGATGTTTAAGTGATCTTTTCACATGGTGTGTGTGGAGAGTCTGACCCTTTAAAGCTTTATACACCAGTTAGCATGCTTTACAATGCAGTTAGCATTGTTTACATTGGTTATGGACTCTTTCAGTACTATTAAGTTTTGAATTCTTCCCAAAGCCACAGCAGTTAATTTTTGAGGCATATCATCATAGTACTTCATTGTTCTTGGGTCTTTTTCTTACCCTGTCCTCTTTCATAGTAACTTAAGAGATAAAGAAAGGAAGTCACAGCAGGTTAAAAAATACAAATGTGATGTCTGTCACATCCATTTTATACTTCAGGAGTCAAAAATAACATGGAACTGTAACCATCAAGTTCTATAATAAGAAAAACCAAAGGATTTCCTTGAAGTGTCCTTGAAAAATTAGATTCTATATATGTTCTTATAACTATACGCATCAACACCCAAGCTGAGTTCTTTTTGCAATAAATTACAAAACTTGGCAAGTATCGGATACAGGCAGTATCAACGACGGAATTGAGCATAACTTTAGTATTTCATAGAATCATCAAATCATTTAGGTTGGAAAAGACCTCTAAGATCATCCAGTCCAACCATTAACCTACACTACCAAGTCCACACTAAACCAATCAAGGGTAGACTAGACTTAACCATGTCCCAGAGTGCCACGTCTACCCGTTTTTTGAACACTTCCTATTTTGTTAGCTCTTGAAAGTATTGGGTTTGTTTCAGCTGTGTACATTGCTGAGAGCTTTTAGGAGAGAAAGCCAAACCAAAATTGTTTATTTGGAGTGAAAGAGGGTTTCGTGGTTCTTTAGTTCCTGGGGAATTTGATTCCGTATTTCTTGATTCATCTCTAAATCCTGTCTATTGAATAGATGCATTTTGTCTGTTTAACACAGTATAACATTGCACTTTATCTGAGAAACAGACTTGTCACTGTAATCTCTGTTTTGAAAATGTAGGGGATCTTTTAGAGATCCCTGCAAACCATGAAAAGGCTTAAGGTTTAGATTTATTTTACCTAAATCTCAGTGCTTGACTTACGAACATAGTGACCAAAGTTTGCTCTATAGTCAGTAAAGGAATAAACACATTTCTAAAGAGTAAATTAGACCTCAAGTGGTCTAATCACCCTCTGGATAAGCTCATTTCTCTCCATGATTGTGTGGGGAGCTTATGGCAATTATATATCTAACTTGGGTGCCTGACTAGGTACCTAAAATTAGATAAGATGAAACTGTGCCCGAGAGTTTGCACTTAGCTTGACGTTCCTTTCAGTACAGTCTGAAGATGAAATTTAGGGCTTCAAAGAACAGGTGGAAGCAAAAGTATGAGAGTTGGCATTAGCTAAGATTTAATCGTCTTCTAAGTCAAGCAGAACTTTACCAAAGAGCCTGACACAGATTGCTTTGATATCTAAAACAGCCTGTATAGAATATATCATGATGTCAGTGTCACCTGAGTAACTTCATACATGAGATTTCCTAAAAGTGGTTGTTTTGTAAACAGTGAACAGATCAAATGCTAAACATAATGAAACGAAACAAAAGCTATCTGCCTTGTGACACTGTCTAAGCCTGCAATTTTGAGTTGCTTAATCTCACAGTCTTGGAATATCAGACTTCAACCACAGGAACAATTTGGAGTTTTTTAGGGAACATAGTTGCTTCAAAAGTATAGACTCTTGCATAACAGGGAAGTTGGAGGTGCTTAAGCTATTAGTTAAGTTTTATATTTGCAGTTTTTAATCCCAAACTGGATATGTGAATGGAGGCTATGTGTTGTGCCTTCCATTTAAATATCCTGTGATGAGGATGACTTCACATACTCTTTTTCCTCCAAGTTACACCATGCCTAAAGGACTTGCACAGAATTAAGGGTACAGATGGAGAATTTTAATGTAGATTTCACTGATGAGTGGCACGTGTTGATACTTATAAACTAAAACAGTTTTAAATAGTTAATGCAAGTTTGTCAAAGTTAGTGGTGTGCATTCTTTTCAAGTTTACCAAATTTCTTACTGTACTAAAGGAGTACAAAGCAAAAAATTTCCAGATACACAGACTATGTTATCTAAAAAATTTCAAAATGAGATGTTGTTCTTAACAGAACTCTTCTTTTAATATGGAATGCAATTTCATATGAATTTTTGCCATCTTCAAATTGAAACAAAGGATTTTATTTTAGATTGAATGGGATTTTTTTTTTTAATCTAAAGCTTTTTGTTTATTTATATATTTATTTAGGTGGCTGCCACAACCTACTAAGGAGGTTGTGGGCTCAGGGATCTTACGATAGAGAGAGGAAAAACATTAGAGAGGAGAAACATTAGGGTGGGTGACTGTGACCTTGAATGTCAGGATTGCATTCCCCTCTACAGAGGAGTCTTCACTGTGGTCTCCCTAGTAAACAGTATGTAGATAGAAAACTTGTATATCAAGACAACAGTTAAAATAACATTATTTCTAGGAAGAAAGTTATTGACCCTGTGCCACCAAATGAACAAAGGGAGGTGATTTTATTCCAAGTCATTGGTGATGTTTTCAGAACATGAACTCCCCTAATCTTCAGCTTACACCTAGGAACAGGTAATTAAACATCCTCCCTTTGGGAACCACCACCTCTCTCTGAAGAGAGGTAAGACCAGCTATGTGTTCCCTCACTGTACATCAGAACTTAGCAGATGCAGCAGATGGGTTAATCACAGCCTTTTTTTGTCTAATGACAAGATTTGAGCCTGCCACAAATGTTTGCCAAAGCTCAACCAAGACAGTAGCTAGTTTATTTAGCCACTTGGGTGAGACTTGATAATATGCAACCTCATCTAGTGTAACTGCATGAGTACCACACGAGTGCTGTTGGCTTTCAGTGAAGACCTGCCTCATACATTGTATGACCACGGTACTGGCAGCTGGCAATGCAGACTGATGTATTTGACGGAGGAGCATGTGGTCAGCTTTGAAACTGCCATTGCTGGGTCAGGAAAGTCTCAGTTAGGCAGCGCCTGATCTCTCTTTGTGCTCGGAGCCCCGTACTTCATGAGTGACAAAACGGGTTTTTTTTAAATGATACAAGAACCAGAATTTCAGGTGAGCATCCTTTTTCTCTACTTAATTCTAGTGAATTAAATTTGGGCTTGATTTTTGCTGTGTTGTTCTCAAAAGCATGCTGAAAATTTAGGTAGACAGGAAATGTTGGGTTTAATAACTGTGGCCTGTAAAAGTCTTCCATAACACATCTACAGTGGCTGTTTTCTGGTGAGACAGAGTTCTGTACTGCACCTTGTTTTGTGTAAACCTGCATACCAATTCTAAATCACTTCACTGCATCTCACTGAAAAAGTCCATCAGAAACAAAAGCAATTTCTTCTAAGTACAGTCCAAAGTATTTGTAGTTAATGTTGCTTAGCCTGAACTTTGATGAATAATTTATTTTTATTCTCTTGGGCTTGTTTCCCCTGTAGATGTGTGCATGGTACCTGCTTGCCGATCAATGCGTTTTCATACAGTTGTAAATGCCTGCAGGGACATGGGGGAGTCCTCTGTGATGAAGAGGAAATGCTGTTTAACCCCTGCCAATCCATCAGGTGTAAACATGGCAAATGCAGGCTTTCAGGACTTGGGAAACCATATTGCGAATGCAGCAGCGGATACACGGGGGACAGCTGTGATAAAGGTAAAAAGAAATCTAAAATCATGTTGTTGTTTTGGTCTTAGAAAAGAGGGGGTTTTTATTAAAATGAACATGAACAGCCAAAAACATTACCAACTTTTTTTTCCCCACAATACACACATTTGTTGCCTTTTTTTTTACCATAAGAATTTATCTCGATGAGAGAAAAATCAAACTTTTCCCATGAATTTGTTTACATTTTGAGGATTTTTTCATCAAATGTTTTGCTGTGAAAACATTTCTCTTTTTTGCCTTCATTCAGAAACACATTTTTACTATATTAACTATTACCTTTTACCTGCTGTATCTTTCTGTATTTATTGTTTCTCTGCCTTCTGCAACTGAGAAGCCAAATCCAATGATTCTGCTCCTAGTTTTATCACAAACTCTACTTTTGACCTCTCAGCTTCAACTGATTTATCACAGCGAATTATGCAGGTGAGATGGATGAAAACAGGATGACTTTTCCCCCTACCTTTTTCTTTTTCCTTTGTCTATCAAAGCTCTCCCTCTCCCTCTCTTTCCCTTACCCCAGATGGCATTTATTTTGTATTGTACATAGATGTGAATAGAATAGAAGAATATGGTTGTAGAACTTTTAACAGATGTCTCATTTTTAGCTGGTTTTATACCTCAGTAATTTATGAAGTTAGTGGAATGTAACTTGTATTAAATAACAGTTTGAATAATATTAAACTCCAGGTCTAATAAATTAAATTGCATGCTCTGTGAAACATTTCCCTATGGTAAATAGAACCAGCTGCAAGCAACGTAGGAACAGAAGATGTGTATTTTTATAAAAGAGGAAAAGATTTAAGCTTCCAATTTTCTTGTCATTGTAATAGCTTTGTATTTATGGTTTACATATACGCAATATAAACTTTACTGAAAATAGGACGTATAGGAAACAAAACTCAGCATTAATCAAATTACATTTGGTAGAACCACTAGTTTCCAATATACAGTCTGAGTCAAACTTTAAAATGTCAATCCCAACTGCAATTAGAAACACAGCATCTTCCTTAGCAATGTCAACCACTCTTTGACCTGTGTCTCAAAAGTGTATCTCTTATCCTAAATGTTGTTTTCTACAGAAATCTCTTGTCGAGGGGAACGAATCCGAGATTACTACCAAAAGCAGCAAGGGTATGCTGCGTGCCAGACGACCAAGAAGGTATCGAGACTAGAATGTAAAGGAGGATGTTCAACCGGGCAGTGCTGTGGACCACTGAGAAGCAAGAGACGGAAATACTCTTTTGAATGCACTGACGGGTCGTCATTTGTGGACGAGGTTGAAAAAGTGGTGAAGTGTGGCTGTACAAATTGTCCCTCCTAAGTGTCCCTGTCACACTTGTCTTTTGAAAATGTTGTATACTTATTGACCGCGTCGGACTAATTAATGCTTCATAGTGGAAATATTTGAAATATATTGTAAAATACAGAACAGACTTATTTTTATTATGAGAATAAAGACTTTTTCTTCATTTGAAAAAAGATTCAAGTGCTTGAACTGAGACTTCTCATAACCAAGAGGAGCTTTGAAGAAAAAAAAAAAAAAAAAGACCTGGTAACGTTGCAACAGAGATGGGAAACTTTTACTGCTTTT
The DNA here is from genome assembly GCF_030463565.1 of Pelecanus crispus. Lineage (NCBI taxonomy): Eukaryota > Metazoa > Chordata > Aves > Pelecaniformes > Pelecanidae > Pelecanus > Pelecanus crispus. The sequence goes on along the minus strand of NC_134646.1, from coordinate 68,376,177 downwards.
AACATGGATTCTTCTTTATAACATGCTGAAGATACACTGACACTATACACATGTGACTTGCAACTTAACAGCTCAGAGATGAAATATTGACCAGAACATGAGGCTTGTTTTTTCACTTTGGTATCAGTATATTTTATTGTCTTGACAGACCGTACCAATCACTTACCTATGGATGAGGAAGCATTATGAGTGAAAAGAATCAGATTATACAGAAATAACAATTGTATGAAATACATTTTATCTTTTGGAATTATTAAGCATCTTGAGAAGATGGAGTCCCATTTAATGGATGGGAAATGGGAGATATGAGAATATACTATAATCCTGAAATCTCCTGATGATGTATACTTTTATGTCAGCATGTTAGCAAAAGAAGCATAAAAAAGTGTTTATCTGCCCTTTTCCAGTATTAATTTTTTGTAATATAAATGTTTTGGGGATGATAAAAATAGATTATTGATGGATAAATTAGTAATAATATGGATTTCTGTTTCTATGAGTTCTAAACAACTCTATACAGTATTCGGTTTCATTGAGAAATATTTATTGTATCAAAGTACATTGTACTTAACCCTTTTAGGCCATCCCTTTTACTGTTTTTCAATGCTTTAATATATATTAATTTATATTTGTCCCAGTATTTTTGTAATTTTTTTTATTTTTTTTTTAAAAGGACTTAAAAATCAGGATTTTTTGCAATAGAACTAACGTAGCATGTCGTCTTGGGGTAAATGTTTTCGGTCTGTTTTTTCCTCCCCTTCCCCCTTCCTTTTGCTTTTCCTTAGAATCTGACCACTTGGTGTCACTGAACCTGAAAGTGATGACAATCTGCAGTTTTCACATACAGCAGATATTCAGGACACCTTCCAAGAACCTGTAATATATGACAGAAAATGTCTTTACACTAGGTGGCAATTGTAGAGAAGTTAATTTTCCCCATATACAGTACTTACAGAAAATAAGATGGCGTGTAGAAAATGACATTAGAAGGTAGATCTTTATAAATTAATATTCCCATGGAGCTCTTTACCTTTTTTATAAAAAAGAAAAAAAGGCTGTGCTATCAAGAACTGTGACTTTCCCCAAATAATAAAACTACTTTACTGCCCTAATGTTCCCCATGTTAACATGTTGCTGCTAAATTATAATGTAGAATTGGTAATCAATAGTGGGTTGTGTTCTTCTTTCAGTAAAACCCAGGGTACCCTGTAAAAATGCAGATGTTTTTCAATTTTATTTTATTATTTTTTTTACAAAAAAATTAGATGTACATGTGTAATGCAGTGTGCTTTGTCTTATTTGGACTGATATCAGTAATGCTACTGATGTTTGTAAATTAAACAGATATTTACTTCATTAACAGCTTTTATTTGTATTCTTCTGAGAAGTTTAAATTGTCTAACAGCCTTTAATTAAACATCTGTAGTTGCAAAGAATATTTGGTAAAAAACAGAATAAAACCCAACCCCAGATCTAGTGTATTCGTTGCTGAAAATCTGAAGAAGGAATTAACTTGGGATTATTACACCTACAGGCAGTGACATCTGAAAATGTCAGTTCATTACTAACAAAGCTGAACTCGTATCAAAATTAACAAAAGACTTAAAAATAAAGTACACTGCATGAAAAGGCAAATTGAGTCTATCCTAATATTTTAATGTTTATACAAATGGCAAATTGACAGTTCTTTTAGCAAGTAATTTCATTCTTCAGAGGGATTCTTTTTCACTAATCTTAGTCTAAGTATTTTAAATTAGAGCAATTGGATGGGATGATAGTTAACCAGGTTTCTCTTCTGTAATAGAATTTTTACAGATAATTCTGTATTTATTTTACTTAGTCTACTTTAGAATTTGTCTAAATATCCAGTGAAACAGCCTTTGGCATGAGGCCGCCTTTGCAGTTTCTATGACTTCTAAATAATCTTCTGTAACTAGAGGTAGCTTTGAGGAAAAAGACGCCATTTTTGTGCTAACAGTACTTATATAGCATTGTTGGATAAACAGTATTCTTTTTCTGTCTATGATCAAAATCCCTTTACCAAGTATATGGAGTTGAACAGCTTTCTGTCCTCATACTGACAGAGAAAGAGAAACTTTGCACTGGTAGTCAAGCGATGCTAGCAGCTGCTGGTGATCCTGAGGCCATCAAGACAGGGACTTTTTGTGGTCTATGAGCAGAACTAAACAAAAAGTTAAGAATTTAAAAAATAAAACCCACAAAACCAAACTTTGGCACCTACCCTTCTGGAGGAATGTAAGGTACCTACATCAAACAGTGACTCAGCTCACCTGAGAAACCTGAGCAGCCCCGTGTTCTCCATGTTCTCACCACTGAAGGTCCTTAAGCATCGACAAGGTGTGCCACTGTGCGTGACAAGAGATAACTTTCTCACTGGGATGGGCCACCCTGGCAGCTTTCTCATGCCTAAATCAACATTCTTGTAATATTGCTGTAACAGGCTGCCTTGTACCTGTAGTCCCCAAAAGCGAAATGGGGGTCCTGAGGGAACTGTAGCTATAGGCATAGCTAACATAGTGGAGAATTTAGTTCAGTGCAAAACACTCCAGACACGTAGGTTTTCATTCAAAAACATAAGCTATGCAGCTTTTAACACAGTGCTTGGGGATTAGGTTTCTCTCCCAGGGTCTGCTGCCTGCTATAGGAATCACTCTCATACAGTCTGCTTTTAATGTATTGAATAAAATGCATAAACAGCATTGGGTCTGAAGGATACGACTCAGTACAGTGACCAAGTTCCTTACTTCAAGTTGACGCTGCATACAATTCAAATTCTTTTTCCATTAGAAATCAAGAAAACTGAAACTTGCAGATTCCATCATTTTCTGCCAGTATTCTTAAAAGCTATAAAAGAGCACATGAATACTGTTTAATTTGTACTGGCTCATGCACAGCTCTTACTGTCATCTCACAGATGATAAAAATGTGAAAGAGCATGGAAAAAAGACCATTCTTCTTGAACGAAACAGTAACAAAAGTCATTGCTTTTTTGTTCAACATTGCAAGTCAATTCAGAACAGGAACTATCACACACAGAAACCCAGATTCTGCAGCCTGTATTAAGGTTTCTGGGGAAGATGGATATGTGAGTGATACAAATACTGTTTTACGCAAACCAATGGTGGGCTTTGAAAAAGCTTCGAGAGATACAGTTTATTTTCTAAGCTCTACTGAAATAACAATTTTGTCTTGTGTTCAGAATACTTTTTATTGCCATATGGGGGTACCATGAAGCTTAGTATTACAAGAATCACTGTAATATGATGATGCTCTGTGTAGGTGCCACAGTCAATATATTATACGAAGTTACGAAGACATTTGCCTGGAAATACCAGACTGCAGAGTTTTTCTAGATAACAACAAATCTGGCAGACCTGATGATCCACAGTGTACTTTCAGGAATAGTAGCAAGGCAATAGAGAAAGTGGATGTCACCGTGTTAGTTTTGATGAGATGAGTGATGATTAAGAGATGAGGGGGAGAGTGGTACGTTTTGGAAAGGAGCTTGTTGTTGAGAAAGAAATGCCCAGAAGTTTTGGAAAAGTGTCAAGAATGTTGGAGGCTGTTTGCATTGAGGCTCTGGATTTTGGGAGCTTTATCTGTTACTGCCTGAAACTTACGTATTTAAAAGAAACCTCCTTACAGTTCTGAAAAATGCACACTTGATCTGTCTATCTTGAGTTAACCCTGTTGTTTGAGGAAAAGTTTATCTTTTTGAAGCAATTCAAAATCCCATCTTCTGGTTGCTTTTCTTCTCCTTTAGAAGCAAGTGTTATTCTCGCGGTAGCTCGTTAGGCGTGCGAGTGTCTGTGCTTCAGCTATCCCACCTTACAGCGGAGAGCCTGGCACATAATTTCAGTTCCCATAAAGTGCAATTCCCCAGCTGAGCCATTCAGGATTCTTGGCTTTTAGAAGAAATATTTATACACTGAGCTGGTATCTCCAATCTATTTAAGATTCCTGGAGTGGAAATCAGAAAATCGTTGGTAGTTGTGACTATGTAGGGGCTGTCAGGAGTAAAGTAAAACTGAAGTGTTTGCCTGCATGCCTGGAGAGCCTGGCTTATCCTGGAGAGCCTACTGTTTTACTGCATTCTTTATGTATTGTGTTCCAGGGAGAGCGGGAAGTAGTTGTGCTCATCCTTTCAGAAATGTCTGAGAGCAGAGGGATTTTGTGTCCTTTTGCAAATAAATTGTCTAGGCTGGAAATCATAGGCCTCTTTGGCCCTCAGCCAGGTTAAACTGCGTATGTATACCTTAACATCAACCATCATCTTGGACACCAACAGCTCTTGATGTTAAAAAAGTGAATAAATCTTGCTCTCAGCTTAATCAAACACAGATGGGAAAAGCAAACCAAACAGAGAGTTAACAGCTCTATTCACTAGTCTCCTGGGCTCCATGTGATTAAATCAGAGTTGGAGGGTATGTTCCTGCTGCTGCTGTTCTGGCCAGTGTCCGTAGGGGTGATGGCCAGCAAAGGAGAAGTATTCTGTCAGTGCTGCATGTCATTTGTCAAGTTGAGAAAAAACAGTCATCTCACTAAACAGCAAGACTTCTGGCTATCCACAGTCCCAGCAAATACGCTCCAGCTCTACAGCATGACACCCATGCTGCAGGAATTTTGCTCAGCCATGGGAACAGACTTGAAAAGTGCCTCCCAGATCCACAGCTTAATTTCAAAATGTTGATCTTAGTAATGCGTTCTGGTCTTTACAACTCCATCCTTTTATTGCATTCCAGTTCAGAGGTAAACTCCTTTAGTTCCAAACATTGTGCCTCAGTTCTCTCAATCGCTGCCCTATACTACACACAGGAGATTAAGACTTGCTTTTTGTTCCTTTTTTAGGTATTTGTTAACATTTGTAGAGGGATCAGAAGACCTGCCTTAAAGAAGGAGAGACAGGTTACATATCCAGCTGCAGAGATCAGACATTTTCATGTCCTTTATAATTTGGAAAATGTTACATTACCTCCCGTGGAACAGTCTGACATACATAGATTGCTATAAACTTACATATTTTATGGATTTATAGACTCAGACCAGGGGAACTGCTATCTGGTTTTCGTCTGCTAGAACTTTTTTTTTTTTTAATTCTTTTTAGGATACTTTCTGTATCACAAGAAACAAGTAAAGATAGAATTAATGTGCCTGGGTTGCTTACTCTGTCATTAAAGTTCCTTAAAAAGATCCAGTAGCCTTTTTCCAGGACATTTTTCTTCTTTCTCATAGTTTTTCACATTCTGGGCTTCAGTCTGTTGTTTCTGTGTGATGGCCCATTTGTCCACTTTGGTTAATTTCCAGGACAGATTTAATCCTTCTAAAGAGAGGCAACGGATACCTTTTTTTCCCTGCAGCTGTGCCTAAAATCTCTCACAGCACATCTTTAGAAGTATGTTTTCTTTCAAAGTCCTCTGAGAATAGGTTAACTTGAGCTGTTTTTACTGCAAACTTGTTTTTTTGCTTCTGATTAGCTTTATTTATTTAATCACATTTCTGTGTTTCTGCTATGGTAACAGCAATAAGAGCGGTACCAGCTGACCTGTGCTTTAGAAGTTGCTTGCTGTTTTGAAATGGCAAGTTTAAAGAATATGAAGTTTGCCTGTTCTCTCTCCTTTTTTTTCCCTCCCTTTTTTTCTTTTTTTTTTTTTTTTAATTGGATTTCCTTCCCTATCAGTTCACCCATTTTTGGGCAGTTCTATGATTATTCTCTATGGGAAAGGTAAGGACACAAGTAATTGTCAACAGCAGATAAAACTGACCACAGAAAACACACAGATCTACAAAAAAAAAATTGTTTCTAAGCTCTCAGAAAAATCAGAAGTAATTATTCATTAGTTGTTGCCTTCTTTATGCTGAACAAACTTTTACATGATTAGTGAACAAAGCGATTAAGCAAGTCTGCAAGTACACCCCTAGAAATAATTACTGCAGTGTGTCCAGGGCTAGAGGAGGAAGAAAAAGGGGCCTTACAGTTACCTAATTCTAGTATACCTTTTTGGGAGAGGAAGGTTTGGGCACATTTCTGTGTCTGAATACCCACAGTGAGACCATATGGCACTGCACAGACTCCACTGCAGAAGAAGGTTCACTGTTATCCTAAATTAAAAACAAAACAAAAAACCAAACAAAACAAAACAAAAAAAAAACCAAAAAAAAAAACCTAGTGAGAAACTTTGCAAACCAGCTTAAAAATGAGAAGCAAAAGGTTCGTTAAGTCCCACTTGATCAAAACAGTGCTCATCATCCGCTATCACAAACCACAGACCAGCCTTTGGCATTCACCCCTTCCCTCCAGCTCCAGGCACTCCAGGCACTGCTTGCCTCCCGCCGCTTCCCACGCACCCGGCTCCAGAGCTGACTGTGCCTGCCATTCCCACAGCCCTCCCAGATGAGACACCTCTTCCTTCCCTTTGCAGTAAGTCACAGCAATCACCTTCCTGCGTGTACACTCACTAAACTAACTGGAAGCATCTGGTGGGGGCAAAACACCGTGCTGGTGATGGAAAGAACACTCTGCAGCTAATTAATATTTAAGCATTTAAAAAAACAAGTATTATTTATGAAACTGTTACGGCAAAGTGCTTGTACCAATCAGCAGGACTGGTAGCTGACAAAATGTTTAAGTAATAAAACCCCCACTCTGTGCGTGATGTGGAGAATAAGGCCTCTTCATTTTCATTCTGAAAAGCATGCATAACTTCAGGTTAATTGAAAGGAAGGATAAAGAGACCTAGACCTAACTGAAAATCTGCTCAGTGATCCATTCAAAGGCTAGGAACAAACAAACAAGCAAAAAAGATGCCCCAACTTGGGTTTTTTTTCCTAAGCGAATGAAGAATAAGCATTCAAATAGGTAAGGTATGAGTGCCTGGGAAATAAGAATAAGAATGATAAAAAGGAACCAGCTCTGGCTATATCGAATTGCTAGGCAGTGAACACACAAGGGAATTAACTGCTGCAATTGCTCATGAGTAACAAAGACAGCCATATATTTTCAAAATTTTGTAGAAAGGACACTTATAGCCCAGAAGGCAGTGACCAGCCACAGAAGTCATCCTACTGTTACTTCATGCTGACATGAAAGAACCATTTGGGGAATAACTTATTTTAGCAGAAGTGACCACAGTCCATTTAAATTTCACATGGTAACGAACAGGCTTGTAAAATGCATAAAAACAATGGTATTAGCCCATAGAGAAGAAAATATTGCAGATTTAAGACATCTAGGGCCAGATTCACTGTAGGCTCAAGCTGCTTCATGCTGTTTCTGTGATGCAAAGCAGCTGTAAACCCAGCTTAGCTGGCCTGGAGCCACTAAAATTTTATCTGCTAGAAAAAGGAGTTGATGGCTTCAGTGCACCAAACCTGGGTTTGGAACTGTGGTCCGTCCTCCAGCGGGTTAGCTAAAGGAGCCGTCACTTGCCTTACTTCAGAAAAACCTTTGTGCCCCTCTCTCTTGGCTCTGTCCCTCTTCCCCATGTGAGCGGTGCTGAGGATTTGTGGGAAATGAACTTGCTTTTTAGTGCTGCTTTCCAAACTCCAGAGGAGCAAAGAGAATTGGCAATTCCTCTTCAGCAAGAGCAGTCAAAAATGAAAGACAGGAGGTCTTCAACCAAAAAAATAAAATGAAGTGAGTACTATTGTAGAAAAACTGCTTCTAGTGAAGTCACTTCTTTAATACTCACTTTTAAAGACTCAGTTGTGGCTCCATAAGAAAGCATTATGGAAAACAGATTCTTCTTGTAAAATCTATACTTTAGTGTCTGTGTATATTTATACACACATATATAAGGGTAGAAAGTACCCTTTTTTTTTCCCCAGGATGTGAACTTATTTATGCCTTTTGGTTCCCCTAAGCAGCTCTGAACAACAGCAGATATGATTAAGAATTCAAGTTAGCTGGCAGTGAGGACGTTTGACCTAATCTATCTTGACTTTGCAATCTATTCATTTAAATGCAGCATGTCTGTATGGAAAACACTGTAGTTCTCTGGGGTACAGCATATCTATTTTAGTCACATGCATGCACTGAAATAGCTGTGTGCACGTGGAGATCACTTCTTTTTTTGTTTGTTTTTGGCCAAATTAGGGGATCAAAGGCATGTAAAACCTTTTGTAATGAAACCTGAAGCCACGTGTAATGAAACCAGATAGTTTTTTCTTTTCTGATCTAAAGTCTTTCCTGTTTTCAGGCATTACTATAAACCTACATCTTGGTCCAGTCTGTAACTTGGTCCATCTTGGATTAGATTTGCAAACAGTTTGATGAATCTGGGATGATTTATAGCTTGAGGTAGAAAGAAAACAAACAACAGAACCTAAAGTTTGGCCTGTTTTAGGCTCAAAATCAAGCGTAACCTCCTCCTGACTCCTTTTGGATTTTTGTGTCTTTTCAAATCCCAGAAGGAAAGCACCCCACTGAATCCTAAATCCAGCATGAAAAAGATACTGCAGTGGTAAATGTAAGAGTAAGTTTTACAAACATACTTTCATTTTCTGGGAAATTTCCATTTAGACTTAAATGAGGAATTTGTACAGAGGGTGATTACGGAAAATATTTCTTCCTTAGTACCAAGAGCTGAATGTACTCTTCTTTGTTCAGAAGACAAGAAGTATATCTATCAAAGAGCACTTTATTCATGCCATCTACAAACTTGTTCATTCTCTTTTAATTCAGCTTAAAAGGAAGATGACAAACATCAGCAGGGAGCTGTTTAGCTAAAGGAAGTGTAACATTCAGAAAAATCAATACAGATTTGCAAAGAGAGTGTGGCTTAAACTTAGCATAAAAATAATGTGAGTTACAGCAGCTCTAAGGGTTCCCATCTCCTATCTACTTTTAAGTATAGAGTGTCTAGTTACAAGATACATCTTCAGAGAAGAAGGGGATGTCTGTGAAGAACATCAATATCCTACACCATCATTTCACAAAGTGGATTCTTTCAAAAACGCTTCTTTACTGGTTTAAAGAAATCCACAGGGCCAAGTTTTTCTTCAGAAATTGTGCTGGTTCTTGGTATTGCTACCTGCTACCAATGCACATGCACCAGGTGACACTCTTATCTGGGCCAGGCCATCTTCACTTTTGGCATCAGCAAGCAGAAGGAGAACAAACCAATCCCACAAGAAACATCTGTGCAAAATATGCCTTGAGCAAAATCTGAGTGAGCAGACGCTTTGCTCCATTTGACTGGTGTGGGTGACACTCTGTCCCGCTTAAGGGAGAAGCTCAATGAGGAGCTGATGGAAGCTGTTTGTGTATTCTAGCATTTGGCCAGAGTGAATGGAGTATATATTTTCAGACACCTTAATTTCCATATAACTAGAAAGTATTAACAATCACAGATCTCTAAGAACATTAATACTGAAGGTATCTCTGATTCTTCTGATTAAAAAGCATTTTGTGCACACAAGTAAGATCGCAGAAGTGTGGCCCTACAAGCCTGAAACCACAACTCTTTCCATTACCAAAATTTAATCCCTGGGCTAAAAGGATTTCAATCTGTATGACATTACAATGCATTCAATATTTAAATTCTCTTTCTTATTTAAAGGCATCCTAAACAAGAGATCAGTGCTTATGTTCCAACAGGTCATGTTTCCTGTTACTATCAATAGTGGGTACTCTCAAAGGACAGATGGACACTTGAGGCTCAGCTACCTAGCCATGAAATCTATCCACACCTTGTGTAAGGTCAATCATGCACAAACCCATTTAGCCACCCTTTAAAATATACATTAATCCTTTAATTCAGTCTAGATGAAAATGCTGTTTTCCTCCGTCTGAGGCATGAAAATGTATATAACAGATTCAGAAAAATTCCACATAATTATCCTGGTTGGATGTGAAGTTTCCTTCGATCTTTGATCTATAATGTAGTAATGTGTCAGCTCAACCAAAGCAGTTTTATGTGCAGGAAATAAGACAAGTGGAGTAGCTTCATGGTTAATTGATTAAAAGGTTCTAAAGAAGGTGCAAGATCAAAGAGCAACTTAATGGTTTTATGTTACTCTAGAGAACTGTTGGTCCACTTGTCTGACAAGACTGACCTTGGGCAATGAAGTAACAGGCAATTAAAAAAAAATTGCAAAACTAAAACACAGATCATATTTATCTAGTTCAGCATCCTTATTTCCTTTAGCAGGTAATAGTTGGCACACCCCAGTGCTGTAAGACAAGTTGCATTTTGTTAGCCTTTTACGCTATACAGTCTAAATATTGAGTACACAAAATTGACGGTTGCCTATACTTGCCCTGAAAAGAGGGGGGAAAAAAAAAAAAGCACAGAAACACAGAATTGCAGGATGCCATGCTGTTGGTTAAAAACCTATGAAAGTAAACAAATGACAAACTATAACTGAAGGACAGTTCCCTGTAGAGTCCTTGTTCTGTGGAATCACTGAGCTCCCTCAGCCATCTTCACTGGCATTGGGAACTGATGACATCTCGTAGCTTACAAGATTGGCTCATCTTGAGAAGTATATTAGAAATAGGAGCTGCTTTAAAGTAATTTAACTGCTTGCAATAAAGCAAAGGAAAAAAATGCTAATGCATTGACTCTTAAAGAAGAATTTAATAAGGCCATTCTCTAAACGACATTTTAAAACACCAGTACTTTCTGGTTAGGCTGTCATCACTAGGCTATTCAAGACTCTCAGTTTGGTTTATGTTTTCTGAATATGAGCATTATACTTACACAGAGGCAAAAGAGAAATACTAGGAATATTGGGCAAAGGAAGGCAAGATCTGTACACAACAAGATATTCACAAGCTGCACTGTGACCTGAATCCAAATTTTTCTGAGTCCTGATCCAGTGTGGTATTTTTTTTACCAGCAACCGGGTATTACTTCACTTTACTTGAACAATTAGGACAATCTATTAAGACACCAGCACTAGTAAGACTGAAGTTAGACTCAGTCTGGCACTCGATTCTATCAATAACTCAGTCTCCAGTGCTTGGGCTTCTGAAAAACAGTATTCCAGGTGCTCACAAGTCAGATGCAGCAATGGCTTCACAAGTCAAACACAGAGTTACATTAAAAGAAAACTAAAAATCACATTCAAAACCAAGGTAGTTACATGTTTTTCCATGTGTTTTCTAATGCTTAAATAGACGCTTTTGTCCCTCACCAGCAAATTCTCACCTCATTACTGTGAAGCAAGGCCCCTTCCCCGGTCAGTCCTGCCACTGTCTCCACCTTAGCAAGGAAAAGAGCTGTTTCTCTAGGTATTTATCTCCCCTCCATCATCAGTAGACCTTGGCCATGTGACAAGAGCTATCACAAGATGCCCATCACTTAGACCAAAAATATGAAGGCATCATTGAGTCTGAAAACAACTTCCCTTGAGGGAAAGCCATTCTGTTAGAGGCATCTAGGAAATGACTTGAATAGTCTGAGCTATTGCAAATGAAGATCGACGGTCAAAGAAAATGTCACAAGACACAGCAGTTTGGGAAGACTCCTCTCATCTGTTGATTATAAATTAATTAACACATCTGACCAGTGTGTTAATGACACTGTAGTATGCTTTACCATTAATGTCTTCTATTTACATGAACAAGACTGTCAGGTCAAGGATGTAAAAGTTCCCTGTTGTTCTATTTACTTAAAACAAACAAATAAAATGCTACTACTGCTCCTGCTGTCCTGCTTCGCTCCACAAAGAAGAATACCCCACTTGAGCTGACCAGCTGACAGCTCTGCTAAGTGCCTGATAAGCTGCCTTTCCTGGGTCAGCACTGAGTGGGAACTTCTGAGCTGTGTAATGGGATTAGCTTTCCCACACTATTCCCGGAGAGCCCATTGTTGAAAGAGGAATAATTTTATTCATGGCAACAAGTCAAACACAAATCCTTGGCAAGTCAAATTAAGAAAAAATAAACAAACAAATGGAGTTCTGGCAGAATCTGGGATTTGCCCTATTGGAAATTTCTTTGTAAACTGATGGAGAAGTTGACTGATCTGGAATGGACCACTACATTTACAATGGAGCTAAAGAGTAACTTGTTAAAGCCTCCTCTTTTGTTTTGGTAAAAGATCTTTCATTACCTCAAAGCCCTTTCCTTCACAAAGGTCCTAAAAAACCAATCCCAACCCAGCAGCACGTCTTTGGGATGAGGGGGAAAAATACTAACTGTTCAACTTTCTGGGGAGGCATCTTGATTAGTCATTTTATAGTTTTGCAAGTACAAAAGCCAGAGAATTGTTGTGATTTAAGGATATAATAATTTTCAATGCACAAATTCCCTTTATTGGAGTATAAATGGTGCCTTGAGGGCACATAAAAGCACTGAACTGGGCCTGGCAGAATCAGTTTTATTGTATTCTACTGTGCAGAAACAATTACTTTAGTACAAATTGTCATATGCCATTTTTCAGCCTGATCAAGTTCAGTTTTATGATTGTAAATTACTTTGTAGTTGAGAGGTATAGCCAAGTGTCAGTGGTTAATACTGTCTTGAACCTTTTCTTTTATAATCTAAAGTTCTTCTCTTTTTGTTTTGCTCTTAACCATGAACACTTTTGTTCCCATGTAAAATTTTATAGTCCTACTTCCAGTCTGAGCACTTTTCACATCTTTTCTAAATCTCAATTCCATTCTCCAAATGGTTCTGCTTCAGTGCTTAACAGTACTTCAAAGACACCCATTAGAGCTGGTACTTCCTATTTTGTTTTTCTAAATCTTTGGTGGATCTGATGTGTTTCCAATGTGCTGTTATCAACAGATTGTCATGAGGATTTGATTGCCACTTCTGCTTTTTGGTGCTTCTATTTTTCATAATGAACCTGTAGCCACATATATAGTTAAAATGCATGTGCATGTGCAGTGGACCTCAGGCTTCTTCAGTTTGATGAACATCTCACAATTTAGTTAGCGATTATGGTTATCTTCATATAGCACTTTTTTTTTGTTTATGCATCAACCAAGCACCTGGGGAAATAGTCACGGCATCATGCAGAGTCTTACAAACTAAGCACAACTACGATGCAGGGTGAATTGTGCTGTGACACGGTCACATTAATGCAGATATACCGCTGTAGGGATTAGCACAAAGCTCTCTGAGAGGAGCAGGTTATGCTGTGTAGACATATCAGCTCAGCTGGAACTAATTTGGGAAACCCTCATCACTACACAGTGTGATTTTAAGTCTGAAATATCTCAGGGTCTTGCAAAAATAAGAATTTCCTCTTATTAAAATAACTATTGAGCTTTCGGATTGCAGAGAGGATTTCTCATACCTACCACCACCACACTATGAACAGGAGAAATGTGGTGCTGAGCTGGAGTTAATAAGCCCAGTCAGACCTTGATGAGAGCTAATGAACTCTTATGGCTTCTTGCTGACAGTGTGGCGCCACGCAGTTTTCTTGCCATCCTCTTCCTCATCATTTCAGGTCCGGGGTGCAGTGTTGGGTAGTTGCTGGCATGAGTCCATTATTAACACCACAGCCCCTGCTCTGTGTGGTGTAGGCACACAGTGCTTCTGGACCCACGTTGGCTCTGGAAGCAGTACTATGCTTGTAGCTGCTCTATAGGTAGTTTCACACGTTCTCTGGCACAGCTGATACCCAAGAGCCAGCTCCCAGGATTTGCTGTTTAGTGGTCAGGGAACAGCACTCCAGAAAATTGTAGTTGTTCCTGTAAAACTGAAGGGAATAATAATATAAGCATATTTTTAAAAGCACACCCATCAAAACTAGAATACTTAGATATGTTTGGGTCTAACTATTGGATTCAGCTAAAGAGATTTGTCTCACCAATAAAATACCTGGAGCTTGTCAAAGCAGTGGACTAATACTTTGGTTTTCCTTTTCACAAGGTCCAATGTCCAAGAGTACTAAGAAATAGAATATTCATGGGTAAGATGCAAAATGTTGTTGTAAGTAAAAGACCAGTTAAACAACAGAAATCGAAGAGCATGTTGAAATGGTCATTGCCTCTTCAATTTAAGAACAAACTAGTAAATAAATTCCTAACTACTACTGTTACTATTCAAAGCCATATCATAAAACCAACTGAGCGCAAATTTGCACTTTGGTGGAGAAGGATGGTGTAAATATTATTATTATTTACTTAGAGTCAAAGAAATAATGTAAATGATGAAAAACTACTCATGCAGCACTCCTTGCCCTTGATGGATAATTAGTACTCAGCAAAAATCACAAACCATTAAAATACTTATTCAAACAAGAATGTAGCTAATCAGAATAAACAAAACCAACCAAACAAACAAACAAAAAAACCCCAACTGGTGACCTAACTTCCCCCGCAACTCACTGCTTTTCTTTACTACCTGGGGAGTGCATACAGTATCTGTCCTAACAGATACGGTCCTTTTGTGACTGTGCAAGGACACCAGTGTATTTACTACTATTCATCCCCAATTGATTGCTTCACTTTCCACATGAATAACAACACTATGAATTATTTGCTGAAGTCATCTTTAGAACACTGTACCAGTTTGCAAGACTGAATTCCACACCATAACTTACAGGATCATTTTAGTATATCATGGTATACATGCTAAATAAAATGGATGGAGGCACAGAATGGAATAATAATGCAGGACTGAGTCCGCATTGCTCTCAAGAATATGTTTTACCAATACTTTCGGTGGGAGGCTGCGATTACTACATTGGGCTTGTAACGAAAATGGTGCCATTTTCAGTTTTGTGGATAGAAATTTACACAGTGGCATATATAAGAATGTGAGAGGTGGGGGCTGGAACAGACTGGAGTGGCCTGATCAAAATTTGTATCTATTTCCAGAGTAGCAAAAGAAGTAAATAAATAAACAAAAGAAATAGCAAAGGAAGGAGCATAACAGGAGAAAACACCTTGAGGTCTTTTGTGTGTGGTAAATTTGAGATAGATATATATATATTTATATATGTCTGTAGTGTGAGCTACCTGACAGTTATAAAGCACACTCTGGCCTATTACAGACTGAACTGCTTTACATTACGGATTAGGAAACTGTCATAATTTAAACAAACTGTAATTTTTACAGAATGTCTAGAAAAGATAAAACCTAAAGAAGTTTGGGACTTTAGGAACAAAGAGATGGTATTGAGATTCTGAGAAGTGACACCATATTTTTCATTATCCAGTCCAAAAAATAACTGTGGGATGACATAAACTTGTCCTAGTCTTGCTGCAACCTTGAAAGAGCCTGAGCAGAAGAACTATTCGATAAGAAATAAAGCTAGCAAGTAGCAATTTCACAACCAACATAAAAAGGTGAAGGTGAGCTGCTAGACTCCTCGTCACAGGCTACTGTGAATACTATTAGGGTCCTGGAGTTCAACAGGAGCAATCCACATGAGAGAAATCCATTGAAGATTACTGAATATGCAGCAGTCATCCCTGGCTCAGGATGCTCCTGCATTGTTGTCGTAGTTTAACCCCAGCTGGCAACTAAGCCCCACACAGCTGCTCGCTCACTCCCCCATGGTGGGATGGGGGAGAGAAACAGAACAGTAAAAGTGAGAAAACCCATGGGTTGAGATAAAAACAGTTTAATAGGTAAAGCAAAAGCCG
This sequence comes from Pelecanus crispus, assembly GCF_030463565.1. Lineage (NCBI taxonomy): Eukaryota > Metazoa > Chordata > Aves > Pelecaniformes > Pelecanidae > Pelecanus > Pelecanus crispus. The sequence goes on along the minus strand of NC_134646.1, from coordinate 68,360,607 downwards.
CATATGCAAGCAAAGCAAAACAAGGAATTCATTCACTGCTACCCATCGACAGGCAGGTGTTCAGCCATCTCCAGGAAAGTAGGGCTCCATCATGTGTAACGGTTACTTGGGAAGACAAACAGTATAACTCCAAATGACCCCCCCACTTCCTTCTTCTTCCCCCAGCTTTTATTGCTGAGCATGACGTCATATAGTGTGGAATATCCCTTTGGTCAGTTGGGGTAAGCTGTCCCAGCTGTGTCCCCTCCCAACTCCTTGTGCACCCCCAGCCTACTCGCTGGTGGGGTGAGAAGCAGAAAAGGCCTTGACTCTGTGTAAGCACTGCTCAGCAATAATGAAAGCATCCCTCTGTTATCAACACTGTTTCCAGCACAAATCCAGAACATAGGCCCATACTAGCTACTATGAATAAAATTAACTCTATCCCAGTCAAAACCAGCACGCCCAGTTGTCCCTTTCCTCTACCTGGCTGGACACAAGGCCCCTCTAGTCCTGGTTATAGTATTTGTTACTCACTTCTTGTAAAGACGAGTCAGAAGTCTCTTCATTAAGATCAGAAGTAAGATCAGCCTTTCTACTCTGTCTGGGGAACTGCCCACTGGAAACTGGAACAGTAATTTTCCTGGAAGGACCCCTTTTTGTAATAGCTTTTCTTTGCAACTCACATACCCATGCCTCTAGGGTCGAGGTAGATTTTCTACTTCTTCCATCCCACTTCTTCATGTCCTCTCCATGGTCACACAGGTAAAACCACAGGCTGCCCCGTGGTGTGAACCCTCTATATCCTCTCTCTTAAGCAGAGGGACGCTTACTCCTAATAGCTGAGATACTGGTCCGTACAGGTGGAGAGTAGGACACATCCTCTTTGAGTTGCTGGAACTCCTGGGACAGTTTCTCCACAGCCGAGAAGCAGGCCTGTAGGGGGGAAGAGAGACGTTCTTTGTGTTGCCAGAACTGGCCAGCCAATTCATCTACCATTTGTCCTTCTCCATCTCTCCAGGTCATTACTGCCAATAAGTTGGCATACAACAATGGTGCACTCTGTACCAGCTTCCACTACGTGGCTTGTGCGCAGTTGACTTCATCTGGATCTTTGCATAACTGCTCGTTCTCCACGTCATCATAAATCACCTCCAGCATGGCTAATTCCCTCAGGTACTGGATACCTCTCTCCATGGTGGTCCACTTGCCTGGATGATATATAACATCTTCCTTGAAGGGACACCTTTCCTTCACGCCTGACAGGAGTCACCTCCAGAGGCTGAGGGCTTGTGCCCCTTTTCCAGTTGCTTTGTCAATGCCCCCTTCCCTAGAAAGGGATCCCAGCTGCTTGGCTTCCCTACCCTCTCCCGTTATCCCAGCATTGGAGCAGCCAGGTGACAATGTGCTCGCCTGGACGATGGCTGAAATCTTTTCGCATGTCTCGCAGCTCACTCATTTAGGGACAGGGATCTGGTGGTTACCGCCTCGTTTACGAGTTCTGCCTCTTCCTCCTCCTGTTCTCGTGATGGCCCTGCTTCGAAGTAGTCTGCCTCATCCACGTCTTCCCTTAGTAGGGGAAGAGCTTCTTCCCTTACTAAACAAGCTGACTTTTGCTTCCAACATTTCTCCTTGTGTATAGGGGCAACTGATACTGGCACGGGTTGATTGTCTGGCTCAGCTGCAGTGCCTGTCACCGGGGCTGGAGTAGCTGTAGTGCCTGTCATTCTGCCATCAGATCCGGAGACCTTCTCTTTCCCTTGAGGGTACTGAATAGTGTTGAACAGGGCTCGGTAGGCATGGGCCAGGCCCCAGCACGTTGCAGCGATTTGTGTCTCTGTGGAGTTGCCAGGGTGACAGCATATTTTTTCTGAATATTTTATTAGTTTTTCAGGATTGTGCACTTGTTCAGGGGTGAAGTTCCAAAACACTGGAGGTGCCCACTGTCCTAGGTACTTACCCATACTATCCCACACTCCCTGCTCCTCATAACTATCCAGCCTTGGGGTAGATCTCTGGGTGGTATTCTTAAATAGCTGTTTCACTTTAAACAAGACCTGAAACACTTTCAGCGGACTTACCAATAGGAACACGCTGAACATCCTAAGGATATTCAAAATTTTGAAGAGCTATCGTAATTAGCCTGGAGGAAAAGGGGAAGGCGAAGAAAGGTGTCTCCTCCGTAAACTGGCTCTCTGAGGAGAAAAGGTACAAAGTGTAATTATTAATAGTTTCTGAGAGAAGGGTCCCGAAGTACAGAGATGATGGCAATGCTGAGTACAAATAGGACATTAGTCTCATGTCCAGCCATTTTATCATATCATAAGCCACTGCTACAAAGTATAGCAAAACAATAACCTTGACTCAGCCCCCAGAGGTGATAAACAGCACAACAGGGAACATATACAGCAAGTAAGGTGTCCCGTAACACAACTCTGAGAACAAGCACAATTTTGAGAGCAAATTAATCAACATTGTGACCAGCAACTATCAAACTAATATAATGAATGATTGTTCTAGTGCGCTGTGGTCAGATTTGTCATTATCTCAACCCATCAAGCCCCACGTTGGGCACCAAAAAGGACTGTCGTGGCTTAACCCTAGCTGGCGACTGATAGCACCAGACAGCCGCTCGCTCACTCCCCCGCCCCTGGTGGGATAGGGGGAAAGATAATTGGAAGGGGAGAAGTGAGACAACTGGTGGGCTGAGTTTAAGAACCATTTAATAATTGAAACAAAATGGTAATAATGATAATAATAATAACAATAAAAGAATATACGAAGTGATGCATGATGCAATTGCTCACCACCCACCGACCAATGCCCAGCCAGTCCCCAAGCAGCGGCTCCCCAGCCAGCTTTCCCCTAGTTTATATATGGAGCATGATATCATATGGTATGGAATATCCATTTGGCCAGTTTAGGTCAGCTGTCCTGGCTGTGCCACCTCCCAGCTCCTTGTGCATCTCCAGCCTTCTCAGTTGGTAGAGCATGAGAAGCTGAAAAGTCCTTGATTTTGTATAAGCACTATTTAGCAATAACTAAAACTTCAGTGTGTTATCAACATCATTCTCATGCTAAGATGAGCCATTCTCATCCAAGCCAGCTACTAGTAGTACTAGCTACTACTTAGCTCTATCCCAGCCAAAACCAGGACAATTGCAAATGGCCGAAGGCTGGGAGAATACTCATGGGAGCTGTTATGTACAGTTGCCCTGGTTCACATAGTCTTCCCTAGGTACCCTCTTTGGCAGTTTCAGATAGGACACTCAATGATAGGACACTGTGATGTATTAATCTTTCATCTGGCCCAGTGTTCAATAGAATTCCTTCTGTTAGACAGAACTTGCAATACTGTTAAAATTATTTTTTGGTGAGATGGCAAGTTCATAGAATTTTTTAAATACATAGTTCTCATGAACTTACTTTTCAAAACTCGAAGCTGATAGCAAATGTTATACTGACCACTTGTCTGTAGCTTGCCTCATGGTATATACCTGTTCCTGGCAGGCTCTCAGTTAAGTTCCCTCTTTTGCATCCCATACTGTATAATTGCTAGTGTTTATACTACAGAGACTACCAAGTTTCCAGGCTCTTGCATTCCCAGCCTTTCTAACACCACCACTACTCTTCTCAACCAACTCGAGAGACCTGCTTATGGTCCTAAGCCTTTGAGCTCCCTCTACTGCCAGAATCTGCTCAGCCCATGAGATTCGCCAGCCACCCAGAATATGTGGGACTACCTACGTTGGCATCCAGCGACAGCAGTGCAGTCTGCAGCTGGGCAGTGCAGTGAGGTACTCCTTCGTCACCCTTACTCTCTCCTTCCTCAAAAATACACATGCTCATATTCTACTATTTCAAATAAAGCATACAGAAGTGTACTACAATGAGGAATATAGTGAATATTCTCTCTCCCCTACCCCAGCTTTCTCTGTGATTCATTATGTAGTTCCTCCTTCAAATCTTTCCCATCCTCTAGTTTCTCTTTCTAGGTTTCTTCTCATATCAGAAAGTTGAACTGTGGAAAAGCAAAATGATGTCTGAATTACAGGAGCTACTATCCATGAATAGAGGAAGAGTAAAAGAGAAACTTGAAGCCTTTGCTGTGCTCTGCTTGCAGTTCCTCTCCAATACCCTAATTTTTAATTTCTGCCCCCCCTTTTCTACACCCATTCATGCATCCTTTCTCACTGCTTTCACTTGGAACCCAATTGCACTGCCCCCTCTTCTCCCCCACCTCCCACCACCTTTCCTGGAAAGATCTTTTTCTTCTTTTTTTCTTTTTTCTTTTTTTTTTTTTCAGTTTTGGTTGTTTGCATTTTTTGTACAAAGAGGCTTTAATTCATCTTTCTCCAAAATCCAGTAGAGCAAGTGACAGCAAGGCAGCCTTACTCCCCCACTTGCTACTCCTGGTGGGCAGGGACAGAGGGGCTGTGGGCTGTTGCTACAGTGCTTTCTGAAAATAGAAAAGATGACAAGAAAACAATTACTACCACCACCACCTTTGATTCTATCTATATCATTTAATGATGACTGTTACCACAGCTCCCATCCTCACGACCACCACCACAGCCAATACTCCTAGGCTGTTACTAGTTCTCAGCCACCAACTTCAACTGAGTCCTATGAACCTTAAGTCTGTCTTTCAAACCTTCTCTATATGATAAACAAAGAAATTGTTCCTACCATCCCTGGACTTGTTATCTCAAGTGCTAGCTATGCTTGATGTGTGGAAGGCATTAAATGCTTTTGTGAAGCAGTAAATCCAAGCTGTGTATGGCTCAGAGCACAGCCTGATGCTCTTACTGCAGCTCTCCCCTATGTCTGATCCAGCAAAGGATGGACTCAGGAAAAAGCTGAAAGGTTTGTTAATGTTATGAAAGACAACGTTGTACCCAGCTACAGCTTCTGCAGGCATATGTTTGGTTAGCCAGAGCAACACCACCTCTGCCCCAGCATGTTCTCTGCAGACCGAGAAGTCCTAACTACATAGATTTATCCCTATTGTTGGCAAAAAAAGAAGGGGGGGGGGGGGGGGGAGGAAATGTACAAATACTCTCATGATGCCTTGTGAATTTGTGGAGGACTTTTTCGTACTTATTATTATTTACCTCATTCTGTGCAGGGCTATAAAGTCCAGTAAACTTGCTCTTACTCAAGGCTTTATATACCACTACTGATCTGTGCCCTACAGTGGGAAAAAAAAATTGGTAAAAGATTTCCTAACAAAGAATACAATTTCTCTGACAACTGAACTATGAAATACTTCCATGTCCACTTAACAAACTCTTCTATTTTGCCACCTTTGATATTTGAAGTAACAGACAACTTTGTGTTTTTTCCCTTCTTTCCACAAACCGAGAGAGGCTCCGAATGCAGACCAGCAGCTTTCTCGGAGAAGGCGCTGAAGTGGGAAGGAAAGACAGGGAATGATTGCCACCAAGTGGGAAAATACAAAACTGCAGTGTGTGCCACTGAATTGGTTCTTTGCTTATGCAGCCCGGCTAGGGAAAATGTCGGTCAGCTCTCATAGCAGCACCCTAACAATCAGCTGCAAGTTTTCAACTCTTGCTTAATTATTTCCCTAAGCAGAATTTAAATTATATTTATCCTTCGTCAGAAATTTAGTAGTGAGTTTCGATTTTCAAATAATTCTAGAGGAACCATTTGGTGAGTACAGTTAAAACCTGTGCATGTCTGTCTGCCTTTTAAGAACATTACCCTGTGACAACATTTTTGTATGTCAAAAAGCAAATTTCAACTCCACTGAAATCAGGAGGAAGAGAATAATGGCATTCTCCGCAGGAGGAAGACAGGGGACCATCCCACTTCTCTTTTTTTATTTGCATGGTGTGGCACTGATGATATTATATAGAACTACCTGCAATATGAAAGAGTGGTGAACATTTCTGAATGCACCCAAAGTTCTGATAAAGTAGTCATCTTTGAAAATCCTGTCCATTTTTTTAAAGGTACATTCTGGTTTATACAGAGAATGTGTTGTTTCTAGTTCTGTCACTATTTTCTGTCACACTGGGTACCGCTTCATCTTTCAGGTTTGCCATACTTACAGCTACATTCTCTCTGTTTCTACTTACAGGTACCTGCAGTTGTTTGGTGAAAACCATACTTAATAAAAGTTGGTACTCTGGGATAGTTCAGAATATCATTGGGATATCCTAAAGCAGCTGAGAATAACACTTGGATGTAACACCATGTGTTCATCAGGTTTGAGAGGCTGGAGAGCTTGGGTTTAATTCTATGCTCTAAATCAGGCAAAAGCACATTTTTTGAACCTGGGTTTTCCATAACCCAGCGAGTCTTCTAGCACTGCTTCCAAAACTTTTTGTTAGCTTTGAACACTTTGAACATTGTGAATTCCAGAAAAGAATTCACAGCTATATGCCCAACTCCCTCTTTTCTTCCCCCAAGTGTTTGGCACCGACTTTTCTCTGGAACCACAGCTTTCTCCTTAACATTTTCCATAAGCTAGTGCTGGTCACTGCCTGCTCAACCTTGGTACTTTCTGTGAATCGTGTTTTTTAGGTGTTTAACAATTGACATGCTGTGGTAAGGACTCCTGAAACAAATTAGAAATGAAGATTCCAGTGAACAGCAGGGAGGCAGGAAATCAAGTACCATAAAACTCAGATTTAGGTCCAGTGACTCAAGGAAATATAGGTTCCTAACTCTTACTTTTTTGACTGTACTAGTGGGAATAGATCCCTCTCCATAAATAAGCAAATTACGTTTACAGAAGTAGCTGTGATTGTGCCACCATCTGAGAGCTTGCAATAGAATGAATTGTCCTTCCTGAGCAATTGGCATCACCAGAATAAAGAACAAATTCAAACTGCTGTTATTGATGGCACAATGAAAATTTAGAAGAATCAGAAAAATAACCAAATCCTGACATGTCTCATTTTAACCCTAATTTGATTTTTGAGGTAGTATAGTTCATCGATGGGTGGATATAACTGGTCTGTTTTGGCTCCTGATAGTACTAGCTAACTACAGGAGATAGGAACATTGGTTTTGTTTTGCCATGGGTACAAGATGAATACAAGTATAACCAAACCGTTGCAGAGCTGCTCTAAACACTTCAATAAGTAATGAAAAGTGGAGCAATGATGAGTTAGTATCTCTGTATCTATTTGGGCATAACTTTTCTCTGACTCACTCAGGTACTTATGAAAAATCTGAATTTCCTAATTATTTCAGATCAGCAGGATATCCTTGACAGCAATCAAAAAGCCTAGTGTGGAATTCAGCTGCAGTTGTCCATGCAACTACTTGATTTTGCTCAGCCTTGTATCTTAGTTCAAGAATCATACTCAAAGCACCATGTCTGCATGCTAATGGTAGAGACCTGTGTACTCCATGATATCCATTAAGAGTCTCGTTCAGTTTCTAAATCTGGGTGTCACACCTATATGCATTTTTGTTACTCTGTGACATCAAAACCTAAAAGTATTCCTGTGGGTCAATCTGCTTCTTGGGAGTTTGCCTTTAAGTTTTACACAGGACTTTGATCTGCTAATCCAAAGTCCTTACAGCAATTTAGCACTTAATAATAGGCAGTCAAGTAATTTCTGGTGTATTACAGAAAAAAAAACCCAACCAAACCAGCAGTATCTATGGACTGTTATCTGGAATTGTTCAACTGAAATGGCACCATTTCACACCAATTTTCACTGAGGGTATAAGGAATATATATGAGGAATATTCACAGGTCCATCAACTTCTGACAGACACTGAACTAATCATCTGGTACAGCACTTGTCAATGAAAGCACCTGGAGCGTCTAAATCTTTGCAGAGGAACCTGAAAGCTACAATTAGGTGTCTACAGTCTGTTCTGTAGCTCACATTTATTGCCAAACCCTGTAAAATAACTGTTCTTTTATAGAGTACTATTTATAAAGCATGTAGGGTGGTTAAGTCATGATAAAAGCTCTGCAGAATATTTGAAGACTATCTAAGGAAAACACTCCTAGGGACTTCAGTTTTAAATGTGCACTTTTTGAGAGACCAGTGAGAATTTCTAACTTTTCAGAGTTACTGGAGAAATAAAAAGAATTACCAAATAAGTTGAGTTGAGGAAACATGTTTTGTTCTTTTACTATTCTTACTAGGTTGTGAGAGTTGTTAGCCCCCAACTGGGGTTAAAATTGTACTTGGTTTAGAAACTTCTAAAATAATCTCAAATGAAAATATATCAGTTTATATATTATTAGATTAATATTAAAGTATATAGTAAGATGCAAGAGGAATCAATTTTTAAGTCTATTGGTAACCCCTTTTTTGTATTTAGCAAAACATACACCTATTGTCTAACAAAAAGGTGTCTACAAATAGAGAAGGAAATGTTGACAATGTAAAATAATTAAATTACAATAAAAATTCAAGTACCAACTCCCTTCCTTGCACATTCAAAAGTCTGTACTTGTGAAGAATTATTCTCCCCACCATTTCCAAACTGGCACTGGCCAAATGCCAAGCCTAAACCGTACCAAACAAATCAGCTTAACAAAGGTATAAATATGCTCAGACAAAAAGATCTAACACATGACTGGTTTATGTGATGTTCTTTTAATTAGCCATATTCCAATAAGCCTCAGTTTTCATTGCATAAGCCTCAGAATCCAGTTCGCTTTGGTGAATTCTCCACCCCCTCAGTAATTAACTATTTAACTGTGACTAATGAAAAAAGAAGTCAAATTGCATATTGGTTTTATCAGCAGTAATAGATAATTAATTAACCATTGGTTCTATTTAAATTAGTTGAGTATTGTTATTATGAAAAAGTAATCAGTCCAGAGTTAGCTTTCATTTTCGGATTTCTGTATCTCACCTGAACACGCTCACATACATATAAGTGACCCCATTTCTTTTCATGATAAAAACACCTTGCAAATTATTAATATTTTTGTCTTTTACAAAGGTTCCTGACAGTTAAATTAAACTAAAAAATACATAACGGAGGGACTCACAATAACTGGAGCTAATGCTATACAAGCATACACTAATAATAGTAGCTCATGACACCATATTTAAGACTACAAAGCGGTATCATCACATTTTAGAAAAATGCTATAATCTGTCATGTTTTGTTGATCTATATACCATAGAGACCTTACAGTATTTTTCCTTCTAAATTGTTCATCCACCAAATGTTTAAAATGTTGCAGACTAGTACCTATTACAACTATCAAAAATAGTGGGACACAGTATGAAAAGTATTTTATTTTAAACACACACATTTTATTACAAGTATTTTGACCCATACTCCCCATGTCTTAGATCTTAAAAAACCCAAGGCCAGGTATAATAATGTGGAAGGTACTCAAGGAGCAGGGGATCTGCAAATTCATAGGAAAAGTGTAATAAAAAACATTTTAAGATTGTATCGTGGGAATCAGAAGGGGCTGAACACGTGTTTAACCTCAGCACTTCTCTTTTCCTAACTCTTAAAATATCTTGCAAGTTAGGAACCGATATCTGTAAGGGTGTAGTTTCATCCTACCCTATTCCAGGAATTTAGGATCATTTTAGAGTTAGGCTCCCACACAAGAGGGTCGAGCCCACCCACGACAGGCAGATTCCCAGCACTCAGGTGCTTGAGCCTTGCAGACGTGGGCGCAGGGCCAGGGTGCGCCTCTGCACGCACGCAGCGATGCCTTGTGCGGAGTGCCCGAGCATGAGGAGCGATACGCTGGTGCTGCACCAAAGCCAGGCCAGCACCCCTGGGCAGCACCTCATGGCTGAAAGAGCCTTGCATGAAGGCAATTCCCTGAGAGCCAGATGTAGTGATTTCTCCCAATGAGTGATGAAACGCCCCAAGACATGAAATGGAGGGGGACACGTCCATCAGGCATCCCAATTCAGCGGGTATTTCTCAGACCCTGATTTTACACATCTCAGCACAAGGCGAGCGGTGCAGTCCGTATATTCAACGTTCAGAGTACAGCAGGACTCCGTGTCATACCATATACACCACCGTAACACTTTTATTTTGCATTTTTCAGGAAACTGAGCGAACTCTGAACTAAGCCCTGCTCTTGCACAGAGACTGGAGTCTTACTTGTCCTTTTACAACCCCATGGTTTCTGCGCCTCCAGGAACTCAGTGGGAGCTGCTGACACCACAGAGCTGATCAGTGGTATTTGGCTTCATGCAACACAGCAGTTCATACCTCCTACTGACTTAGGAATTGTACTACTACTTTCTTCCACGCTTGAATGTAGCTGTAGTCTGTTCTGTACTCACGAAGCAACTATAGCAGCTGTATGTATAAAATGATACTGAAAGACTGAACTAAAAATAAACCTTGCTCAGAAAAGCAGTTCTGTTTTCTCGTTATGGAGATGAGCATGCTGGTTTGCATTTTGTAGTGTGATTTTCAAAGATTTGCATGGTCTGCTTTACAAATATCGAATTTTTCTGAGATCATTTACCAGCCTGCAAAACTTATGGATAAAAAGGCATCCATTCCTCTATTGCCTTCAGTATTGTGGAACAGTAAAATAATTTTGTGAAAGTACTGTAATGTCTGTTGGGTTTAGTTAAAATGCTTAGAAATAAAAATGTTCCCTTCTCCAGCATTATTTTTCTCATTTTTTCCTTCTGTATTTCCAAAAGGTCTCTTGAACTAATGCATTTCAAAGGCATTCAATTATGCAGCCCTATTTTAACTCTGCAAACGTCCTCACTCACAACTTCCCACTATTGGCAGATACAAACTGTTTATGTTGGATAAGCTAATGACAGCATTGGCCAAAATCGAATGCCGATAGTAGTTTTCAAATAGTCAACAACTACTTTTCCACACTCAGTGCATTCTCCTGTTTTTTTTTGTGGAAAACCAACAGAATAGGCTCTCTTACCCATTTCTTAAAGTCCCATTCAGTTCCTCGTTACAAATTACAGAAGTGAGAAAGAAGGCAATGGTGGCAAGATTGCACCCCACACAATTTAAGCAAACCAAGAAAACATCTTGATTTACTGCTGAGTGCATGCAAGAATAAACACGTCTCTTAAAGAAAGCAGGAAAGAACTCTGATGATGAATACAGTCTGCAAAAGGTCATTTACCATGTTCAGATGTGATGGTGTATGAATAAACACCGTATTCGTGACACAGATTCCAGTATCGTATGAGTAGGTTATCTGAAGAAAGAAGCTAAAAATTAACTTTCTAACACTGTACTTGGAAGAAAAATGGTTGCAAACGGGAATGTGGCCCCATCCCTGAAAGCCAAACTTCTGTCACATAAAAATAAAAGCAAAATGCAATCTTTCCCAAATCCTGTTTTCCCCAGGAAGCTATTAAGAAAGTGAAAAAAATGAGCGCCAATGTCACCTGAGAAATTACCATCCCCGTTCTACTCGCAAACATGTAAGGTAGGTTGAAAAAAATCAACATTTTAATCTAATTTCTCTCTTTCTTCAGCAAGCACTGAAGCTCCGATTAGCTGAAGACGGTGCCTCAGCTCCCCGGCACTTCCCAGCGGCCAAGCAGTGTGCCCAGGTGGCCAAGAAGGCCAACAGCATCCTGGCCTGTATCAGGAATGCTGTGGCCAGCAGGAGCAGGGAGGTGATTGTGCCCCTGTACTCGGCGCTGGTGAGGCCGCACCTGGAATACTGTGTCCAGTTTTGGGCCCCTCAATACAAGAAAGACATTGAGGTGCTGGAGCGTGTCCAGAGAAGGGCAACAAGGCTGGTGAAGGGTCTGGAGCACAGGCCTTATGAGAAGCGGCTGAGGGAACTGGGATTGTTTAGTCTGGAGAAGAGGAGGCTGAGGGGAGACCTTATCGCTCTCTACAACTACCTGAAAGGAGGTTGTAGGGAGGTGGGTGTTGGGCTCTTCTCCCAAGTAGTTAGTGATAGGACAAGAGGAAGTGGGCTCAAGCTGCGCCAGGGGAGGTTTAGACTGGAAATTAGGAAAAATTTCTTTACGGAAAGGGTGGTCAAGCATTGCAACAGGCAGCCCAGAGAAGTGGTGGAGTCACCATCCCTGGAAGTGTTCAAAAAATGGGTAGCTGTGGCACTTGGGGACATGGTTTAGTCTAGTCTACCCTTGATTGGTTTAGAGTAGACTTGGTAGTGTAGGTTAATGGTTGGACTGGATGATCTTAAAGGTCTTTTCCAACCTAAACGATTCTATGATTCTATGAGTCTAAGCTGGCCCGGCAGACCCGCCACCGCCGCTTCCAGCGGGGCAGGACGGTGCCCCGGGAGAAGCCCCGGGAGAAGCCCCGGGAGAAGCCCCCAGGCCTCGCCGCGGGGCAGCCACGTCCCCTCCGCCGCTGGGGGGCGCCGCGCCACCGCCCGCCCCCCGCCGCGCATGCGCCCGCCTCACCGCCCGCGCCGGGGAGGAAGATTGGGCTCTCGGCGGCCCGTAGTTTCCCTGGCAACCGGCAGGAAGCGTCGCCGGGCGCGGAGCGGCCCGCCCGCAGCTCAGGGGCTGTCGGTGCGGCCGGGCGGTAGCGCTGGGTCGGGCCGGGCCGGGCCCTGCGTGTCGCCGCCAGGCAGCGGCGCAGCCCCGCAGCGAGGCCTCGGGGCGCTGAGCGGCCGCCCTTCCCGAGGGGCCCGTAAGAAGGCTGGGGACCGCTGCCCACCGGCCCGGCGCTCCCCTCTGGCCGCCTTGACCTGGGCTTCCCTGCGAGAGAGTGGGAGCTGTGGGGAGGGGAGAAGGGCCCGAGGAGGGACGTGCGTGTCCCTCCTCCTTATCTCGCAGGGTCTTTTGATGTCCCACGGTGTTTGTGAGGGTGGGTCTGGCGGCTCTGTGGTAACTTGCCAGAGCTTTTGCTGTTTGAGCCTCCTGGCGAGTACGGTGCTTGATGCCCCTTCTCTCTTCCTTTCTCTGCCCTAGCTGCACTCCGGGAGAGTTGACACTCACCAGGGTAAGGGAGCAACCTCGCCTTGAAAATCCTACTTACTTCCATTCCGCCTTTCTTAAGTGACTTCTAGAACCCAAACTCCAGGCCGCACTTTTCCTCCTTTGAAAGATGTCTTTTAAAGGTGCTTTTCCCATTTCTATTTAAGGATTTCTGTCCTTTGCTTGAAGTCTGTCATCTGCCAGTAGGATGGTTCACTTCTGTATCAAGCCTTGTATGTCACTTGTTTGATTCACAACTATACTTCTGCTGTCTGATCTCTCAACAGATGCACGTGACTCCCAGCTCTTGACTACACAAGACCTTTCATCTTGCTCTGAAGACTGAGACCTCCTTATGAAAAGTCCTTTTCCCACTCTCTTCCACCTCCTGCTCTGGCAACACATATAGGCATGTTATCTCAGTTACATTTTTACAAAACCGTTATCACTGTCCTTAACTCCTATCTTTACTTTTGTCACAAAGGACTAACATTGTTCCTGATGGTTGTAACACCTTTTATTTTTTACTTTCTCCGATGGTACAACCAGCAACTTTTGAAATCCAGCTAGATTTTGTCATTAGTTAGGACTTAGTAAAGTCCTTAGCATGTATCTTGATTACTTCTTGGAAGAGAAAAGAATTTGAATACACCTGAATTACTTCTGAACACTTTTCTGAGAAAAATATTTATGCTGTTATTGGCAAGATGACTGTTTGCATTGTGAGCAATTGTACATTTTAAAGTTTGACACTGATAGCACTATTTTGTGATATAGAATGCTAATGTCAAGAACTTATTTTTCTGATAGCTAGAAATGTGTTTTCTAACTCTAATATGATTAGAATTTTGTGCTAATAAGCTGGCACTTACAAAATCAGTAAATTTTCTTTCTTTGTTATTGTTTGTCTTTTAGGGCTTCAAATTATTTCTGGTTTTAATGATTTGCATTTTATGAACACAATAGTTCCTGTGTCATTTAAGTTTTTGTGTGTTCTGAAAAGACTTTTGTCTAATTGTAGTATGTTAGTGCTTCTTTTTAAAAGACTGTCACTGGAGACAGGCATATTCTGAAAATGGTAGGAAAGAGAAACAAAGATGTACAGTGGGTGAACTGATTTGAGTCACTAGTTCTGATGAAATCATCAGTAAAGAAGTATTGATTTAAACTTTCAATTTTAGTTTTGCTTTGTATTTGTATTTTAGCTAATTTGGTAATCATTACTATATGTTGTTTCTCAACATGCAGTAAAACTTAGGTGCCACATTTAATTCTTTCTACAAGTCTAAAGGACATAGCATATCTACACAAGTGCTGGGGTCTTATTTCTGCTTCTAGTAAGAAGTCATAATCCTAAAGATTTAGTATTTAGATAATAACAAAAGTACCTGACTGGAAGTTCTGTCTGGAGGGAAGAATTAGAAGAACCAAGCTAAACAACAAGGACTGCATGTACAAGATTCTGCCAGAGATTAGGGCAGGTGGCTTATAGAGCTTCGGGAGTGGAAGTAGTGTGGAAAAAAAAAAAGTCTGCCTCTCTCGTTCATCCTGACCCCAGTATTTGGAATTTAATGAAGTCGTTGACAAAAACAGATGTCATCAACTTGTGAAAGGTGATGGCTGGATGGCAAGCACCCTACTCATCCTTGAGGCAATGTTTGTTTATGTGTATTGTTTAACTGGCTTCCTATTGTTTTCATTTCTATATAGTGTCATTTCTTGTTTACTAAAGGAATGTAATTTCTTATTTACTAAATTGTTTTCTCTATCTGGAGTACATGACAGAATAAATTACTGAACATTAATAATATTCAAAACTAGGATTTTCACACCTTATAATTTATTAACTTTTGGAAACCTGTCTTTTCCCAGGAATAATTTATATTATCCATCATAGTGTCAGGTTTGGTATGTTAAATAGGCAGTAGACTATTATTTTTATTAAGGACATTTTAACGCTATTACGTACATATATAATAACACATGTAACTGCTGCATTAACTTTTAGAAGATATGTGTACCTAGATCAGTATTTAAGGATGCATACAGAAAGTTATTTTTGCAATCTTTTTAACAAAATACTTTCATTCTTCCTACTGGAATTGGAATTCATTTTCTGTGTTCTTTCTTTCATACTTTACATTTCTTTTCTCTTCTTTTATTGATTCTGCTTTGGGTTTTGTGTCCTGAATCTACTTGCTCTTGTGTTCATTCCTTCATCCTGTCCATTCCTCAAATTGTTACTGTCTTCTGCTGTAACTGTACCCAACCAGCCTATTTCACTCTGGGCTGTTCTGCTGAGCACTGTATTGCTGCTGGAATTTCTGTAGGCTACCCTAAAGGCAGACTGTAGCTAATTTCAATTTTGCTGCAGCTCTTAAAGTGCAGAAGTAAAGGGGAGCAACGCAGGATTAGGAGATGTGTGCATTTGAAAGATGGAGTGACAAGACTGTCAAAATTATCCTATGCAATCCTTGGGATATATAAGAATAAGCATTTCTTTTCTAGTACACTTATTCAGAATTTCTTGATTGATTGTTCGTGTCAGTCTTTGGACCCTGGGTTTCTAACCCTTGATATTCTGTCACATAGGAATGAAAACTATTTTGTGTTTTTAATCTTTTTCTATTCTAGGGATTAATGTTCTAAGAATGTCATCAGGCATCCAAATAAAACCAAAGACTGCAGTACAGAAAAGCAAGACATCTTCTCCTTTGCCACATTCTCCAGAACCTGCAATTAAACCACAGCCAAAGCCTAGTGACAAGCTGAATCCTAAAACTATTGATCCGGTATGTATAGGTGGTGTGTGTGCTGGTTTTGGCCTGGATAGAGTTAATTTTATTCATAGTAGCTAGTATGGGGCTATGTTCTGGATTTGTGCTGGAAACAGTGTTGATAATACAGGGATATTTTCGTTATTGCTGAGCAGTGCTTACACAGGGCCAAAGCCTTTTCTGCTCCTCACCCCACCCCACCAGCGAGCAGGCTGGGGGTGCACAAGGAGTTGGGAGGTGACACAGCTGGGACAGCTGACCCCAACTGACCAAAGGGATATTCCACACCATATGACATCATGCTCAGTATATAAAGCTGGGGGAAGGAAAAGGAAGTGGCGGGGGCATTTGGCGTTATGTCTTCCTAAGTAGCCATTACACGTGCTGGAGCCCTACTTTCCTGGAGATGGCTGAACACCTGCCTGCTGATGGGTAGCAGTGAATGAATTCCCTGTTTTGCTTTGCTTGCGTGCGCATCTTTTGCTTTACCTATTAAACTGTCTTTATCTCATCCCATGAGTTCTCTCACTTTTACTATTCTGATTGTCTCCCCATCCCACCATGGGGGAGTAAGTGAGCAGCTGTGTGGGGCTTAGTTGCCAGCTGGGGTTAAACCATGACAGTGGGTTTTCTGTTTGTTTGTTTAAAACAGATCTCTTGTTGGAAGAAATTTCCTTACTTTATGAAATGCATGCAGAACATGCTTCTTCTTGTCCTGTTTTGTAAATTTAAACTAAACTTTTGTTATTAATCATACGTTCCCTAATTTCTAAGCTCAAATGCCGGAGGTGTAACATGTTTGTTTCTTTAAAAAAAGGGGTTTGGTACAGCTGTGGCTTAGATGGTAACTTTTTTGTTTTCCATATACTTTTGCCCTGAAAAGAGATTTAGAGGTAAGAGTTAAAAAGGGTTGGGGCTTTTTTGGTATAGTTATAAATTTTGGTACTTGCTCCTTTAGAGGAACTAATCTCAGTTATGCAATGAAACCAAGAATCAGGTAGCATCTTGAAGATAGCTAGACCTCATAAAATCTAGCAACTTAATTGCTAGTGAGTATTACTTGAAACTCCCAAGTACTGTGAATATGTAATACTTTGGGAAGAATTTGGGCTCTCGGAAGACTGATGAAAGGAGTTTTTATTTCACAGAAGT
Source organism: Pelecanus crispus (assembly GCF_030463565.1). Lineage (NCBI taxonomy): Eukaryota > Metazoa > Chordata > Aves > Pelecaniformes > Pelecanidae > Pelecanus > Pelecanus crispus. The sequence goes on along the minus strand of NC_134646.1, from coordinate 68,343,818 downwards.
CCTGCGCCTAGAGAACCAGCTTTGAGGGGGTGAATTATAGCTCACCACCGGGCCGTTATCAGCCAAACAATTAGTAATGTCACAGACTTTTTGGAAAAGAAACTAAATGTGGGAATACTTTGTTGAGGTAGTAGTTTGCCATAAACAGAGGCTAAATACTTTCATGTGGGCATTTTTTTTCTTGAAACCTTTTTGCAAGTAGTACAATGACTTAATTAAGCCAAGAAGTTGTGAAAACATGCATGCAATTTTAACAATGTTTATACACGTTCAAACACTTGAAAGATAAAAATTAAGATTTCATGGTACTTCCTGCTATGTGCTTTGTGATAAGATGTTTAATCTGGAAAGTAGCATTGAATGATCATGCTAATAAATAATATCATAGTTCATATGCATAAGAAGCATGTATATGATAAAAAAAACTTTGTGTGGGCTTTCCTCCCGTGAAGCTCCTGGTTTCCTTCTACAGTGAGTCCTTCCTAGATTCTCACCCAGTGGGAACCTCCCCGCTGATTTCCAGTGCCCTCATACCATCTTGCCCAACATTTGGTGTTTCTCCCACATCTTGCCACCTTGTACTTTTGTCTATACTTGGATCAAGGTGGAATTGGAGGAAATCTGCCTTCTGCATGTTACCAGTATAACAACAGTAAGAGCATCAGGGAAGTGAGACGTCCTTAATCTGTTAAGGAGAGAACCCGTAAGACTTCAGTGTTAAGATTTGCAAGAGAAAATAGAAAAATAAGGGTATTTCATCAGGAGAGCACTGATTCTATGTTATTTACTAATTTTTACAACTTCCTAGCCAGACAATTCTGAAAAGCAGTTTTCTGATAAACATACCAAATGTATGTTTTCCACCTCATAGCTGTAGTTCTTTTTTTTGTTAGTTTTAGAAATATATGACTAAGTTCCTTTTTTGGTAAACTGCAGTTTTAACACATCCAAAATAGTTATCAAACATTGCTGTTATGAATAAATAATGCTTTTTTTTTTTTTTTTTTGTCCTCACAGTTTGGTGCTCATTCTCGACCACCTTCTGCATTTGCTGCTATATATGCTAAAGGTGGCATTCCATGCAGGTGTGTTGGTTTTATTTATTTTTTTACTATATATATTATGGTTAGGTAGAATTACACAGATTGAAATACATCTATTCATGTTTGATCTTTTAGTTAGGCTGTTTGATTCCATTCATTTCTGCAAAGATTTCTGATACTTAACTCTTTTCAAAGCACAGAGCGATTTTCTATGTCTTTGAAATCGTCTTGTTTCTTTTTTTATGCTGTGTTAATACTGAAGCTGCATTTTTAAAGAATAGCTAGGTATTTGCAGATTTGGTTTGCTAAACCTCTTTCATGAGAGAAGCTGATTTCTTCATGCGATGGTGTTTACTTCTCCCTACTAAGGAAGATAATAAAATTAGTGCCATTTTAGTAAGTAGACATCTTACAGTCTTTTTTTGTCTGAAGTAAGTAGTGTGACAACATTTTCTTGAATATTCCAATTCTGTAGTTGTCAGCAATATCAGATAGTAACAAAACTACTTGTAAGTAATAGTTTGTGGTATTTTAAGTTACTTTTGTCTATTATATATTTGCCTAGACAATAAACACTTTAGTGTTTTGTCAAGTGGATGCAGAATTACTTAAAAAAAAATAAGTAATCATTATTACATGTATATACATGTATAGAGTAATCAGTAATACATAGCCTTTATCTGTATCTTAGGAGTAACTGATGAATTCCAATATGATTTTCTTTCAACTGATTTCCCTTACTAATTGTTATTTGAGGAAAATATTTCTTGATATTTATCAAAATAAGTAACTTTGCAAAGGGAGCATCTTCTGTGTTTGTATGAGAGGCATCTATAATTTTTATCTTTTTTTTTTTCTGATTTCTATGTGATTTGGAGCAGAATTTTGAAAATTGTTGTATTTGGGAATTATAATAATTGCACTGCTAAATACCACTATACATTTCACTAAGGAGAGCAGTATGTATTGAATTTGTGTATATTACATTACAGTAATATTGCAAACCAATTGGTGATATATTTAAAGTGAATAGTGTTAGCAATAAATTATATATTATTATATGTTAATTTGTTAAAACTTTATTCTTTATGTAGGTTAGTGCATGGCTCAGTAAAGCACAGACTGCAATGGGAATGCCCTCCTGAAACTGTTCCCTTTGATCCTCTTCTTGTAACACTGGCAGAGGTAAACTCAATTTTCTTGCAAAGTTAAGCATACAGGATTTCCTAATTGTAAATGGCATTTTGTAACAAGCTAAGCCAGCTAACTTAGACTCACCTACTAGGGAAATATGAAAAAAACATTTGTGCAGATCTTGTATGAATGAAGATGGTCAAGAACATTGCCATTTGTAGTTCTTTAGTTAGAGCATTCTGGGAGAGCTAGGTAGAGCTATTTAATCTTTGAGATACTGGTCAAATACAAGACTGCATCTCAGATTCCCAACTGTTGAATGAAATACTTCAATCCATTTGTGGCTTTGCAGGTTCTTTTGTAAATAAAATTGTTTTGATTCTTTTTATACATAAAGCTTACCTATTGAAGTAAGAGTGCTCTCCTCAATAGATTGAACTAATACACAGGAAATAGGATCCTATAAATAAGTGAAAGAGAAATACTATACATTATGTTCAGGCTTCTGTTTTCTCAGCATCATCTGTGACATTTATCTGCAAATATATTTCAGGAGTATAAATAAATGTTGAATCCAGTGTGGTAGATGGAATAACGTGCATACTCTAGAGGTGGCGCTTTAAGATTAAACCAAGTTGTCAATTCCTAAAGTAACTTAAGAGCACCTATTATGGAAAGAAGAAAGGCTTCAGCCTTAGGGCTTTAAATCTTTGGGTTCTGCCAGTCAGGTCTTCACTAGAAGTGCATATTTGTAACATCTACAAGTTTTTGGTGTTGCAGAGGGGTGCGTGTGGTGGGGGGTGTCTTTTCTTCCATAGTTCACATTCTATTTTTTTTTTCCTTCAGGGTACAAAGAGTCATTTCCAAATATAGCCTATTCTTGTTCATGGTCTTGTTGAAAAATTACCTTGGGTGGTTAGATTAGAGGTAATGAAGTACACATATTGATTGAATTGGCAGTAATCATAATGTGAGTTTTAATATTCAGTGTTCCAAAAGAAAAATGAATAAGAATATTCTGTGAACAGAGTTGTACTCAGTGGCTCCACATGGTGGAGTTAGTGTATTTTATGTTTTGAACTGATATAACAAAACCTAAACATTATCTTGCTGCTATGTGGAACTTTTTCATGTGTTGTTTTTTTTTTTTTTAAAGAAGACTCACTATTAAGCAAATCTGTTTTACATTTGCAACAGGGTCTAAGAGAGACAAAACATCCCTATACATTTGTTTCAAAGGAGGGTTTTAAAGAATTACTTATGGTTGAAGGTGCTACTGAAAAAGCAATTCCCTTGTTGCCTCGTCTAGTTCCAGTGTTAAAGGCTTCATTGGTATGTCTTTCTTACTCTTCATGCAGAGATTTTAATGGGTTTGATACTTTTTTTTGTTGTTTTTCTTGTTCTGGTGAGGATTACATGGAAAATATTAGTGTCATAAATCTATTGCATGGGCTTTTGGTTTGGGGGCATGGGAATAGTTTCTTTTTCTTATGTTAACCCTGCCTTGGTTTGATTAGCTAAATATGTCTTTAACTGTAATTTCAGATGGGCAACTCCTTGTATAGCTGTATGACAATAGCTATGGGCAAATTCTGTGGAAATGTTCTATTAAAGATCTGAATATAAGCAGAAATAAATATATGTATTGGTGGTGGTTTTATATATGCACATAGTAACATGCAAAAAAAATTGAGGACATGTGAGAATAAATACTCATCTGTTATATTTAAAAACTTTAAACATGCTACAAAGATAAAACGGAATATGCCAATGAGGAAAAGGGAAGAATGCAATTAAAATGTTTGAGGTCATATTCATAATTTTTAAATGTTTTTAACTTTTCTACTCCTTTAGAAAATAAAGTGAGGTAAAAATATTGGTCTGGAAGGTAATCTCTTTCGGATCTTTTTCATATCTTTCAGAGTCCTTTCCTGGTTCAGCTATTTGCTGTCCTTTAATCTAGCTGTGTTTCAGTTCTGTTTTTATAGAGATGTCTGCAAGTTTGAAAATTCTTTGTGATCTCAGATCAGAGGTGTAATAGAAGATCAGAATTGTGTGTTATCAGTATCTTTGGTTTAGTTTGGAAGACAAAATTATAAAAAAATATTCTTGTCTGTTCTTCCAATTACTGTTATTAATCTGATAATTTTCATTGTTGCACAGTTTTGGTATAAAGTCTTGTTAAACCTTCTGCTACAAAAGCAGTCGATGACTTTTAGTTAAAAAACAAAAACCAAAAAAAAACGTTCGGGGTCCAAATGTCAGAGTGGAAAAGTAACTGTTTAAATAAAGGTCAGTATTAGTACAAGAACAAAACAAATTGTCATGAATCAATTTCTCTGCCAAAGGAAGAGTGAGATCACTAAACCATTAGAGAACTCAGGTATAGAAGAACCTTCCCATGGGAGCAATAAAGATGACAAAGCACCCAAGAAGTAGATAAGGTCCTGATAATTGCTGGCAGGTGACAAAGCTGTAGTTGGCAGGGGACTAAGTTAATCAAGCCAGACAGTATTGGCTCCTGTGTTTCTCCAACAAAGATAATTATTGTTATGAAATACATGGAAATTACCCTGAATTCATTACATTTGTAACTAAAATGTTGTCTCCCAATTTCAACATATCTGCATTTGAAGGATTCTTTCTACTATGCTGTGAAGCACTGAAATTGTTGGTGTAGTAAACTGTTTTGCCAGCCGAATTTTTTATTTCATCAATAATAAATTATCAGTTTTCTTAGAAGAAATGCAAGAGTTTCACTGACATTTTGTGGATACTTTTGTTTTCTACTTTAAAAATATACCTCTGTTTTTAAATGTTACCTCTAGATACTAATATTCAGTCATATTGTACTTGTATCTCTAAACTTGTAACGTTATAACAATTAGTAGTTGCACAGTAGTTTTAATTTTAAAAAATACTATGTACAAACATAATGTAGAGATTGCAGTTTTGAAGAATTTGTGCATTTGTCTGAATATTACTGACAGGATTTTCTTTTTTCCCCCTCTGAAGGCCCATTTGGATGATGAAGTATTTGGAAGGGGATTGGATGCTTTAGTTCAACTGAGTGCTGTTGTTGGCCCATCTCTTAATGATCATCTTAAGCATCTACTCACAAATGTAAGTTTTTAATGCTGTAGTAAAAAGTCATCTGTATTTTTATGGTACACTTGTTGAGATGTTTACTATAATATCCACACAGATACAGTGGAGGACTTAGCAGTTCCATGAAAAGCATTATTTCTATATTCCTCTGTGTAAGACCATCATTCTTTAATAATATGGTGACTTACAAAGCTCTAGCAAGGTCCAAAGAGTGTTGTTAATGTAAATTGGAGAATAATGGAAGTGGTGTCTCTACTATTTAAAAAAGATTCAGCTTCAAGCCTGAGGTGAAGTAGATGCTATATTTTGAAGGGAAGTTTATGTTTATTGCAAAATGAGTTTTCCATTTTAGGTGTGAAACTTTCACAGATTTTTAAAAATATTCAATAAATTAACATAAGCAAATATTCCCACTTCTTTCAGATGGGAATTCTGCACAAGGAAATCTTCATTATATAAACTTAGAGTGGGATTGTGGAAAGTATTTTTATACTGATTCCTTCTGTAGACATCCTTCCTCTGTCAGACAGGTTTTTCACGGTTTTGTTTAGCCTGCTTCCAAAGGGCACTTTTAGAGCCAAATAAAAGGACCTTTTAGACATCCAATGCATATGAGAGAAATTGCTGTAGTTTTTTTTTAAAGTATTTCCACCATAATAAATCTCTTTCAGTGTGCATGAAAAATGTGTTAACTTTTTATGTGGAGAGCACTTTAAGAATGACTTTTTTTTAAGGTTGATACCTCTTTAAAATTTGTTTGCTAAATAAAAAAAAATAAGTATTTTTTGGCTAACAGTTGAGCCTTCTTTGAATTTAAGTTTCTCATCAGTGAGCATTTTATTCCTTTTGCCTTGACTGAGTTCCATATTGTGACATCAGTTACAAGCTATAAAGTGATGTTTCTTTTTGGCTTTAGTTTTCCAAAGACAAGATGAAATAAAGTAATAAAATAGAATTATATTGGCCTCTTTGCATATATTGTACTATGTTGTGCAACAACGCTTTTTATTTTACTTTTCCGATAGCTTTCAAGGAGATTAATGGACAAGAACTTTAGAGAAAAAATTACTGTTGCTTTACAAAAGTTGGAGCAATATGGTGGAAAGGTGAGTTGGCCAGATGACTATTCTGTAATCTGCACATATGAATGCAACTTTGCCAAAACAACTTCCATCTCTGGCTTTCAGATTTACAACCCCATTTTGAAAACTGCTTATTTTTACGTCACAACTATTTCATGTTGCATAAAACACAGGATTTTGCACTGTGGCAATCAACAGAGTTGCGTTTCAGTCCATAGTAAAATAGTTGGTTTAGTCTGTTTGATGTATTGAGTGGTAATAGAAATTACATTAAATCTACTCTGGGTAATCCATATTCTGCCAGTTAGGTTTTGTTGTCTCCCATTTTTTTTTTTTCCTCCTACTTTTCATTTGTATTCTCCATTGTTTTAATCTCTGAGCGGGAAATACAGGAGTATGTCTCAGTAAAATATTTCAAGGGATCCATACCTACGTAAGAAGCTGCATGGCTGGACTCTTACAGTGCAGCACACCAAGCCCCATTCAGGAGAACTCATTTTGGGAGCAAGTGTGCATCTGTGTGGATTCCTACCCATGATATTTGCTTGGAACATTTTATTGGCCTTGGTGGAAACCTTATGCAGACTTTTAGCGGTTAAATGAGACGCTGTTCTTTCTTGAAAATTCTTCGTTTCTCTAGAAAGTCCAAATTTTTTGACCAGGATTTGAACTGATGTGACAAGTGGGTGTAGGGTAAGATCCAGGATGCCTAATATAAGTCCTTACTCCACGTTAGGCATTGCAGCACTTAGAAAGTAGATGCTTATACTGAGTAAAGCATGCAAGCTTCTTGTACAGACCATAGGGTATGGTAGATGGCCGCGAAGGGTGATCCAGGGATTCACCAAATGTCAGCTAGTAAATAGCTTCTGGCCCCTTCTGGAGTACTGGCACCTGACTCAGGCTGAATATTTGTCTTGCTTCAGTATGCCTGGGATGCAGGCTTTGTGCCTTTTTCTGAGCCTAAATACTTTTCTCAACAGGATTTACTCTTGCTAAAAGATACTTTTTGCTGTTATTGATGATGCCTGCCCATTCCCACTAACAGCTTAGTGTTTATGTCACTTACTGAGGAAATCAGATACTCACATTCCAGCCCACCATGGTTAACCCAGAGGTTAGATCTGCAATTGCTATAAATCAAAAAAATGCTTTAAGTAATAGATGGCAGAGTATTCTGCTGAACACTCTGTTGCCATTTTCTGTTGTACTGCACATTGTGCAGAAAGGAGGAGAGAAGAAGAAGTGAGAGAGTATTGGCTTGGATATTCATCTAGAAGAGAAAATATTTGCTTTCTTGACCCTAGGAACACGTGTATGTATTTTATTAAATGGTCATTGGTAAAGAATAGGAACAACCTAAAGAGTAGGGACTGTAAATATAGGTCTGCCAGTTCTGAGCTTGTGTGCCTTAAATTGGTAGGCACCCAAATAATCAGTATATGCCATTTCTTTTTTTTTTTTTTTTCCCACTCATATTCATTTAAGGGCAGTAGCAGAGTTCGTATTACAGACTTGAAAACATCACGACAAATAAAGAAGCATGAGAGTTCTATATTTATATGTAGTGAGACAAGAAAACGAAAATTTCGTCTCATCTTGATGTTCTGAAAACTTAGGTCTAGATAATACAAATAATTCAGTGAATCATTAACCTCTAATTCTTCTGTCTGTCCCCTGATTTCTTGTAGTCTTACTTTTGTGAGTAGGTCTGTCTGTGTGTCCTTTAAAAATACTGTAATAAGATAAAGCAAAAAACTGGAAACAAACTCCGAAATTGTGATTACAAGCAATATTATATAATCCAGCTAATGAATTTATCAAATTTCTATCCTAAATGAGTTATAATGTATGTGATTCTTACTTTTAATGGAAGTCCCTTCTAGAATATCACTCCTCTATTTAAAAACCCTTATTATTTCATGTCTATATTTATGCCCAGTTTTAGGTATGAGTTTACACATCTCTTCTCTTGGATGTTTACTCTCCATCATTAATTATCACAATGCTCCATTTTTTCAGTTCATTATTTTCAGCCGTTTTGACAGTAAATTTCTCAGCAAATATTAACTTCTTAGTTTTCTGCTGTTTGATAATAACAAAGATAACTAAATAAAAGTTGTGAATTACGCAATTTATACAGACTATTATTTTGATTGAATTTGGTTTATTTTCATCAACAGGCAACTGTGGCTATCATCAAATCTAAAATTCCAACCTATTGTTCTATCTCTTCTTGATCAAGAAAACTAGTGATTTACTCTAAGTTGAATTTTGGAATGAAACTGCCTGTGAACATCACTGACACCTCATTGGGGTATGACATATTCTCTTAAAATAATCACAATTCTTTAGTATGATGGAGAATGGGAAAAGTCCTATCAGTTTGTGAATATGTAATTGTGGAAGACTATTTAAAATAATTCTGTCTGTATTGGCTGCTATTTGCATGTGCATTGTGATTACAATGACACTGACTAATTTGCTGTTATTTCAAAAGTAGAGTAAATATTGATTCTTATTTTGTTGTAAATTACAGTTTCCTTTAACAGATCTGCAGTGTGTAATATGTTTTGTACATTTGTGTGATACAAAGTAATTTGGTTGTAATTACTTAAATACTAACTAACTTGGTGTTAAATTACATATGTATACCCACTTTTGAAACCTGTAACTTAATTTGTGCCACAGGCACAGATGGATGTAGTTTGGCTTCATCAGGACTTACTGGGTTAGATGTAGAACTATGAGAACTCATCTAGACTTCTTGAGAGTCAGTGTTTAAAGGTATGAAGCTGAATGCACTAAACAGGGAGCATATGGTGCAAAACTGAACTTGCCAAGTGCATTCTCAGCACATTGTTTTAAGAAGCTGGAGAGGCTCTGGAGGATACAGTGCAGGGGCATCAGGTTGCTCCATAGAGCCACAGCCTAGGTTTTGCTCAACTAATTAGTTCCAGTTAGCTTTGGGCCTACTGAATGCAAGCTAGATTTAGGAGGCAACTTTGGAGTATTTACACTGTGCTCCCTTCGCATTGAGTTCTGTAATGGCACAGATATGCTTGGGACTAGCTTGTGAATTCAGCTACAGACAAAGCTAATAAACTTCTGAATGTGGAAGCTATGAAAAATATATCAGTTAAAGAGAATAAAAACATTGCAGAAGTGAGCTTACCTGGCTGTCAAACCTTGTAGGGTGCAGCATTTGTCCATGAATGTATTTGAACTTGATGGCAAAATAATCCTAACAGGTCTTGTAATAAATACTGTTCAGGGTTCATGTTGTTATGGGTATTTGAGTTACTCTGTGAGGGAGAGCTGACTGAAGTAACAAAATTTGCCATAGAACTTTTTCCCCTGAGGAAAATTCAGTTCTGGAGTTTAAAGTTGTTGGAAGGGTGGGGTGTTTTTTTTGGTCATCAAAAGATGCTGTTGAATAGGGTGTCAAAAAAGTCTGTCATGTGAAAGCAGTTTCAGAATTTTTGGAAAATTACCACTGCTTGGCTAAATTAAATTTACTTCAGGACTGTGCTAAGGTCTCTGCTGAGATCAGAACTGTGCTAAGTCAAGATATATGTATTTAAGCTTTTTTAAAAAATTAATTTTGTTGGCAAAAATGTTTAATTTGAAGAAATACAAGTATTTGTTTAACAACTCAAAAAAATTGATCATGCTGTTTTTTTTTCTTCATGTTTACTTTATTTTTTTTTTTTTTACAAAATGTGCACATTTAGTTTACACAAACATGCTACAGCAGATTTCAGGTGTACATGTATTGTACTACTCTTATCCTACACTGGTGATAGCAGAGCAGCCTTCAACATGCCTCTAACATCCCATCTCTACACCAGAATAGATACCTGATTTATTTTTGCAAGAGAATGCTTGCAACATTCTTTCTACTTCATTAATCCCCTTTCTGCAGCAATGTCACAATGAAGAGTGGCCTACCTTTGATAGCATTTCACCTATTTTGAAGTATTGGCATAAACTCTGTGGACAATATATCTTAAATATTACATGGGAGGGGCAGTATATTTTAGGTACACACTTTCTTAGAAAGATCTTTCTAGGTTCAGAATTAAGGTAGCTCCAATCTTAATGAAGAAATGATCCTAAAAAAAGGTAATGCAGTTATATCACATATAGATGATGATATACAGCTGAAGTTTCCAATTTTTTCTGATTCTCTCTCCTAATTAAAGGTATTACAAAAAGCTGAAACAGGTATTAGCCTGTCTAGCAGTTAGTAGTAGGTGTTACTACATAGTGATACTCATTCTGAGCACTGAATTGGGATGGAAGTTTCAAAAGAAGTTCATGCCTTTTTCTTCATTAAAGGCAGAAAGACATGTACTCATGAAAACAGTGTTAGGCTCCAGTTAAGGTTTTGTCATGAAAAATTCAAAGTCAGAAGATCCTTAATTTTAAGCAAAGAACTTTGCGGACATGTCCAAGAAGAATTAGAAATACAGTATGTAGGACTCCTGATGCTCATGTCATGACAAATTAAATGCAGATTTGCTAGGTAAGTGTGATTGATAGAAGCTTACTCAGATTTGTTAGGGAGTAAAGCTACCTATAAGTAATTTTTTTTTTTTTTTTCTATAACAGTTCTTCCTCTCACATTATCTATTTTGTTAGGTTTGGAGGTTGGGGTTTGTTTTTTTTTTTGAAGAGAAAAGCAAGTCAAAGGTGGAAGGCAATTACAGCAAGATGTGCATTGCACATTTATTATAGCACTTTAACTCAAAGTATTATTAAAAAATGAGGACTACACCATATAAATGTGAAAAGAAAATACATGGTAATGCCTCTGTATAAATTAGTAGCTAAGATTTAAGAAATACACTCAAACACCTGGAGCTTAATCCAGTACAAATGAGTAGCAAAAGTAAGAGTATTTATTTAATCTCCTTGTGATAGTATCTATTTTATTTATGGGCTGGAATGATTATAAAGCTGTATAATGTCAGTTCTTATTTTGTTTGGGTTTGGAGTGAAAACCTGACTTTTCAGGACAATCTTGTTAACTAAGTAGCCACTGCTGAAGTGCTAAATTGTATAATCTAGAAAGTTTTTTTTGGGGAAAAGTTTTAATAAAAAAAATTATTTGCATAATACATGTCTCAGTGTAAAGCTGAGTAATTTTATTTATGATAAAGTGGGAAATCCATGTTTTAGATAATGTTGCAGAATAGCTCATATTTGTCCATTAGTTGTAGACCTAATGTCTTCATTAAATCACATTTTCAAAGAGCTGCATGGATCGCATTATATTCTCATCCTGTAAAAAAGACAACAAAAAAACAGAAATCATACACCATTACAAATGTAGTTGGCAAATATCTATAGTGAAATTGGGTAGAACTAACTGTATTTTAGTTAATGAGAACATTATTTTTCAGCTTGTTTGGAGAAATTAGCAGAAAAAGGCTGTTAATGGGTCTATGCTTAAATAGTTTTTTGTATATATTAATTAAACCAAAACTATGCTGTCAAGAATGCAATAGCATGTTAAGAAAATTCAGTCTGCAGCATTTCAGAAGTTGTAGGTTTATATCCAATATAACAAAATACATATAGACAATACTCAAGGAATAATTGTTGTATCCAAAGTGTGAATCTGTACATGAAATTGCTAGTCCTGCTTATCATGCACAGGAGCATTTTTGCAATCCTAGGGCATCGTGTTGCATAGCTAGGGATGACTCCAAAATAAAATAGATTTAAGTGTGCATCTTTGTATGAACTGAAGAATCAGTCAATTCCGCAAGTATCACAGCAACACTCTTTGGTAACATTTACCTTTCAGTGTGTAGAAGAAAAAGTTTACTTGTAGTAGCCCATATTTGGTGGCACTTCTGGATCAACAGTTGGTTGCACAACACAATATATACACAATACAAGAGTATATTACATGCTCATTTAGCATCTGCTGGTCTCCACTGTAATGATCCTCTTTTTTAATCTGAATGCACATCATTTAGTACTTTCTTGAGAGGTAATCTAGCCACCTTTAATTCTAGTGAATAAAAAGACTGAATTTATTAGAATATTTTAGGAAGTTTCAACAGAGGCATAAAAACCCCACTTCTTAGAAAGGTTATCTCATAGTATTCTCCACTACTGATAGGTATGTAGGCCTTCATTTATTGTTCCAATAATACATATCAATTTCCAGTTAAATTATTCACTCTTCAGTATAGTGGGTGATTTGCTTCGTAGAAAATTACAAATCTGAATAATTTTCGTAATTTGTGTTATGAAACATGCACAGTGGTGTTTTAATCTTTGATTCCATGTCATCTCAAGTAAGAAGTGATCTGCGCACTATTTTGTGCTGATAAACTAACTTATGAAAGCAATGATATGTAATTTCAAGAAATGTGCTATGTAAGTTAATGCTTAGAAAGTTTGTATAGGAAATTTACTATATTAAATTTCAAGAAATGTGCTATGTAAGTTAATGCTTAGAAAGTTTGTATAGGAAATTTACTATATTAAATTACTGAAAATTAAAATAAACTAACTTTTTCCCACTGCATTGTTTTGAAACATCAGTATAACATTGAAGATCACTGACTAATGTAAGGTTAAAGTTTGGTTTAACTGGAATCACTTGACATCTAATTATTTATAAATGCTTTTGTATATACATTGGCAACTAAGCTCAGCAAATGTACAAAGCAAACAACATGTTCTTAATTTAGAAACAGTGTTTTGACACTTCCTACCAATTTTCTAATATATGTATCATCACTAAGGAAACTAGTATTTTTCTAAAATCAGCTCTGTATTTCTGAAATTTGCTGTTTCTATACAGAAGACTTCCAAATGTCCCTCCTTTAGTCAGTCAAATGGGAAGAATCTTCACAAGAAAGTATAGCTTTGTCATAATATTTGGAACAGGGTGACTGTTCGTAGCCTTTTTTCCCCATCTTCAAAAAAAAAAAAAAAAAAAAGCAGATGCCTTAGACTTCTTTGGCAAGCACATCTTTCTCATTTGCCTCTTTTTTCAGTACATTTTTCTAAACAGTTTTTCATAATAATTTGTTTAATGATTCCTAGTACAAGGCATTAGGAGGTATTAGTGCATATGAAGCATAGTCCGTATGAAGCACAAAACATGGATGAATGAGCTTTGCCAGATCTGAGCTAACTTCAAGCCAACTTTGAGGTTCTTTTCCTACTGAAGTTTGAGCCTGCTACTTTGTTTTCAAGCTAGCCCAACCCATCAGCGTTGTGTATGGAATGGCTTACTCCTGCAGAAAATAGCTATCCCAGAAGCCTTTTTATCATTATCAGAAGGAGCTTTAAGTCATTCACCCTGGCATTCACCTGTGCACACCTTGGTCCTTTGCCTCTGTTCTTCATGGTGCAGCTGTAGGTATGAAGTAGTGCCCGAGTCAGACCATTTTCCACCAGCACCAAGCAGTGAAAGGAGGCAGGTGAGGAACTGGGTAGCGCCTAGCCCTTGCTGTTTCCCGAGACCTATCTCTGCTATTTGGTAGGGTCAGCCAGCAGCCACTTTCTGGGACTCAGTCCAGCATACCTAGGGCAGGCTAGTCCATTTCTGCTGTGGGAGCAGGGAGACTCCTGGAGTCTGGATGGCAGACTGGTATTCAAGCACATGGGTAGGTGGGGTAGGGAGGGCAGCGGAATCAGGTCATACACATGCCCTGTCCAAGACCAAGGGAGGATGAGGGGAGGATGCCCTCACTTAATCATGGCAAAGATAGGTCCTTATACCCACTGACCAGAGAAGACCACGCTCAGAGCCTGAATGCTCTGTAATTCCCTATGTAACTGCTTAACACTCCGCGAATGGACAGGCCATTCTTTGCATTGGGACTGTGAATTAAGTCTTGACCATGCTGTATACCCCAGGCTGTACAGTGTTACTGCATCGGTAGTTGTGCCAAACCACTACTCAGCACAAGGAGGTGATTTTTAAAAGGCACATACGTGTAGAATGAGTGTTTAAGAACACACCAGAGGCTCTTGATACTACAAAAAAAATCTCAGGCCCCTATCCCAGGAACCTGAAGTGGAGTATCTGTATTCAAATGTACTCTGCTATCTTTCCTTTTGCTCTTAAAGTAAGCATGCCATGCTTTCCTTAGTTATGACAAAACACCAGTAAAAGGGATACACTAGTAAGACCCACTAATTTGTCTTCCAACTCAAAATAGAGGAATGGCAGTTCTCAGAGGCTGGCAACTCTTGCCTAAGAGATCATTCAAAGAAAAGGCTCATGCAGCCTTTCCCTGGCAGAACAGGCCTCTAGTCTGTTTTAAGATGCAGACTGGAGGGGATCTAAGCTTTTAGTTTGCTTGAGGGTTTTTTTGTAGTGCTTCTCTCTTGGCACTGTTTTGACTCTAATCTCGCAGCTTGAGCTGGAAAACATATCCTCTGTATACCTTTAACATGTTTTCAGGTGCACCAGTTGCTGGCTGCTATGTTCATCAATGGGCATTCCCATTCCAAGGTCTGAGGTGCAGTCATTTGTTATGCAAACCGGCAGGGAAGGTTTTGAGCAGAGGTGCTGTAACATCAGCCTTAATACCAAAGGAGGGTTTGTAGATGAGGAAGCCACCATAGCTGCTAAAGCCTAGGGAGCAGCAGGTGTGCTGCGCTCCTGTCCTGAATGTCCTGATCCTGGTAAACCAAAGGTAATAGTAAAACTAGCATTGGTCTAGAGGGAGGGGCGAGGGTGATTAAAGGTGTGGACTGGCTTCCCTCAGAGGAAAAACTGAATAAATGAGTACTTTACAGCTTGGAAGAGAGACAATGAAGGTCAATAACAATAACCACTGTTTTTCCATAACACAAGAACATATGGAAAACATAAAAATATTGCATGGCAGGTCTAAAGCACAGGCAGATTTATTACAGGAAGGATCACAGATTCATTAAATTTTACTTTTGGCATTGTTAAATGCTCATGAAAGATGAGACTCTTTGCTACTGGAGTGACGAAGCTCACTGCATGCTGTGGAAAGAAAGGAGCCTGAACCTTACCTTTTTCAATCAGTGTCATACCCATTAGGATGTTAAAAAAAGGTTTTCCTACAGCTGTGTCTTAAGAGGAAGCAGCCACTACTGTCCTTTGTGAAAAATGTAATCCCGAAAAGGCTGAAGCCACATTAACTCCTGAATCAAGTTTCTTGAAGGACTTGGATTGAATCCTGACCCCAAATCTCATTTCTGAAACCAAATCTTGATAAAAACATTAATTACACACTTTGCAGCTCAGAGGTCTTAGTAGAGTAACAGGTCTTAGTAGGTAAAGAGACAAAAAATTAGGCAGCGAGATACTTTTTGTATCAAAAAACACTGCCATCCTTGAAGTTAAAAGCAAGTAAAGGTGAGGTAAGTGGCAAGATGAGAATGGGGTCTCTGTCATGTAGCGGTTTAGAGAGCATCTCTCTCACATGTATTCTGAATACTCAGAAGAGATAAATAAGTTTTCTAACAGAACTGAGAAACTGTGAATCACATTGGAAAAGGAGAGAAGTCAATTCCTTACTGAAGGTACTAATTTCTTTGTAAATTAATCACTCAGCCCATCACCATAAAGGCTGTTATATCCAGATTAATCTTTCATTTAATTTCCAGAACTCTGCAGACCTCAGCTGGGAAATAAATCTCACCTCTCTTTCTGATGATCATTCAGCTTTAGCAGAGCAAATGCCTTTCATTGGTACTGAACAAGATTGACAAGCTAGAACTATGGTCAATGCAGTAGAGCATTCCTGACAGATCAGACACTGTTCAGTACCCATTGCTAAGGATATACAGAACAACCACAGTTAGAATAGCTCTTGTCTGTCTTTCATCCCCCAAAAGCAGTGGATTAAAATCAATCAGAGAATCACTTACTAGATAGCTGTGCTCATGAGAGCAATCCCAAAGAATAACTACAAACGCATATCAAAATCTACCAACTTTAGAGCATCTTTGCTATTTCCTGACCAGCTTTCCCTATTCCAAATGGTTATAAATCTATCACTCACTAACCACATTTATCTTGCTATCTCCTGTCTCTTGTCTACTACTGTCTTCTTGGTATAAGAAGCAATAACACAGGCTGTATTGCTGGTCTGTGTTGGCTTCATATTAATCAGAGTCAGCCTGGACAAGGCTGAAGTATCAGCAGAACACTACTATGATTCCATATATTTTGCACTGTAACAAATAGCGTTGCTTTTATTTGCCATATCATTTTGCATAATGTAATCAAGCCTACCTTATCACTAAGCCTAATGTGACACTCTACAGTACATAACAACCTCTTATCATACCAAAGACTTGTCATCATTATTTTGTACTATATCATGTTTCTTTTTCTTGCGTTCTTTAACTGACAAATTAACAGCAGTTCCTGAAATTTCTGAAAAAAACAACTTATCTTTCCTCATGTTGTCTCCTGGTCTGAGAGCAAGCCAGTTTCTGAAGGGCAAAGGAGTGAAAACAGGCTGTAATTCCTGCTGCAGAAGTTTATTCTCATTCCTGGCTCAAGAGGCAATGAGCTGCTTTCAGCCATTAAAGGAAATTAACAGCCACCTGGGCAGTGTAAACACTTGCAATTGATAATCACAATCAGTTCTCACTCCCTTGCCTTGAGAAAACTTGCCTGCTGTTAACTCCTGCCATCTGACACTTTGCAAGCTCCTTACACTCTCCCTTCTAAGGTCTCCAGCAGGTCATGACTCGCTGTTTGAGGAACAATCCTATAGATAATAAATTTTCAAGCAATATTATTATTATTGCTATGACTAGATGCCAGTTGTAACAGGAATGTGTTCCCCAGCATGGGCAGAAGATAGAAATAAATATCTAGCTGAATGTGAAGAAACTTTTTGCTGTCAAATAAAAACAAAATGCTGTTAAAAGAGAGAGGGGATGCAGACACAGTTTTCTAATAAGCAATGACAGCTTGTATATAACATGTCTACTACAGATTCAGGTCACAAATTTATTTACATTTTTAGTCGTTTTGTGTACATACATACTCTACCTTGGGAAAATGCTGTCCCTGGTATTAGGCTTACCATCACTGTCACTCCAGAAATCTCTGTAGCACTAGGATAGCATTAGCCAACAGATACAGGTTCAATACTTATCACTGGGTACTTACTTTCTGGCAGCTCTCGATGAATTCATCTATGGTAACTACTCCATCTTTGTTTTTGTCCATTTTCTGTTCAGAAAGAATAAGAATGTATGTTTATCCTCCTGAAATCCTGTGTAAAACAAGTCCTTTTTATTATTAATTTCAGTTATGCATCAGCCTAGGAACAACCAGGCCAAAATGCTGTAAAATTGTACTAAGTTATATACTAGAATAAGCTTAAGGAGCTTATAGTTGAAAAAGCATGGTGTAATGAGTAGATCTGAGAAATGTGGGGTGGAACCACAGTGAAGAAAAAGGATTACAAAATTGTCAGGATATGCAAAACTGTTCCAACGATGAAAATCTTTCCATACCTGTAACAGAGGAGTCTTTTTGGCTCCCTATGTTACCTGACCCACCTGGAAAAATGTTTCCACATGTTGTCTAGGTGCATCCTCCTTGAGAACAGGATAGGTGCATTTCCCCATCATATCATATATTGCTTTCATGATATCAAGCATTTCCTGAAGAAAAAAAAAATATGTCTGTGTAATGTAAAGTACATTGTAGACACTGCTTGGACTCAGAACACATAAATGATTTTTAGGATTTACATGTTACAAAAAATTTTGAGATTGTGCCTCTTATTTTATGACTGAACAGCTTCAAGAAGGAACTACAATATTCCTAGAAATTCTAGCATGTTAGTTCAGCTTTCATAGATAAACTTTTTAAATAGATGCAGATGTATGATTTTGATTTTAAATGATTCAGAATATGTGCAAGTTCATGGATTGTGTAAAGAATTTCCTGAGGTCTTGTGAATAAAACTAAACGGGAAAAGAAGTTCTGTAACAGCAAGTGAATGGTCAAAGCACGTCAGCTTCTTACAATTGAGTTTTCCCTAGAGAAAATAGAAACACCCATGCACACACCTGCACATATGCAAAGACTCCTCCTTTTATATCAAAAGCTCTGGATTTTTTTAATAGAGTGGCTTGTGAAAAGTGTAAGAATAATAATTTAAAAAACGTAATCTGCCAGCATGCTAAGAAATTATTCTATAGATCTCCTTTTTATAATAATCACAAAGTGTTTTTCTACAAGTGTAAAATGATAAGTGTAATATATATATATTTACATAAAGACCCAATTTTGAAAAAACATATATTTTTATGAAGGCACTTATTTGGTCCCACTGTAATTTAAGTATGTGTTTAAATCCTTGCAGAGTGAAAGATGTAGGAATCTTTTTATAAAAATTCTGTTTCGAGCAAAAATTTTTAGAAGTAGATTTATAAAATGAGTAACAATTGTGGCCCACTTACTTAATTCGTGTTTGTCCAAATAGCCTACTGAACTACTTTATTCTAGTGACTGCATGTGCCAATACATAGCCATAAGCTGAAGCCAAATGTTTCTGTAGATTCAGAATTCTGACCTTTTAAAATTTCTGTGAAGATTTTTCCTTTTAAATTTTTATATATACCTTTAAAATGAGAAATTACTTTATTTTTAGCATGTCTAGTTTCATAATAGTTATATGTTTATTTATTAACATTTCTAATTTGAGAATGAAACCATTCTTCTTTGAAAGCAGGACTTACATACGCAACATTTAGTTTCAGTGATTCATGTGAAAAGTAGACCTTACCTCTTTAGTTATATATCCATCCTTATTTATATCATACAAATTGAAAGCCCAGTTCAGTTTCTCCTGTACTGTCCCTCGGAGTAAAATTGAGAGACCCATAACAAAATCCTAAATAGACAAAAGGTCTTGTCAGTTTGGAATTGAGCAGTTTTTCACAAACACTCAGAAATCCAGAATAATGCATTTGTCAGAAGAACAGAAATCTGGAAAGATGTGTTGTTTCTTTCTTTTGCTTCACAGTAAGTGTTAAGGATTACTGATTATTTAAATAATTAACAATCTAGGCACTGTAAGCTGCAGTCATAATTAAGAAGTAAATTGAGTAATTTTCTAGAAAATAAGCCACAATTTTCTGTGGGTGGATTTATCCTCTGAAATGCCCCGTCTAAGCAGTTGCTGTTGAAGGTAATACCAGGGAAGAGCAATCCCCGTGGTTTAATGGTCAAAAAAAAATCTTAAGCGGGAGTTAGATTAATCTACTTAACAGATTAATTAGACTAATTTTGGAAGAACTATCTACTAAGGAATGTTAAATTCTTGTTAAATCTATACCTTGTTGGAAGTGGAATATGTGGTTCCCAGACCTCTTAGCTCAATCTGCTGCAGTCAACATTTGGAACTTCGTGTACACCTCAATACTTAAACCTTTTATTGGAAATATGATAGGGAATAGTATTTATTATGTGTCCATGTGTCACCCTAATGGTTTTGTGACCTGCCAGTGCTCTATTGCTGTAAAGCTATTCCACAGAAATAAATCAGAAGACTTTTGAGATTATTTATATATAGTACTTGGTTACAGGTTCTTGTTTCATAATTAGTACTCTTTTGAGAGCACAAACCTCATTTACATTTGGCATCTTCCAGACTGGAGAAAATATCAGCTGGGATATGTCATCACCTGTCTTCTGTATTTCTTAGCACGTTAACTTTTTTTTTAAACAATGGGGTTTTTTCCCTGTCTCCTCCACCTTTTTCTATTTGATAAGCTTGTAAACCCATAAATCTGTGAAATTGTTGCCATAATAGGTTGAGCAGAATATGGCTAGAGCTTATATTTAATTGTGCATTTCTACATCTTTGGCAAAGACACACAGAAAGTCTTAGAGTAACATTAAAGCAGAGACTATAAAAGTTGAAAATTTTCTTATCAGCACCAGCAAAGTTTATGCATTTCCTTAAAACAGGAACAATGGAAAAGACTTCACTGAGGTTAGACATACATTATAAAGGTTTGATGTACCACACAGTCAGATAAATATACCCGATACAGTGAAGCATACATAGGTATCATGGCCTCAGATGGTCTAGGAGGCACAGACAGCTCTTTTGACAGCTTCAGTCTTTTTAACAATTCAAGTGGTATGCTCTGGGTTTTCTTAGTCTGTCATAAATGTCTGTGTTATTGGTATATGTGCCCTTTGGGGTAAATGGATACATGAATCTTGAAAGAGTTTTGCTCAACTTGTCTTGTCTACAGCTCCATGACTAATTGAGAGTCATGGGGTTAAATCTCCAAACAGCTCTTTAACAGTGTACTATTAAGTATTAAAATGTTCAAGAAATTCAGAACAGATTTGATCACATTACAGCATTAGCAATTAGCCTTTTTAATTCAGTACCATTTCTTTACATCTCTTCTGCACTGCTTTACATTCTTCATATAGCTTTTCCTGAAGTCCTTTGCAAAGGTCTCCAATAACTTTATTTTCTTAGAGTATTATATTTCAGAACTCTGAATTTATTCTTAATTTGGCACCAGCAATATTTTTTGCATTTGTTGTATGTAAACTGTATCTATTTTTCTTTTCCTGATTATTTCTCTTTCTTCCTTTCTTTGATACACTACCCATATGTTAGCTGGCTTCCTGGCATCATTTAAATCCTCATTTGCAAGGCTGCCCTTCTACCATCGGTGTTAAAAACCATGTATCAAAAAAACTTGTCTTTCTGCTGGTTTGCATAGGACTGAATGCCCTTATAAAAGCTGAGACAGCTCAAAACCTTCTAGATGTGTGCTCTAAACAAGAGTGGGTCCCTATGCAAGAGTGGGTCATCTCCTTCCATATTGCATCAACACGTTTGGAAATCATACATAGTTCATTCGGGTGCATTGCCTTTGTCCGAGTGCTGTGCACGAGCCAGTCTCAAGAACAATAAAAGGGACTTATCATAGGAGGAAGTTGTGATGACTTGAATAAAGACCAGTTAGGATGGGATATCTTTTCTACATACTTACTTTCATGTAATTTAAGAACATAGCAATAAACTCATATAGAAAGGGAAAATCGGATTCAATGGACATAGGCTAAATCCACAGGGTATTTTGGGCTAGATCCTCAAAGAGAAAAAGGCTCTGCATGGTGGAAGCTGATGTGCGTGTCAGGAGCATTATAGCTATGCTAGCTGTTAAGCTAGCAATCCAGTGCAGAATGCCATAGTAAAGCAACAGTACTTAGGGTAGCAGCTAAGCGCAGAGAGCATCTGTCCATATGCTTGTTAGCAACAACTGAGTGACACTTGAATCAGGCACACCATTTAGCACGGAGCATGAACTCAAGTCCCCATTACAGTGTTAGTGTACCCAGATGTGTCTTCCTTCCTGGTTTAGACATCTGATTTCTGGAGAGAGGGGGATTCTACTTTTAGAGCCTATTTATTTTTGAAGCAAGATTCACAGTACCGCTTGGACACTTACATCCCCTAAAGATACCAACACTGTCCACTGAGAGGGACAGTCCGGCTCAGCTGTGCACCTAAGGAGAGGTGCATCTGATCTAGGGTCACAAAGGAGCCTAAAACTCCAGAGGAGGTCTGAACTGAGACACGACTCGAGGTCAGGCGTCTCTTCAATCTGTGGCAGCAGAGTTACAAGCACAGAAGTATGTGCTTTGGTACTTGCCTTTACTCCTTTCCACAGCTTCTTATTTCCAACTTTCTGGCTTCCTGCTGAGTGTGCTAAAACCTGTGAAGACCTCAATTAAACACCAAACTCTTCTGTGCCTAATTTTGATTCTGCCAGAAAGGGGGATGTCTCACTGAAAGGTTGCAAAATGGAGCATCATTGCGCCTGTACTGGAGATTCTGTGAGCTCAGTATCACAGCCTGCCCACATTTCGGCTCTGCACTAGAGCTATGTAGAGCCTTTGGTTGTGATCTGGGATTAACTCGTGTTTGTTTGTTTCCCAGCAGTGATTAATTATCTCTCAGCAAGATTGTTGATGACTTTCTGATTGCTTTATTCCTCAGTAAATCTTTGGGGAGAACTAGTTCATTAATAAATTAATTAACAAGCTTAACATGTGCTGTCTCAAACCATAGGAAAGCTTAAAAATATTCCACCTGATCATGTGTTCCTTTATGTCTTGTTCAAGGCCAGAAGAAGTAGGTAGGCAGGCACCTACAACAGTTTTTGGATTTAGCCCTTAGGATTTTGGAAAGGAATCAAGTGATGAACGTTAGTTACAGAAGTGGTGGAGCCCTGGTGCATGTAAAACAAAGGCCACCGAGGAGGAGCTGCTGTTAAAAGGGAATATATTTCTTTGTAGCTGCTTTACACCAGCTGGTACTAAACTGCTTATGAGATCACCACTGTCTGAGAAAAATTAGCTCATTTCCTACAGGGCTTTTTGTATTGAACACAGAGAATCACACTTGGATATATTCGTTAAACTGCTGCCCTCATATTACTGCCTTGGAGACAATGACTGTTTATCACTGTTATTATTAGTGAAATACCAAAGTTGTGTTTGATCTTAAGACATAAAATAAGACATAACAAGGTAGGTTAATTCTGAACTCTCCTACAGAAGTCAGTTAACATGCTTGTTAGTTAATTAATTAGTGCAAAATTGTCAGGTAACAATTAAGGAATAAAGCAATCAGAAAATCACCAACAACTTTGCTAAGAATTAATTGTTTTTTTTGAGAAACAAATACAAGTTTGTTTTTGATTAAAAATGACAAAAAGCTTTAAACATCTCCTTTGCATTTGAGAACAGCTTTGTACTTTAAGGCACTGAGAACTGGTGGATTACTGAGTGACTTTCCTCTCATCAAGGTCACATTTAGAATAGCCTTAATATTCATCTACAATAAACTAAGGATACTGATTTGGATATTTGCATGTGGGAGCAATGTGCTTTACCTTTGACTATATGTCTGAAGTTAATTAACCTCAATCTTCCTGACTGTAAATAGCCTTGAGGTACAGATCTTCATTTTGGTTCAGTTACAATATTTATGCAGGAAGTGGAAACCTTGCTTTCACATCTGTCTCTGTCTGCTGGAAAAAAGAACTACCATTCACTAATATGCCAAAAGAGCCCTTCAATAGATCACTAGGTTTTCTGAAACTCTGTTTGTCCCTCATGTTAAAGCAAAACTAGTTGGCTTAACTACTTAAATGTTAGTCTCAAAATAGATACAATCATGGGATAAGGAGAGATAGGTTCAAGCAGATAGTTTGTTTCCGTAAGTTTGTTTTTATGCTGCGTAAAATACTTCAGTTGGAGAGCCTGACTCTCACCAGAGATTATACAGATCTAGGTACAACAAAACTCTAAGGACATAGCAATCTCATCAAGCAATCTCATCCAATGAAGGTGTGTGTTTAAGTAGTGCTAAAGTCTAATGCTTCATTGTTGATGGTTGAAAATTTGAGGAAAAAAAGAGCAAAAAGCTAGGAAAAATACCCTCTCCCTTCTTCCCCACAACTCCAGCTACCACTGCTTCATTAGAAAAAGGAGAGTTCAACACTCAAAAAAAAAAATTCTTACCTACATTCTTTCAGTAACATTTCAGATTTTCATGTCCTTTTTACATAGAAGAGGGCCAAAAAGTGTTTTTCATCATACATCATTATATTAAATTGTATTTACTCCTACACTTTGATATAGAATGTAAACTGGGATGAATTGATTATTTATTCTCCAAATTTTTAAATCACCCCCTTTTTCTCTGTCGTTTGTGCTGGTTTTTTTGTTAATGGAAATTAGAAAGCTAGAGTGTGGAATGGTACAGAAAGGATATGGCGTAGTTGCATATTGATTATTTTTTTGCACACAGACCTGCACTTTGAGATATTCAAGTCCCTTAAAAAGGGCTTCATATCTACTGCATTTCTTAAGACTTTCTGTCTGAGATACAAATGTCAACAAATAGTCCAGAAGAGATACAAAAGTTTATTTTGTTCTCATTATGCTTAATGATAACAGCAGAAATACTTCTGAAATACTGATGCTAAAAATGTTTTCTCTCATTGCCTCTGCTGTTGCTGGTTTGACCAGAAGGATTCCCTGCAGAATTAGCCTATGTACAGAAGATGTGAATAAAACCTCCATTCCTGCTTCTAATTTCACATGGAGCCCATTGATTTCAGCTGCCTGGAAAAAGTAAATGGGGTTCATGTTTTTTTAAATAAATGCAAAAAATCCCGCACAAAATGATCTGGTTATAGTCCCAGTTGAGGTATAGATTTCTGATCGCAGTGCACCTGCTTGGTGAGGCTTCTCCTTCTATATTACATCAACAATAAAGCAATGAAAATGCTTTCAAAAAAATTTCTGTAAGACCTCACAACGTCATTCACTCAAGTAAATCATAAAAACATGTATAGGACATTTAAACAAATTTAAAGTAGGTGTATTTATCACAATCCAATCTCAAGTTGTAAGGATATCATTCATCCATTATAAACAAAACAAAACAAAGCAAAACATGACAAAACAAACATATCATTTTGCAAAAGAACTGATTTTTTTTTTTTAATTCTGTAGCTTAAAATAATAGCTCCTTCACTGTCTTTTGTACACCCTGTTTTCATCTAAACTATTGCTGTGAGTTGCCCTTTTTACCGTGTTATTGCATTGATGATATCAGCCTTTGCAGGCAATGACATCAGTCTTAGGAGGGAAAGGCAGAATTTTGAAAACAGATTGGACAGTTAAATGGAACAAGGATGAAATTCAAACTCTTATGCTTTTAAATACCTTTGCTTTAAAGCCTTTTTTTGTAGAGCCTCCTGGAAACTAACAGAATATGTGAGCAATCCTATTTTGGCTGAGTCATCCCCATAACATTAGTTGTAGCTCAGAGTCCTTCTCAGCTTGCAGAAGCAGGGAGGAAGATAAGGATTATTTTATGTAACTTGCGTATAAATTTGGTTAGCTTTTAGATGAACAGATTTATGAAAATATTACATAGCAGCACACTCTGAGTTGCCATTTTCGGATATACAATTGTAAAATAATAACAATGGCTTTTGCTAACACATTGGGAAACTTGAACCACATAAGCTAAATTTTTCATAATGTGAGCTATATACTAAAAGCCACCAAACTGGACTTAATTACAAAGAATGGCAAAATATTCAATTGCAGAGAAAGAAGTAACAGCATCACTTACCTCAAAACTTACAGATCCATTGTGATCAGTGTCAAATGCATTAAACAGAAAATGTGCATAAGTTGTAGAATCTACAATTTAAAACAGTAAAAATAATTCATAGTAAGCACACCTTCTTTCATTTAATTTCATCCCATGAAAAGATTTGGTACCAAGATATATTTTGATACCAAAATTTGATAGCAAGACTAAATTTTCAATTCAGTTTAAACTTCTTTTTTGGCAGGGGAGAAGGGATAAATTATAAGTGCAAGTATGTGGGTAGCTGCTCAGTTGGGAACGGAAAATCTAAAATTCTAGTCTAGAATATCTTTATTCATTTTCATTTCCCTTTCGACTAATCACTGATATCTGAATGAATAGCAAAGAAGTCATGTTATTGTACTCTGAAACAACCTGTGTTAATGGGAACACTACTTTATCAGTTAAATGACCGTGACAGGGGATCTATCTCGCATGTTAAAGAAGAAAAATGTGTTCATTTGTTCACTTTAAATGAGGGAAGCAGACACTACCATCTGTGCATCTGGCGTATCATTTTTACTCTGAAGACAGGCCTGTTACCCAGGTTGAAGATGATCTTGTCCGAAAGCTGCTGCTGCTGTGCTCGGGTCCTGTGCTCACACACAGGTGAGAGAAAATCCTCTCCAGAGAAGCCGATTCTTAAAGCTGGTTTCCTGCTTAGTTCCCATGAACATCATACGAGAGCTAGGTGCTTAAAATCCTTGGAAAAACAGGCTGTGACTAACTGAAGTGGTCAATAAGACTCTGAAAGGTGACCTTAAACAAGCGATCCCTTCACTAATTAGTTGTATACTTTTCAAACTTACTGACTAGTGCATATCAACTCATTTTAGAAACACAAGACAGCATGAATATAAATATGCCAAGCCTCTAAGTTTTTTGTAAAGATCCATCTTTCCATTTCCACTGAATGCCTTCTGAAGGGCACAACCTGCTCCAGGAGTAATACACTGCAAAGGGAAAATTTCTCTGGGGACTGTTCTGCTGATGGGAGGTACAAGTTGCTGGGGTTATAGGCAGTCAGCTTTCCTCAGCGTCTTTTTCCCTCCCTCAAAACCATGCCAATTAATGTAGGCTGAGGTATTGTTTACTGTTAATACTCGTTGCTTTGCTCTTTCTACTTCCTGTGTTTACATTAATTTCAAGTTAGTTAACATTAACGCCACAAACTTTTAGTAAAGTGAGAAATGATATGAAATCTATGTTCCCCTTGCAGGGCAACCCTCCCCCCATCGTGGAAAAACGTCGTCAGCGCTGAGATGCCTTATTTTGATTTCTTGGCACTGAATCATTTTACCTTTCATATTAATCCTGAAAACCTTTATTTGTCACAGCCCAAAATACTGTTTTGAATTAAACTGAGTGATAGTCTTGGGTCAGTCACCTGAAATGCCACCTTGACCCCAAGAAACAAAATACACCAAAACTCCAAACTTAGTATTTCACAGATGCAGACCTCATATTAGCAAGCAAAGTCTCTGTTCTTACTTCAATATGTTAATTTCATATGATGTGAAATAAATGTAACACAAAAAACCTCTGCAACCTTTAAACCTTATGTCTGTTAATGCATTTTCAGACAATTAAAAAAACCCCAGACACTATTGAGACATTCATTCATTCATCCATGTATCCAGTCATCAGTGTAATTGCTTAAGGATGGCCTAGCAGAAAAATTCCCACTTTATCTGAAAAATGTAAATTTGTTGACTTCAGTTTATATTTAGGATTTTAATAGTCATATTTTCTATAATCTACTGAGACTTTTGTTATACAACAGACCATACTATAAAAACCATCTTCAGGGAAAAAACATATTATAGAGGTATAATTACTGTAAACTGAATTTTAAATAGCTTCCCATTCTCTTGGTATTCCTTTCTTAAAATATGAAATATTCCTCATTATTTTCTGTAGATTTACAGAAAACACAAAGGCTAATACAAAGGTTTTTTTCATCGTTTGTTGCCCATACATGATACAATATACTACTCTTTCTGTATGGTGGTATATGAAAAAAAATCTCTAGTTGAAGAATCTTTTCTTCCTAGTAACCCCTTCTGAAAAAAAAAAACTTCAGAGGTCTTTTTCAGGGTTGTTTGTTCAGGCAATTCTGGTCTGAAATTTTGCCTTCAAAAACACTGCAGGATGAGGTACACTAGTCTTTTAGTTAGAGCTACTTAATGTGATTCTCCTCTGCCACCCCGCTCCCCCCTAAATCTTGAACATTAATCATGTTAGACAAAAGCTTAACTTTTTAAATAAAATATGTTTTCTTTTCAGGGATCTGATATCCTAACTAGTAGGCTAAATTGATATTTTGACAGGTTGAGACAGGAACAGATATTAAATCAGAATTCCTTTGAAATACACCATTAAAGCATTTTAAACATCAGAGACAAAAAATGGTAGTTGTTATACATCTGAGAATATGCCATATCAAACCATGAACATAATCTGTTCTGTTCATAACAGAGGAGAAGTGTAATAATTATTCAGTGTCCAGGTTCTTACCTATGACCTGCCCGGCTGAAGAACAAATCCTGTTATGTTTCAGGTGATCCATTGCGTGAACACAGGGGGCCTATTCATTCACATGTATTTCTAAAAAGAAGTTACTGGAGTGCCTTTCTCGCATGGGAAACTTTTTACAAAGCTACTTTTGCCTTTTAAAAATATTGATTTTACTGCAGTTCAGTGTCATCGCCTTTGTTACTCTTACTGTGGCTCCCTTATCCTCTTTCTGCTCCTCATGTCCCTTACCCTGGATAGTCTTGAAAGTCGCTTGGTGAAGTGACTTGCTGGATGACATTGGAAAAATCACTTTTTGGTGATTGCTTGGTCACCCTGAAGCTTAAAATCTTACACAACATCATTTGTTTGCTCAGATGTAAATTATTACAATGATACATCATGCTGTATCTGGCTTTGCATTACATAGACAATTTGGGCACAGATCTACATATATGACACGTTTTAATTTGGACACAGCTTTCAAACTTTTTTTTTCCTCTCTAATATTCAGACATACATAAACCCAATATTTTAAGTACAATTGAAATTTAAAGGCCTCAGCTGCACACAATATTTTGGCAATACATTCAAAGATTTAAGTATCCAGTCTAGCTGCTTAACTAGACACTTAAATATGATGATCTTACGCTGCTGTTAGCATGCAGGTATATGCAAATCAGGACAATTAATTGGGCTTTGAAGATACCTTGGCTAACGTGAGGAAGAAAGAATAGACTTTGGCTCCCATACCTCTCAGAAAATGTCAAAAGTCAACACAGGCACCTAGAAAACAGCACAAAACCTACACAAAACAGTTCAAGTCACAGCGGGCCCACAAAAATTAAAGAATACTGATGTGAGCTGTTACTCTTCCAAGGAGATTCAGCTCTTCTGCTGTTTCCACTGAATATTTTTCCTGAAATTTTGAGGAAAACTACCTAAGGCTTTCATATTTGTTTGTGCTTGTGTTGTCTTTATGTACTGCTAAGGCTGTGTGCCGTTGCGTGGAGGCCATGGAAGGTGGGGAGAGGGAGCGGATAGCTTCTGATGGTCACTTCTCTGTGCTCTTTGCTGAGATCTCTGAAATGGCTTTATTGAGAAAGCTAAAAATGCTGTTACTGGTACACCACAACATCTGTTAGTGATAAGTGAGTTATCTGGATTTGATACTTTCCTACCCTGCTAAAAATCTAACTTTTTCTGTATTTCACTGAAGTTAAAGGAAGCAAGGAAAAATGCATGTTTTTTTTTCAGAAAAGTGTAGCTCCGGTGTTGCAGATAGAGTAACGGCATTGTTGAAATTGCAGCAAATAGCGTAATGACGTGCCCCTGTAATGCAGCATTGCCATTGCTACTAAGAAGCCACAAGATTTATAGGGAGATTGCCCGAGGATGGAGGCTCGTCAGCTTACAGCTTTGTTTCCCATGGTTTAGCTGTGACAGCAGTCTCTTGAATTGATCAGGTTTCTGAGGCTGATTGGTTTAACTTTTGTGACAGCAGTCTCTTGAATTGATCAGGTTTCTGAGGCTGATTGGTTTAACTTTTGTGGTGCAGCTATAGCTTTATACAGAAGCAGAAACAAGCAGTTATTCTATGTAGAAACAGATATTTATGAGACTAACATAATGATGCAGTGAGGAGGAGAACTTCTCGCCTTGTACACTAGCAGAGGCCTTGAGCAGCAGAGAGACGGGATGCAGCGCAGAGGAGAGCAGGTGTGGGATGAGAGGATTTGGGGCACAGGCTGGCACTGGAGACCTCACAGCTATAAACAGCTCACCTGTGGTCAGTTAAAGAAATGCAGGTGTGGAGCTGGACAAAAATGGTTTTAAGGGGTAGCAAAGAGGATAAAGAAATAGTATCTAACACATCAAAAACATACCACCTACAATAAATTTGGTTGTCGTGTGGAACTGCAAGTGGAGAAAAAGAAAGGTGTAAAAATATGTTAGCAAACACATAGAAGTGACCCCAGCTGAATCCTAGAGTGTGGAAGAAGAAAGCACCAACATGAACATCCTATTCTTCCTGGGGAAGGACTCCAGATGCCAACAGTCCACTGCAGTCTCCACCTCCTCCCCTGAACCACTGCCCTAAAGGCCCAGAGGAGCAGCAGAAGGGTGAGGATTACGCCAGGAAGAGGGGTTGAAAGTAAGACTTGAGTATATATCAATTTTTACTACATTAACATTCTTTCCTTTCTGTAACAATTAGGTCTAATCAGGACTAATAAACGTTAGTCTTTAAGATTATATTTATTCTAACAATACATTTGAGCTTTACTTGTATAAAAGCTGTGCTTTCTCTTTGCCCATAAACAATTTTGAGTGTAACAATAGGAAATACATAATTTTTTTACTATTATTTTAAGTGTAGTAAAGGTGTAGTAAATCACATGCAGAGAATTATTTTCACTAGCCAGGGTAACTAAAAAATATAATATCTGAAACTGTAATTGTTAGCCTGGTTTAAAAGCTTAGATACAGAAATAATCAGTAGGCAGGTCAACTCTTTTAGCCTTTTGTTCTTCCCTATTGAGTGTGCCTACTTGTTAAGGATTTCAGTGATGGTAATCCACGCTGAATGCTGCTCTTCACCTTCTAGGTCTTTATTCAAAATAAAACTAATTGGGAGACGTTTTTGTTCCTACCAATTAAGTGTGCTTTTTTTTAAATACAAGTGGAAAGAAAGAACTATGAACAGTCCCAGGGCAACATGCAAATCTCAAGAGCTGTGGGAGAAGATGAAGAGGCAGGATTGAAGAGCTGCAGGATAATATGAAGAGGAAGGACTGAATGGTAAAAGCAAGAGGAAGAAAAGAGGAAAAAATTCAAATTAAAAGAAAATCTGAGGTTCAAGGCAAAAAACTGTTACACATTTTTGTGTTACCTTAATTGCACTAAAAGATAATGAAGATAAAGAAATTAATTAAACCCCTGGAAATTAATTAATTGAAATTAAGGTTAGCAAAAAAAGCCTTAAGTAGAGAAACCCCATAGAAGTCAAGGGGGTTCTGTCATCTATATTAGAGGGTACCTGTAGTGCCTCCTACAGTTTTCATTCCTACTGTGAAAGGTTTTGAGGAATAAAAGAGAATGGAGAAGACTGTGTAGAAAGTTTTAAAAGAAAGAACCTACTCAGGGAAGCCTGGTTTTCAAAGGTACCCAAACACAGGTAGTAACTTCATAATAGAAGACCGACTTCTTGTAGTGATCATTGCATTTCATTCAGAAATATATAATTGAAAATGTGGCCAGTCATCAAGGAAGTACCCCATTAGTTCAGACAGAGCTTGAGACAACAAACTTGATAATTTGAACAGAATCTTTTGTCAGACCTAGGAACTAACAAACATAACTCTCTGTACACTGTAGTACTAATTATATCTGCCAAGTACTCACCTCCCTGTGGAAAGAACTGAGAGTAAATCTCTTTGAAGGTTTCTTCATTGACAACACCACTGGGGCATTCCTGAAAAAAAGTGAAAGACACGAAATGAATAGCATCCAAACTGGTTGAGTTAAATCACGCGTTCATGAGACTGTACAGAACATATATGTGACTCTGAGAGTTTAACATGCTGCAAGAGCCTAATTTTGCACTTTCAACCAAATATTAATACATTAAATGTGTGTCACTTCAAAGGGACTTCCGAAAGAGTTCCCATGGGACAAAAATTTCTTCTGTGCCATGTATATCATCTTCGGTCTTGAGACCCAAGTGGCAGATGTGAGCAGCAACCGCTTTGCTGCAGTGCATGGAGCTGTTGGTGTTGCTGTGGGCCATGGATGGTCACTCCCGCAGCCGCAAACAGTACTTGCACAGTATAGAAACCAAGCAACAATGTAAACTGCACTTGCAGTTAGGTATTACTGATACAACATGCAGTCATATTCTACCTGAAGAGTTCTAGTCAATGAATTCAAAAGACCCTGTCACAAAAGATCTTATTCAAACGTTGCATATCCTTCTGTCTCTTTACATCTTGTTCATAAACTGAAATATGTAAGAAAGAATAAGCAGAAAGTGTCAGAGCAGAGCGATTACAGAGGAAATGCAAGGAAATGAAGAAAAGAGGATTAGAGCGGTGACTTTACAAAAATGACATGCAAAGAGGAAGGAAAAGCAGAAGGAATACTGTATTGTTTACTAAGTCATGCTTAAAAATCAAAGACCAGACAGCTGACTTCTGGTCCTGAATTTGCCAGGCTGAGCAGATGACTTGGGACAACCCACTTAATTCCTTTTTGCCTTAATTCCTTCTTTAACACAGAAAGTGAAAAAAGCCTGGCAAGCTCTTTAAGAGGAAAGTATTTCTAGGAAAAAAGGTAAGTAAGAAAAGACAAATTAAATGTTAAGGTTCATATATTTATTTTTGTCCATTGCTATGCTATTTGGACTTATGGCTCAAACTTACGTGTGCCTAGTCCTAAAGTGAGGAAAGGAAATAGTTTTAAATGAAGATAAAGAGCAGCATAACATCTTTCACCACTGTAATAACAGCTTTTCTTATGAGAGCAAATGATATTTCTATTAGATCAAATAAGGAACACTGAGATTTTCATAGTTCTGACAGCTTCTGCTAAGAAACAAATAGTATAATCTTGGTAATTGAGAGATGAATGCATTGCCTGAAGAACACACGTCAATTCTGTAGCTCTAAGATTAGTTTGATTTATGTCACTTATCCTCAGCTAAAATCAACTCTTTACCATAAGAAAGCATGTGCAAACACATAGTAAGGAACAATTCTGTTTGATCAGAACAGGCAGACAACAAGTGGTCATGGAGACAGAAGTATGAAATTGTTTCTGGTCACAGAGGCTGTGACCGATGGAGGCAGAACTAGAGCACAGGTCTTGGTAAGAGCAGATATATACTGACTGCTGGGACACACCGCCTTTCAAACCCAAGCCTTTGGAGAATGGGGGGAACAGTGAAATGCATCTAGTGTCTCTACCCTTCATCCGGCAAGGAGTGATCTATTAATTGAGGCAGCATCTCCCTGCCTGTCGTGTATTTGGGTATGAGGGCATTCTAAAACATCTCTCTCTGCTTTACCAGCTTCCCCAAAAGACTGTAGTCAGATGGTCTAGCATCTCTGTGGTCCCCAACAGGTTTACTACACTGCTTGTCTTTTTATGTGAATGAAGCCTTTTGGAATTGTATAAATGCATGCATATTTTTACTTGTATTTGAAGTATATTAAAGAAAATGTCAGTGAAGTGTTCAGATACTCACTGATATGCCTATACAGTTATTCAATGTAGAAAATGTAACAAAGGTATTTCATAAGTTCCTCTTTCAAGCATACATTGCTGTACACTCTGCAGCATTCCCAGACCTGCTCAAGGAAGAATAATGCAACCTTCTTGAGATGGGTGAGAGTGTGAAAGGACAATGCAGTATTTTGGAATTTAGAAAAAGAAGCCATGGCATCTTTCTGTTCTGCATCTAATTCCTTTTCAGAAAAAAAGCTAGGCACATTTTGAGTGAACTAAAAAGAAAACCTATATATTGAATTTGTACAACTCAGATATTGCATTTTTTTTTAATTTTTCTGGGAAGCTTAATAAATAATGAACAACAAAATGTGCATTTAGGTTCATCTAACTCTATAGCTTATTAACATGTAAAGCTATTTTTCTACCTTTTCCTTGGATGAGGAAGACACTCAAAATATGTTCACTTTGCAAAGAGTGCTCTCCCCTTTTTTACAGGAAATGCCAGCAACTCCAACTGTGTCAGTCCTTAGTCTGAATCTGGGAAAAATAAGACTCCCATTTCCTGACCGCATTTAAATGCTAGAGGAGAATTAAAGGTACTCTGGAAAAAATGGTCTGATTTATTATTTGTTAGTTCAAAATAAGTTAGCAGCCTGTTTTTAGAGAAATACATCATCTACCTACCTCGTTTAAAGGTAGTACTTTTTTCTGTCACTTAATGAACTCCAGTTTCACCATACTGTTTAAAAGAAACTTTGTTTGAAAAGGCAACCTACTTTCCCAGAATTGCATAGTAGTAGAGCCAGGAATGACCTGTTGATTTCATCTAGGTTGAACCTATGTATTTTCCTCTGCTCTTCAGCATAGCATTGCCAGTAAACTTTTCCATCCTTGGAGCTCTGTAGAAGTGGCATCTTAAGGACATTCAAGAAAAATCTGTGATGCTGACCAATTACTCTTATCAGAAAAATGTAGTTGAAACTTTTCTTTCTCTAGCTTGGATCTTTCCTCGGAGACTATACAAGACTGTGAACACTTCTGTTCTTAAATAATTTTAATCTAAAATTTTAATCATATATAATGTAGCCAACATTATTTAGCTCCAAGACTGCTCTTTTCTTGACTCATAAATGTGGCTTTATTGTGTTTAATCAGGAGATTTCTCTAGTTCAGTGAAAGAGATTTAATATTGTAATTGTTAAGTATGCCCCATGGCTTTATGTCAAGTTATTGCTGACTTCTTCCATTGTACCAACTGTAATTAAAAAAAAAAATCTTTCTAACCTGTCATTAAATTCTTATAAAAGAAAGGAAAATAATTAAACAGTTTGAAAGCAAAATGTGAGGCTTATTTAAACCTTTCCTATATTCTTTTTTCCTCCAGCTGTATATAATTTGTTTTGTTACAGAGAATTTCTGTTTGACAGTCTTTTAAAATTGCATTGATGATGTATTATATTTTCCTTCTGGAGAATAAAAAGGAGGAAATGTTCATCTTGAACTGTTTTTCCTGAGTCCAGTCCTCTCTCCTTTAAGGAGAAAATAAGATAACCAACAGAAAAAAGAGACAGAGAATAATAAATATCATTCTGCCTTTTGATGATCTCTCTTGCCTGCAATTTTATTGCTAGGAAATTACACCTCCAGCACATGGTCTTGTGAACCACTCCCAAACCTGTAAATTATTTACAAGCTTCATGCTGTCTAAGCTGTCTGTTTTCCAGTATTTCTAAGAATACTGCGATAGGTGGATTCTTCTTTACTACCTAATCAACACCCTTTTTAGACAAGAGGCAAACCCAAAAAGACACAATAAAGGAGAAACAGTGAAATGTAGGAAAAAGAATGAAGGAGAAACAAACTCAAAGCTCAGACTTTTGTCTTTATAATAAACAATTTTGTGTGATAGATTAAACTGTATTAGGACCTTTCGCAACTTTAAATATATTTTAATAGTGGGCTTTTGCATGACAGGTTCTCCATCCCATGCTTTATCTGCTGTCAGTGTTTGTTCTGCTTTATTTTAGATATATGTTCACGTCCATTGACTTAATTATCTCTGACTAACAATATTTTCTCTTTTTGCACGTACTTCTATTGTGACTGAAAATTTAAGTTTTCCATCAACACAAAACTTAATGGAAGAACATGTACGCAATTTTGAAATAGCATGCGTATACCTTAAAGCTAATTCTACCAACAATCCCACAACTTAAACCTACAGTGGCTTTTCATAGCCTAGTCCAGTTCCTAATTTTTCATTTGAGTGTAATAGGACTTTGATCAAAGCAGCATGAGAATTTAACAAATGGCCTTGATTTAATAACATAATCTAGACCAAATTAATAATGAAATCTGGACCAGTAGACACCTCATGAAGCTCAACAAGAATTGCAATGTTCTGCACCTGGAAAGAAATCATCCCTTGCTCCAGTACCAGCTGTGAAGTGACTGGCTGAATTGCAGTGCTGCAGAAAAGGACGTGGGGTTACGGTGGATGTCAAGTTGAGTATAAGCCAACAAAGAAGTCTTACTGCAAATAAGATAAACCACCTACTGAGCCAAGGCCAGCAGTCTGAGGGAGTTATTCTATCTCTCTACTCGGGACGATAAGGAGCAGAGTCTTGGGGCCCTCCTGGGGAACTAGAGCAACAGAAGAGGCTTCAGTAGAAGGCCACGGAGACTGGTAGGGATGAGAGGACATAGCCAACGAGGAGAGACCGAGAGAGCTGGGCTTGCTTAGTCTAGGCCAAGGTTAAGGGATGGGCTAACAGCAGCCCACCTGAAGGGCAATAACAGAGAAAAGGAACCAAACTCTTAGCAGAGGCAGACAATTTAACAAAGTTCAGTGGACACAGTCTGAGGTTTGTGAACTCACATTAGACACTAGGAAAAGCTTTTTCACTCTTCTTAGTACCCTGAAGTGTGGTGATGGTTGAGAGAGCCCTTAATTTCTGTGAAAATTTGTGCTGTTGAACAGCCTTAGAAAGATGTGTCTGTGTGTGGCAGAGCTTTTCTAAGGGATGAGGTGAGAGGCTTTGTTTGATAAGTGGACCTTGATAATTTGCTATTATGAACAGGAACATATGGATCAGGACAGAAGGCTGTGGGTTAGAAACTTGAGACAATAGCTGAAGCTTGCATTTTTTCAGTCTTTAATGCTTTTAAGGTTTATGAAAATTAACTTTTAATTTTATGCACTCCCTACTTCCAAAGCTGCATACGTAAGGTTGGTTTAAATTTGCTATATCTAATGTTTGTTCTGATGCATGTGACTGACATGTAGGCCTTCTTATGACTTTCATATTTGCAGAAAACTGAGCCAAATGATAATGATACAATTCACATGGGTGGCAATACCAAATTAATTTCTCCCACTAAGAAATACAATTAGTACTTTTGGACTAAATAACTAGTTTTAATGAGAAAAAAAAAACCCATGTATTTGGTGTTTAATCAGTGCACATTGATGTGTATTTAGCCTATACTGGCCTCCCATGGCAAGACATCACTGGCTATGTAGTAAAATTACTCATCAAAATTACCAGTAAACCATTAGTCAATGTTTTATCAGATAGAACCATTTTTTTCAGTGTGACTATGCTAATGCATTATATTAGCAAAGTTTATTCCTGAAATGTACAGCATTTTTTCTAAGCTTATACAAAATTTAACCACAAGGAAATTTGGACTATCTGAAAATTCATTCTCTAAAGTATTTGAGCACTATATAAATTATCTAGAAGGAGCCCACTGATACTCAGTTCACAAATTACTCCTATCTTGAGCCTCCTCCAAAATAAAATGTGTGTCAAAAGTAGCACACATAAGAAACTAAGGTACAAACAGTCCCTCCAAGGATGGAAAAGGTAAGGACTTTGGTGAAACATGTCTGACATGATCTCACCATGCCTTGGAAGAAGGAGGAAAACCAGATAAATCTCACTCTAAAAGTGCCCCTTCGTACCCTGACACAAAGTCTGGTACATTGATATCAACACGACATCCACTTTAAAGACTTTTGCCAGAATAGTGTTGATCAGGGTTGAACTGCAGCAGCTGAGCCAAATGGGTATTTGTTGTACAGATATGAGGCTAGATCCAAAACCAACTAGACTTATAAATCTTACTAACTGCCACTTTCAAAACCTAAATCTAGGTCTCTGACCCTCAATAGCCTCTATATGTTTTGCCTGTTCACTTCAGATAACAGTGTTCTTGTTTCTCAGTGTTGCTGTTCAGGTAATCATAGAATTATAGAATGCTTTGGGTTGGAAGGGACCTTTAGAGGTCATCTAGCCCAACCCCCCTGCAGTGAGCAGGGACAGCTTTAACCAGATCAGGTTGCTCACAGCCCCACCCAACCTGACCTTGAATGTTGCCAGGGATGGGGCCTCTACCACCTCTCTGGGCAACCTGTTCCAGTGCTTCACCACCCTCATTGTAAAAAATTTCTTTCTTATGTCTAGTCTAAATCTATTCTTCTTTAGTTTAAATCCATTATTCCTTGTCCTGTCACAACAGGCCTTGCTAAAAAGATTGTCCCCATCCTTCCTGTAGGCCCCCTTTAAATACTGGAAGGTCGCAATAAAGTGTCCCTGGAGCCTTCTCTTCTCCAGGCTGAACAATCCCAACTCTCTCAGCCTGGCCTCATAGCAGAGGTACTCCAGCCCTCAGATCATTTTGGTGGCCCTCATCTGGACCCACTCCAGTAGGTCCATGTCCTTCTTGTGCTGAGGGCCCCAGAGCTGGACGCAGTACTGCAGGTGGGGTCTCACCAGAGCAGAGTAGAGGGGCAGAATGGCTCTGTAGCCATAGACTGATTGCAATCAGGAGGGTAAGTAGTTACAAAAGCAGAAGGGTGATGGTGGGAGGATCAAAGACAAACAGAAAAAGTTCTCTCAAACAAGTAGTATCACATTAAAAAATTGTTTGGGTTTGTTGAAATGATGAATATGATTCTAAGTGCTGTTATGATCAAGCTGCTAGGTCATTAAAAATGCATGTATCTCATGTTTAGATGGGATAATTGGCTGAGCAGGGGTGGTAAAGTTATACTGCATGAAGTTAAAGCTGCAGAAAAAAGTAAAAACTGGAAGTAACATAAAAACCAAACAGCAACAGTGGCATGGAGATGGAAATTTCAATGTCAAGGTTTCTGAGGTGTTTAATTTTCCTTTCTACAGCTGCAAATCCACAACAGCTTGTTTCAAATGACTCCTTTGGGTGCCTGCTGTTTAACATAGTATCCCAGTTTGCCTCCAACACAGGGTAACCCAGATTCTTTCTCCCAAATTCACCAGTCCATTATGCTCTTCCGGAGCTGCTCGGTTCTGCCGAAGGATGGATCTTGTTCCCGGTCATTTCTGGGCTCATTTCCCTCCACTCCGCAGGGAGAGCCCTCCCCAGCGCCCTGAGCCTCTTTTCAGTTCCTCTGGCTGCTGCATTACTCCTGCCTGTCTCTTTTCTCTTTACCCTTGCAATAAGGCACCAAGCCCTATTCCACCTAGGCTCTGTTTCCTAGTCCTTGGAAGAACAGGTCTATCAAACCCCCTTTAAATCCCCACAGCTCAAAATCTTTGCCAGATCCTAATCTTTTCTTCTCTTTCAGAAGATGCTTCACAGTTAACCTTTCAACAGGTCATCACCAAATATTACCCCATTTGTCAGACATAAGAATACAAGATTAAAACAAGAAGGCATCAGATAGATGCAAATTTCCAGTCAAACAGATCCAAAGTCCCAGATCACTTTTAAGAATTAGCTCATTCTGTGAAAAGCATGAAAGAATATCTTTTTTAATATTCTTCTACATTCTCACTTTGTGTCAAATATTGCC
Source organism: Pelecanus crispus (assembly GCF_030463565.1). NCBI lineage: Eukaryota > Metazoa > Chordata > Aves > Pelecaniformes > Pelecanidae > Pelecanus > Pelecanus crispus. Next base: position 68,304,670 of record NC_134646.1, on the reverse strand, counting down.
TTGTGCTGTTTCTGTAGCATAAGCTAGAGGAAGTACGCAGAGAAAGAACCCTTTCCTGGGAAAAAAGCAGGTGCAGTTCAAGATTGCCAGCATGAGGGACCATAAGCAACAGCATCATGTTACATTGATAAGTTGAATTCTCATGGCAAAGAGGAAAATCCAGTGCGCTCTCAGCAACCGCAGCACTTGTGGGCCATGAGAAAGGGGTGTTCTTAATTTGGCAAGCAGAAGCAATATTGAAAAATTACTTATTTGGACATTAAAGAAAACTATTCAAAGATGATATAAGTAAGTATGTACGCTATTGATGAAAATAAGTTTTATTTTGACTAGGTGTTTTATTTAATTGCAAGTAATTAATGGTAGTGGATAATATCTTGATGTGGACCTGCATATGCAGAACGTTAGTCAGAAGTTTATGCACTAAATTTGTCTAAAAATCTCATAGCCTGCAGTCACAGGAAGAAGAGAATTTGATGGCTGCTGCACCTTATTCCTCTAGGGCCAATGCAGGAATTGGCTTTTTACAGTTTTACTATGCCTTATGGCTTTGAAATTTAGCTAATACCCAGCCAACACAGTATAAAATGATTTAGTTGTGTCTGCAGACCACTGAATATACTTCAGGCGGAGTAGAAAACAAAACCACAAAATAATACACTTCTAGACTAAACTTGTTTATATTTTATTTATACTTAATAAAACTGTTTATATTTTATAAGCATGCTGCCCCTGGCTATATACTGGATTTTGTTAGGTTATGTGGTAAAAGCTTGTCTGCACACCCACAGAGAAGCACAAAGAGACAATGGCAGGTGGGGGAGCCCAACTAATGCCCTGCCCTGGTTGCTCCCTGGACATCCCAGGAGCCATCAACCCATCAAAGGCCCAGCTCCATAAGCCCAAAGGAGCACAGGGGCACAAAGGTAAGCAGGAACCCAAATTAAGGACAGAGAGGAAGGGACACACTGTCCTGGCCCCTCCTGGGGCTGTCCCAGGAAAGCCTCAGCTCCAGTGTCAAAAGCATCACGTTGATGCTTCTACTGAAGGGGGTTGCTGCCCCAGGGTAGGAGACACATTATGGGATGCAGGGGAAGAACATTCTGTGATTGCACAGGACTCATTATGGGATGTTTAGCAGGGAACCAAAGGTGGGGAAAGGGGGGGACTGAAGTGATTTGGGGAGGAACAAGTGTGGGAAAATAGAGGGGTGAGGGGATAAAAAGTCCCAGTCACATATATATGGTTGTCTGGTCAGTGTGCTTGGCTGGCCATGCCCTGTGCCTAACTGGGGCAATCTGTCCTGTCATCTTATTAAACTCCTTTCCCACTCTTTCCTGGGTGATGGCTCTCCATTCTGTGTGTGCATGGGTCTGTACAGGGGTGTGAGTCCAGCAGCTGGGGTCAGACCATGGGCTGGAGGGCCTGTGTGTCCCTCGTGCAGCAAACTGGAGCATGTGCGGGGGTGTGAATGAATGTGTGAGTGCTAGAGAAGATCAGGTCGGATGACCTGGTGAGCAGCTGACATGTCCTGGGAGCCATGATGCGAGTGGGTCTCTAAGGGTAACACCATGGTGGGGTTGGCTACTGGGGACCAGGGGAGTCCTGGTCAGCTTTGTGTGTGTGCATGAGATGGTCTGTACCAGCAACTGGAATGGACCTGCAGCCTCAAGGTCTCTTATGCCCAGTACCAGCAATTAGGTAAACTGGTATCAGGAGCAGCTACTGGGCATCTTTTTTTTTTTGGTTTTTGTTTTGTGTTTTTTTTGTGTTTGTGGTTTTTGTATTCAAAAAATGGGTGGATGTGGCACTTGGGGACATGGTTTAGTCTAGTCTACCCTTGATTGGCTTAAAGTAGACTTGGTAGTGTAGGTTAATGGTTGGACTGGGTGATCTTAAAGGTCTTTTCCAACCCAAACGATTCTATGATTCTATGATTCTATCTGAGCCAAGTGTCTGAGCCCAGCTGCTGGAGGGATCCATACTGTACATGTATGTATGTGTGTATATCTATCTATCTATCTGTATTCTCACTAGTGGACCTCCATCCAGCTCAGCCACAGAGGGCAGCAGGATGAGGCTGTTGGTGCTGCCTGTGTTCCTGTGACTGCTCTGTGCGTCTGTCTGTGAACTGTGTGGCTGGCCATGTATATAGGTGTATATGTGATGCATACATGTGCTCTATGTGTGTGTGCCTACTGGGAATACATCTTCAGCCTCAGTGTTGCATGGATCTGGGGGCATGGCTTCTTCTCTCTCATGCTGTTGAATCTGGCCTGATGTTATCCCCTAAGAAATGTAATTATTTCATTTCTTTTACTTAATACATTTATATAATTCAATATGTAGTACCTTAATTCATCAGTATTGTATTGATTTTACTTGGGAATACCTTTAGCATTAAAGTTGTATTTACCAAATACCACTAAGGCTAAGCTCAAGTTTTGACCAACCTTAGAGCTGCCTGCTGAGAATAAATAAGTTCACAATTTATTGTAAGTTAAACAAATAAACAAATACATTTGTTATTTTGTAACTCGTTTCTCTGTAGTAAATATAAATCTTTTTGTCCTTGATATATTCATCAGGAATAGATTTCATTGCCCCTTTATTTTGAAGTGATTGCTAGTGTGATTAACTTTATGTCCTGAAAATACTCTTAGAACACAGGGTTCACTTTTGATACTGTTTTTTTTAGTAAGATAACCAGAACACATATCAGAAGTGATCTTTGTGAAAAGGGGCTGGGCAGCATTGCTGGAGTTCAGATCATGTTATTGTCCAATGTAGGAGAAACACTAAGAGCAGGGAAAAAACCCTGCAGCAGCTAATAAAAGTGAAATTATTTTAGCAGGACTTCAAAGTAGATGGTACAAACAAAATGAGGTTTCTGGGGGAAAGAAGGTTTTGATGTCATTAAAGGAAAAGCAAATGCAGTCTGAAAAATATCTCAAAAGATATGCTTAAAAGAGATGCCATGCACTAGCCTGTGAAGCAACCTCAAAAAACTAATTCAGAGAAACCCTGTCTCTTGAAATATTTGAAATGTGACTGAACAAAGCACTAGGAATTAAGACTGGGAAAACTAACCTGGGAATAGTTAGACGGTTCAAAAGATCTTTTTCTTTTCTCATTAATACAGATTTTAAAAAATCCCATAAAACATATTTATGGTCCTTTTCTTTTTTTCTTTCCCTTTGCTCTAAATAATTCTAGAAGAAGAAATAACAGATGATGTGACGAGAGGAGAGCAGCTGTTTTCCTGCCATAGTTAGACCCCCCCAAGAGGGCAATGAATTCACAGAGATTGAACTATAAGCAAAGTATTGTCCGTTAGGTGTTGGTAACATTTCAAGGGGTTGTTGCTCCTATGGATTAAAAGAAAAAAAATCCATGCCTTTGTAATCTATTATAGACAGTAATTTCTCTGAACAGCTTCTTTGAACTGGTGTCTTCTGGACTGCTGTATTGTCAGTATTTGCACTCCTGCTTTTTAACACCTCTTTTTGAAACTAGATGAATGACAGAACCATTTAATTTCCTTTGTATAGATTTATCATTCAACACCTCAACACATCAAATGGGAGCTTTGAGGAAGTTTTTAGGAAATCGGTGCATGTATGAGATAATTGCAATGACTGCAGAAGAGATATCTACTTTGGCTCTTTTGATCAGGCAATTATATTATTCCCCCACCTCTGTGTTCCGCTTGAGCTTTGCTGTTTGCCTACTATAAAAGCCAGTTTCTCAAAGGACTGGGAGGATGATCGGCAGGATGGTGTCTCAAACTACTCACAAAGGATGACAATTGGTTTTATTCTATCTTTACACCTATCATTTTGGGGGCTTGCCAGGCCTCTGATATAATGGAACAAGTCCAGACCTTACCTGCCTTTCTTCTGAAAAGCTGTTGAAGGACCCGCTGTTAATTACCAAGAAATATGCAGAGATGGGAAGATGAGCAGAGGCAGGCTTCAGTGGAAGAGATGGGTAAAAGAAAGTTTTGAACACATGAGCATTGGATGCCTGGTCACCAGTAGTGGCAACCAAACAGTCTCAAAGGAAAAGTGTTTATTCGTGGGGTGATATGTGCAAATGAAACCATAAAAGTGAGTCATCATAACATCTCAGATTAAAGACATAAAACACACTCAGTATAAGTAAGAAAGTATCATTTCTTTCCTTCTGCTAGACAGGGGAGCCCCCTCCAGCTTTACAACCTTTTATACTGGTTTAGTAGCCAGGTTAGCAGCTACTCTACCCAACAAACAGAGCTGCCACCTTCTTCATGCCACTTACCCATTAATAGAATATCAGGTAATTTTCTCAGAGTGAGAAGATAATCCCTCAAATGACTCAGAAACATGAATTTTTTACTTGAATCAATTTTCATATTCCCTTAAATAATTGAAATCTTTTGCTAACTTCCCCAACATTTTAAAATTATATTCTGTATTTATTTTAATTAATGAATTATCAATACTGTACTGATAAACAAAGAACTTTGAAGCTAATGTGTATCTGGATATACTAGAGAAACCAGAAATGGACTAAATCAGGGATTTTTTTCCCTGTTTGAACATAACTCATGTGCCATAATTATGCTATGTCTATTTGAATTAGAACACATACAAAGTATAGGACAAAGTGTACTTAAAACACAGTTATAGCTGAAATAATTTAATACAATTTTTGATCTAAAAAGCTTCCTGGAGTAAAATGAAGATTAATTAGTGCATTAGTGAAACCTTTCCTCCTTTGTAGGAGAGCTGAGAGTCCCAGTACTTTAATATGTGTAAGATACATGAAGATACTCAGACAGTAGAAATTTTAAAAGTCAAAAATACAAGGTGGTGTGGGTTTTTTTTTTTTATTTTTATTTATTACACTGCTTGAAATTACTTTTATGAAAAATTTAATTTTAAAGCCAGCATTCATTTTCTTTTCATCTGTGAGATATTATCCCCACCATGTACAACAATATACGTTATATATATGAATGAGTATGTTTATAATGACCTATTTCTAGCTTGATGGATTTTCACTCATTTTCTCTAATGAATAACCTGTGTTCAATTCAATTACATTGAAAACCACTGGTGTTTTTAATTTCAATTATCACTTCTACTTTTTTTGTTATCAGGAAAGGGACAGCTATTAATTTAGCCTCCTGCCTATTGAAACTGAATTAGTTCTTGGTGGTTTTTCTTTTTTCCTCATTTGATTTCTCATCTTAGTTTTCTCAGGAGTGGGCTATAAAAAAAAGCTTTCACAGCACCTTTTCTTTATTGAAACAGTTCTTGGTTTACATATTTAAAAATAACTTCTGTGCAATTTTATAGAAAGATACTGTAACCAAAGAGTGATGAATGATGAAATATGTAGAACAAAGGTATACCTTGGATCAGACTTATTTGATGACTTCAAGAGAGCTAGAATTTCTTCCTAAAACAGCTTCCTATTGTTTCAATTACTGCAGAATTAAGTCTTATAGATCAGAACATAATATAACATACTCTAGTCTCATATACTTGAATTTACTTGTGAGCCTTGAGAGCTACTAATGGAGATGAAGACATATTTTCTCTATTCTTTATAGAAGTTGTATGGTATAAAAGACAATCAGAGTAATAGAAAAGGAAGGTGGTTTTTGTGAAATGGTTAGGGACGGTTATCTCAGATAGTCTTTCATCCCTACTTGAAGGCCTTCCTATGAATTTGCCTATTTATGGTTACAGATGTAAAGTATAAGCAGTTTTTGAAGGAGGACCTAGAATGCAGGAGGCATACCCAAATGGAGTGCACTAATTACTGGGTCTAAAGGGACATTCTTCCTTTCAATCTTTCCTCCCTGATCTAAAGTACAGTAGAATTACTTCAGCTAAAGGATCACAGGGTCAACACCTTGGGTTGTTGCATTATCATTTCGCAGAAGCTATAGACTCATTTTATAGCTCAGTAGCAACAGTCTACATTTCTAGGTACATCGTAAAAGTCAGTGGATTTGATAGCACCAGTCTCCATTGACATCCATTGGTGAAATACATGTAAAAACTCCTTTCAAGACTTGTCTCATCAGGTAAAACACAAAACTTCTTGCTTCTATTTAGCCACCTGTAGAATAGTTACGATAATGCTTCGCAATGGCAGGGCAAAGATGTACAAGATTTTGAGCCTCCCACTGGAAGATACTCTAATGAACAAAAGCCTCTTCCCACCCCCTACTTGCTATGGCAGTTTCAGAGGAAAACAAGCAGAAATAAAGGAACTGGCTCACATCCAGCATGTGTGGCTTCACACAGTAAATAACAATCAACACTTTGGCTGCTTCCAGGATGCAGTGGGCAAGGTGCCAGCAACGGTTTTAATCAGTGCCATTCTTTGTTTAGCAATGCCCACTAACTAGTGTAATTTTTAGTTTGCTATTATTAGCACTGGCAGTAAAACAACAGTAAACGATATGACTAAAGATTTGAACTTAAAAGCTCACCCCAAGTTTGTCACACCAAACTTTATGGATGAGTCCCTGGCATCTGAAAAGTGCTTACTGTTTCTGTCCTTACTTGTCACTACAGGAGGGCATTTTTACAATCCTGACTTCACAAATAGGTGGCAGTTATAATTAAATTAAATGTAGCAGAACTCATGCTTCAAATACTGAGCAGTGCAGTTTTCTGTAAACACTTTGCAAAGGCAAAGTACTCAGCCTCTTGGGAGAAGCTGTATTTAGGCGAGCACTGCTTCTGTGACTTGCCTTTCACACGTTCTGTGTGAGTGCTTTTGATCAAATCCCTTCAAATCAACTGAAATCCTAGGTGAGGGGAGGAGGAATAGCTCCTTGCTGGCAAGTGCTGGTCACTCAGTTGTGCTCCCTTAGACCCACTCAAGTGATTCACTTGAGCAGAATGAAGGACATCACCAATCCCTAACAGCAATATTTGAGTATAGGTCAATTCCCTACTTTAAAACCATGAAGATCTTTATTTTGTTTTTCTTACATGAGGGAGTTAGAATTTAGAAGCTCATTTGGTTTTCTGCTTTTCCCTAGAAGCTCCCTGTACTCTTAAAGAGTGGAAGATTCACTGAGGAGGAAACTGTACTAACAACCTTCTCCTCAAGTTTAGCAGACTGGCACCATCATGACTGCTAATATTTTATAGCCATATCTGAAGATGAGAAAGCCTGAATTTAGCACAATGTATTTATGAAGCAATCTCAGTGTGTCAGGGGTGAAAAAAAAGAACTATATTCTGTCTAAAATGCTGATCTGATTTTTTTTTGTGTGTGTGTGTTAGTCAACTGGATGTTGATACTAAGTACTGACACCAACTCATATTTTCATTTTAATCATGAAGTAAGAAGACTGTGAGTTTTGCATTCCTGGAACACATGTCTGCATGAAAGACACTCAACCTGAAAATGTGCCCTAACTCATGTTACTTCAGTATTTTTCAGAGTAGTGGTTCTTTGCTTCTTTCAAAGATGTGCAATGGTAAAGGCAGACAGACCAATATTTGGTTAGTGCCAACTACAGTGAAAAGCACAGGGGAATTTCAGCTCCTACAGGATCCTGTCAGCTTGCAGAAGTGGGCAAGAGCATAAAAGTTAATGGGGAGCCGGTTAGACACTGGAAATCAAACATTGTACTTATTATTTATATTTTATATAGTGATACATTTATTTTTTTAACAAAGGTTTTTGCTTTCTCCACTATTAACATCAATTTCTCTCAGGAGAAGGGCCCCAGCATTGCAAACAAAAGAACAAAAGTGCTTACCTGCATAAATATTTGTAAAACCGAGCTTGACATTAGCATAAATAGGACCTGATTCACCAAGCACAGTGGTGAAAATCCAAAGCAATTGAGGCAATGATGTGTCTGAAGCTGCTGTGAGAGAGTCATGCGGTCCATGGGAAGAAATGCTTCTTCCCTGTTCACACAGTGAGGGCAATGTGCCTCATCCTGGAGGCTCTCTGGCATTCAGTGTCTGTCACGGGCTCCCCTCTCTGTGTACCAGAACCTCACTGTCACATCTGCACTCATCTGCCAGCACGCCACACCCACATCTCCTTTATTCTGCTGCCCAAAGGGCTCCCCAGAGCAGGGTCCATGATATGGAGAAGATACTTGACCACCAGAGCTCTACTGTTTATGGTGATCATGGAAGGGACAGAGTGAGCTTTGTGGCAATGCTTTGGGCCATAAATCTAAATGCCTTTGAGAAGGAGTGAACAGTTCCATAAGACAGGGGAGGATGTACCAGTGCTACTTACAAATGAGATATTGTTTCTATAATTCAGTAAAAGACATTAGAAAAGCATCAGAATGGAATTTGAAGTTCAGTCAGGAATATGAACTGATAACTTTTTTTTAGCACAGCAAAAAAAATCTAAATAAACTACATAAATCACCTTCAGACTGTTCTGAAGCTTTCTCTGTCTCATATGTGGATACTCAATACCTTGCTTTTTGCAGCATATCTAAAATTTGTAACATAAGTCAAATCATTGGAACTGAATACTGAGATAAACCTAAATAAATGGTGATTGATACTTCCTGGCATATTTTTGTGAAAACATGAACAGCATAGAGAAAAAAAAAAAGAAGCAGAAGGCATTTCCCAGTTAAAACAGATAACAAGAAGGGAAAAAGATAACTAGAGAATCAGACACATCTGAAAGAGAGTTATCTGTCATACAGGGTAGGCCTAAGACAGACATTTAATTTCTCATAGTGGTATCATTCCTCATGGAGATTCATTGAGTTTGAAATTGCTGGTAATAAAAACTTCTTGCAAAACCTACTAAGTTTATGGCACATAGCATTTGTCTTTGCTCCATAACTGCAGCTTCTAAGAACAGAATGAGAAAATAAGGCTGTTATGACTTGGGCTCCATTACAGGGGACGGTACTACATCTCTTGTTCAGTGAAGCAGATGCTGTATGACTTGATTTATTTATTTTCAACACTACTGGAAATGCAGTGGATTTTTTGGAAATCAGATTCAGTGTGGTTATTTTATCAAGTCTGAGGGATGATATGAGACTCAAATCTGGAGAATTATACTACTTAGAGATAAGAAACAGAAAAAATAATTGATCCCTGTGCATAAGCTTCTAGCCTGTTCATGGACTGTTTGCTGTTGAGACAGTTACATTAATAGAAAAGGGATGGGTTTAAATCTTAGGATTCTAATTAGGTCTTCACTGGGAAATGGAGCAGAAAACTTCTTAGAGTGCCCAGAGGTTTCCCAAAAGATGCTGCTCCCAGGAACTCTGAATGCAGAAGGCAATGATGACCAAATGGAGAAAGGCATCTCGTTTGCAGAGCAAAACCTGAAACTTCCAGCTGAACAACTGAGAGAACTGAAGAGGCCCAGCATGCTCCCAATTGAATGGTGGGAATACCTTTATTGGGATGCATATTCTTTCATGGCATATTAATGTAAGAGGAAAGAAAAATATTCTGGAGAAACCAGAAAAAGGATCAGATTTTTCCAGCACAGGGCAACAGGGACAGGTACTTGCTTATCTACTGGTAAAAAAATGATCACTAGAATACAGTTTGGTATTGCGTCATGGAGAGGATTACTGGAAGATTTTAGAGCCAATTACCACTAAATTACAGTTGTCTGACAGACTGAAGGAATGTGTCATCATTTTCATCACAGGCAGCTAATGTGGTGGGGGACAAATCAGCTAAACAAAACTGTAATTTCTATCTAGAGCTCTGGAATAATTGAGAAGCCATTCTTATAGTGAAAAATACATGAAGAAGGTCAAAAAAATCTTCATGACATTTGGGCATGTTCCAGTAAAATTAATGAAGTTTTGGAATTGACTTTAAGAGAGGCAGGATTTTTAGCCTAGATGAATAACAATACAAATTCAGGAGCTAAATGTTACAAGTACCCAGAATTGGTGAATCTATAGGGGTAGTTAAAAACTGATAAACAAATTTTCCATTACTCTCTGGTGTCAAGTTGAATCTAATTTTGCATCTGCTTCCATATTAGAGTTCTCTGTTGTTTTATGTTGTGTCACTCTTCTTTCTCATCTGGCTCTAGAGGAAGGTAACAAATATTGCCTGTTTTAAAACTTTGTTAATAGTAATGAATCATCCATGGTACTGTGATTTTTAGTGGGGACTCATTATTCAGGACATGGAAAAACACTGACAAAGATCTTGTGCCCTAAAGACTTAGGAAAGAGGTGAAAAAAAAGAATGTGAGATGAACTGGGTGGTTCAGCAGGACAATATGGAAGTTAGTTATTGAACCTGGATTTCCTTCCTATTGATCCAAATTTGGTAGCCTGTACAATAGGTTTCCTGTACACCTAGATCCAGTGCTTAGTGCTTTTCAATCACAGGCACAATCATGTGTCTGTTACCCTGATACCTAGAATTGCTGGTAGATAGCGTGCCAGAGACAAATACTGCTATATTCAGCTACTGGGGGGTTTATTTTTAAAAATTATTCTTGACGCTTCTTTTTGTGAGGCCACAGTGAAGCTGGTTACAGTGTCAGAGATGCATAAATGGAGCAAGTAAATAATTGTTAGAAATACCACGTAGAGTGCTTCCTAGATCAGTGGTTTTTTTAGACATGAGGTTACTGTTATTTCCACTTGAGCTTAGTCATGGAGGGGTAAATGGTCTCGCTCAAATATACTGCCCACACAACACACATTTCACTCTTAACATCGAGGAATTAAGTGTTCATTTTTCTCTCCTGTAAGGCTGAACTTTGCTATCTCCAGCTCCTGGGAAAGTTCAGTTTCCCACAGCCACCAGCCCCCCTACTGGTGCTCCCTACTTTGTTCCCAGGGCATGTCTGAGGAGGCTTTGATCAAAGGCTGAGAAGCGATCTCTCAGATAGCCAGGGACACTCTAAAAGGTTTTGGCTTTCAGACCAGAGACATTAAATTAGGCAGTTGTCAATGTGGAGCCTGTGCAGGCAATGATGCGCTAGTATAATGCTCTCCTGCAACCCAGAAGGCTTTTCAGTGAGATAGTTAAGGCTTTTAAAGGTGTGTGGCAGTTAATAAGCCAGCCAGAGAGCCAAAAGGCTAGAGTCTTTAGACTTATCGTTTCATGCTGTGTTTACTGAATCATGCTGTCTTCTGAGTTATTGGCTTCTATTTCTTCTGTTATACTCACCGTATCTAAGGTCCTTTGAAATTCCATTTCACAATGGAATTGATCGGGTTGAATAAATTCCCTTACGTGAAAGTTAACATGAGAATCATTCACATAATCAGAGTGAAGAGCAACTGCGGAAATGTCCAGCTGATCTAAAGAATATTGGCTCTATTAGATACTGGATTTTAGACTTTTACTCAAAGGTAAATGCAGGTTGGCCCAAGACTTGTAATAAATTTCCATGACACTGAAAGACTTGACCTTCTTGCTCTGGGATTTGTGATTTGCTGTTTTATTTGAAGATTTATCAGTATTTATTTTTAGCTCAGAAGTAGATCTAAAGAAATTTCAAATCAGAAATTAATTCTGTTGAAATCAAGAAAGGACTTTTGACCGTTTCACTGCTTTCTGACAACACCTACACATTGCTGGTTTTGTTTAAACTGATCAGGAATTCAAACAAGAAAAAATTATACAGATCCAAAATTGCTTGGAAATTCCTGGGATCCAGAACAGACCCCTGAGTTCAGCGCAAATAAGACTTTGTCTGTAAATTTTTGAAGTAATCAGGACCCAAATGGTCAAACTGCACCATCCAGAAGTATCTCCAGAAGATGCATTTATTCCCTCTCCTCTCATTTTGCAGGCTTGGGACACCCACCTGAAAATATGTGTGTCCACTTTGTGTCTCTGAATTGCAGTGTAACAGGGAGATAACTTAGATTTAATATGGATTTGTCATGTTTTATACAAAAACTCTTTAAAAGTAAGAAAACTGGTAGCAAGAAATCCAAGTAGAGTGATGTTTTTAAGACTGTTTTCTCAAATGATGAATTGGCTCACTAAAACATTTTACGCTAAGCTGTGTGTTATAATGTCCAGTGTTTCTAGCAGTTACAATTAGTATTCATCTCACCTTGTGAAAAAAAGGGGACAGGTGGGAGAATAGGTGTCTGCTCACTACATTTTTAAATTACAACCTCATCAATGGTGCATTGCACTAAATTTTACTTCTCCAATGTTAGTGATTACCCAGAAACAAAAATCCAACAATTTCACATAACTCAAGTACAAAGCTTTGTAATGCTTAATCCAGTTGCAGCAAAAAGTAGTCGCAGTGAGTTGTAGCCAAAGAAGATATTTTGCTGCTTATATTCTAGTACATAAGCATTTATATCCCTCAGATATCACACACTGACATACATGAAAGCTCTGTGGTAGAAAACAGCTCTATCAGCAGATGAGTGACACTGAGCAACTGGCTGGCAGAGCAGAAGGTATATACCGTACATCAAGTGTCAGCCTGGCATGACTGATGGCACGCTGAGAGCACACCAGAGCACGGGACAGGGTACGGCCAGTTTCAAACAGGAGGGACAGACAAGCACACAGAGCAATACAATTCCACCAAAACATACTATTGACTTTTTTAGAATAAAGAACTTTATAGGTATTTGGTGCTCTGTACTATTATTGGTACTGGGTGATAAAAGTCACGCTCTTTTTATATGCTGCATAATTAGCAACTTGGCATCTACATTTTTCAGAGATAATTCAGAAGTCAGCAATCACTATTATGAAGACAGTACTTGGTATGCTAGATGACAGGCTTTCCCTAGTGAACACAACGTGAAGTATCTCCATGAACAGCAGTAAATCATGAGATGAATAGAAGTGTATGGACTGAGTTCATTATTATCTTGCAAAAAGAAGATTTCAATCTCTGCCAGCAACTGTGAAACTAACTGAAACAAGTATCTCTGCTGAACACATTAAGGTCTGTAAATTTGTGATGACTGACAACTATATGCTAGGTCTGTCAAATTGTACCTCCAAATTATTTTTACTCTTATATTTGAAATATTTCAAGTTTCTTGACTAACTCCTGAAGGAAACATATAATAAATGTAAGCATTATTTATTGCTCAGTTTGTTAAAAGATTTCACATAGCCTTGTTTGAAATGTGGAAAAATTCCCTCTAAGCCCCTAATAAATGAATGCCAGTGCTTTTGAAACATAATAACAAAATTCTGCCTTGGCAAGGGTTTTTTTTCTTAAGTTTTTCTTCACTCATCTAAAATTGAGAAAACAATTGAACTGAAGCACGACTGGTAAATAATAATTCTATTTAAAAAAATGGAAGTTTGAGCTATGTGCATTATACATGTCTTCAGAAACTCTCTCTAGATAGAAAAAGATGATTTACAGAAATCTGTCCCTTGACAGCACTCATGATATCCAGCTTCTAGGTTTACTTGCTTGGAATTTCATTATGCAGTTGTCTATTGTTTAGTGTATGAAGGCTAAGCATGTCACAAGACTTTTCTAACATGGGGAGATGTTAATTTTCAGTTTGAATTATTACCATCTGATTTTCTAGTAAGGTTCAGAAGTTGCTTTATTTTTTTCTATTTTATTGACATTTCTATGTTACAAATTTAACAGGTTTATATGCATGAGGCAGAACCCGTTCAGGTGTTATCACTGCATCTATTTGAAAAGACAAGTTGCTGGTGCTTCTCTGTATATACATCCTCTTTTTGTCCATAACACTGCTCTTCTTACGCTGTCTGTGCAGAGGGGTCAGCACCTCTGTCAAACTTTCAGCACAATGGGCATGTTTCATTCACTGTTAACCGGTAGAGCAACGCATCCCTTGTTTGATATTCAGAGTCACAGAGGGATATATGTCAAATGGTTTTAGTGTTGTTTCATGTTAGCCAGGAGCGCTAGGTGGGAACCTTTAACTGACCTATGTTTTTCTTCCAGGCTCTCTTCTTTTCTGTTTGGTCAGAAAGAAAGTCTGCATCCGGAAAGATCCTGCTCGCTAAGATTACATGCTCTGTAACCCAAGGACTTCTACAGAGAGTCATCAAATCTTGAGGGAGAAGCAACTGAACTGACTGCTGGTGAAATGAAATCTTTCTTGCTGTCCTAGGACTCCGTGGGGGAGGGTGAAAAGCATATTTAAGCTCTGAGACACCTCATCTGCAAGAGCAAGCTTTGGAGGACGGATGCAAGGGGCAAAATACTCTTGCACTAGTGCCATTGTCTGTCATGCTCACTTTTGGTTTTTTCTCTCTCTTCTGGCTTGTATTAATCTTGAATCTGCATTTATTCATTACAATAAAACCACATGGAGTCAGTGTGGAACTGAATGGACTCACAACAAGCTGAAGGCATCCTATTGACTCTGTGAGATGGGGGACACTAATGACTCAAGATATAGCTGATCCAAGCTATAGTGTTATTTCTCATAGTGTGAAACCTTCTGTTTCATAATACACGGTGTTCCAGAGACATAAACTAAGAGGATTATGTTGTCTTTGCCCCTTGTCATGCTTTAGAACAGCTGGAAAAGGTTAAGTAAGGAAGCAAGGAAAATGGAATGGACCTTCAAAATCCCTGTTTGGATCATCACAGAGGTATTCAAACTCTTTGCATCACCCATTTTTTTAATCTCTTTTATAGTCAAATGCCTATGTCCCTTGTCAGCTTTTAGTGTCTGACAAATATAATGCAAAAGGACACACTTTCCATTTGTACTAAATAAATTCTAATCAAGACGTAGCTTATCTTAGAAGCTACATTTGAAAGACAGAAGTGAAAGACAGAACTGTACATCTCTATTAGTCATAAATCAGAGGCTGTACAAACAGAATAGCTGTAAAGGTCATCCACATGTAGGACACATATACATTTCTCATACCTCCTTTCTTAACAAGTAATTTCCAATTACAGTGAGCAAAACAGATATATTTAGTGTTCCTAGGATCTTATGCATACAAATGTATAAGAAAATTAAACCAGTTTGAAAACTTTAACTTCAGTACCCTCAAAATTACATTGAGATGTTTCAGGTTTTGCACAAGTTAGTAATGCATATACTGCAAATGCACAGTATATACCTAAGCTTCATCCTCATCATTAAACAAAAAATTGCACAAGTAGAGAAATGATTTATACAGTAAAAATTATTTTTATTCAGTGCACCAACTCAATTTTCCTCTTTGAAGTTGCAATTATTTTTATCAGATTTATAATTTTTCTTTCACTTTTTAAAACTCTCATTGCATGGGAAAATGCTCTAATTCCCAGGCTGTGATACCAAATGTGGATAAAGCTACCTTGTTCTTTCAGGCATTTCTTCTCAGCAGATCTGAGAATAAATGTAGTTCATGAAGGTGCCTAATATTTAGAACCACATTTAGGCTTTGGAGAGGGACATAAATTCAAATAAATATATATAAGTGGATTCCTTGCCATCCTGAAGGCTTTCTTAATTGCAGTTCATAGGCTCTATCTCTGAGTAAACTAACTGTAATGATAGCTGGTGCTAAACTTAAGTTTTATACACCACAGCACTGGGCCTAGCACAAGTAATTTTATAGAGCTTTAAGAACATAATATGAGCACTTATCATATGAGATCTAGAACTGGTGTTTGAAGAACAGCATCAAAACTTTGAATTTGACTTCCTTGTCAGTTAATGTTAATGATGACATAAGATTCTGTGTCTCAGTGATCCCAAATTTTTTTTTTAATGTCAGAGTGCCAACATTATCTATGTGCAAAGCCAGATCAAACAACAACCTGAATTTCCAGAGTAAGTGTTTATGCCAATTTTATTTATTTATGGAGACTTTTTACAGCTAAGAATGTGAAAATTTACACTGTAAATGTATTAAGGTTTTCAGGGGATTGGGCTGCTGTACACCATACAGAAACAGCAATTAGTTTCAAACCATTAGCTAATCTTGTTTATTAAATTACTTGCCCAATCTGAATGTGGGCAGTTCAGATCACAAACTGATCGAACTGTTCACTGGAAGAGACCTCTGGAGGTAATACAGCCCAACTTATCAAAAATATCCTATGAATATTCTTACAGTTGGGTATGTAGATATACCTTAGATGGATAAACCCACATGACTCATTAGACTGGAAATATACTTAATTAGATAAAACAAAGCAAGCACTTTCTCCTCACTTACTTTTTTTTTGTAAGACACTAACAGAAGAACAAGCAAAAGAGAAGGAATTTTCCAGAAAAGGACAATGAGAATAGCTGTATTTTATCATGCAAAACTCGAATGCTCTAGACAATCAATAAATGAGCTTTATAACCTATAAAACGAGCTTTCATTAAACTTCCTTTGAGACTCACAAATGCAACATACAGTAATACAATGCTTTCATCAAACCGTAACTGAAATGGAAAAATCTTTGAATAAATTAGCATATTTTGAGTTATGCACAAACGTATTCTTCCATGGATGGGTAGTGTGATGGGGAAATCTATCTTTGAGCTGCAACATTATCAGAGTTATTATCTTACTGCCATTGTTTGCCTCATTTGCTAACAGCAATAGGGAAGAAAGGTATCTTAGAAATGTTGTTTTCCCAATAAATGTCACAAGTATGGAGCTGTCTATTTAAAGCTACAGGGGCATTTTTATGTATGCATGACTTCAATTTACACTTTCTCTGATATGCAGCTGGGTAAGATCAATGTTTGTCAAAAATCCTTTCACTTTTCCAGGAAAGTCTAGTAGTTTCCCAACACAGTTTGACAGAATTTTTGATGAGAATGATCAAAATTAAAAGATCATTAGCATTTAAGTTTAGCACAGGAGCATCTTTTGTGCAGCAAAAGCATTATCTCAGTATTTTTAAAATGGAAATGTGCCATATCTCATGGACATTTTTAAAACTGAGACACCTATCAATGGACAAAAGAGAAAGAAAGACCACATGTTGAGTGCATGCTTGATAGTCTGTGCGATTTATTGTGAAGTACCACTTGTACTAGGCTTGCCACAGAGCCATTGGTTTGAAAGGTTAATGACTGCAGCAATCACAATTTCAATTTACAAGAAATGGGATGACAGGAAGCCAAATACAAAATGGAGAGGTCCCACTGTGGTGGCAGCTGAGCAACAATTCATCAACAAGAGTGCAGGAACACTGTAAAACCAGAGTGCTGGGGACAACCTTTTGAGCCAGGGGAGGGCTTAGGACTTCCGTTAAGCTCATTTTTCAGGGACAGTATATAAGCTTTAAAAAAGCTAAATTACCCACTATAGGCATAAGTTCTCCCTTGGTGCTTTTCCTTGTAATAGTTGTTAGGTCATCTGAAGGTGCTTATCCCACCTCCTTATGTTTGCTTTATTCTATCTTCTCTTGTATTTTAAATGTTGACCTTGACTACTACCAAAACTGCTGTTGCCAAGACAGGCACTTCAATGATCTTTGGGACTCTCCTACAGTTATCCTCTACTTCTTGCTTCCTAGACCATCGGCTATACTACAGCGCGATCTGAGACTCTCTGAAGCTTTCAGGTGTGTACATACACACAGAGATGCTATCTGAGACCCTACGTTCCTTCTGCTTGAATTACTTTTTGCTGGATTTGGTGTGTAATTTGCCCACAATGGAAAATTAAATTGATGAAAATATCGTTAAAGGTTTACATTTTAATTTTTGTAGAAGAAAAAAACACATAATAAATAAAACATTGTAATCACGAACACTACAGAAAAACAGGAGTACTTGCTGCTTTCTCATCTGAAGTCAGTCAGAACTATATGTAAGTAATTTGAAGTCATAAATAATAAATAACTGGATGTAAACTGTGAGAAGTTCTCATCATCCCTATCTCAGAACAGACATCCTAGAACTGGATAGGATTCAGGGAAATCAGCAGGTTGGAGTGAGATTATATAGACAAAAACTTTCCAGTTAGGAAAAGAAGGGACTAAGTAGAAAATGTGTTAGAGGTGTGTAAAACAGTGAGTGTCTTGGAGAAGTAATGGTAATCGTTACTCATTTTCTCATAGCAGAAATACCATAGATAGCTTATTAAAATAAAAGGCAGCAGGTTTGACACAGAAACAAATTATTTTTCACAGAAGGCATAATTAGGTATGAAGCTAATTTCCCACAGGATGCTGTGGATGTCAAAATACCCTGGTAGGTTCAAAAAGTGATTATCACAGTTTATAGAAGAAACTTTGGTTAAAGTATGTAAAATATGAAGATGCAGCTATAACTTTCAGCAGAGGAAGTATTTCATTAGCAGAGTACAAGGTGACAGAACAGTACATTAGGGGAATTATCACTCTAAATTCCCCTTATTCTTATATTCTTTCCCTTATCTGGCCATTCTTGAAAACAGGATACTAAGGTAAAGGGACTGAGTACTGCTTTTCTTCTGTTTAATCAGTTGCTTTTTCTTTATCATGTCAGGGATCTATTTCTTCCTGCCATGCTTGCATAAAGACAGAGGGAAAAATGTGCATACTAGAAAGGCTGTTGAAAATATACAGAAAAAAATTCCACTTTGTTTATTCATTACTTTCTGACACACCTAAATCATTATTATAATATAGAGATACCCAAGTTCTTCAGAAAGAAATGCCAGTTTTGAACTTATATCTACTATTACCATAGTAGCTATGGAGTCTTGTCCTTTCTAAAGCTTAAAGTTTTGTATTCATTGAGGTTATTAATATTTGCACTATTACAGATACTTTATCTTCTGGTAGTATTACAGTTTAACTATTGAAAATCTCGCATTTTTTAGAATCTATATAAGGATAGAGTTGGTTTCTGTTCCTTCGGTAAAGAGGTAGGCAATCTGTGGATTTATAGATGGGAAAATGCTGCCTGAAACCAACGTTCATTCCTAGACTAGCAAACAGTAACTAGTTTAATTTATATGGTTGAACTAGCTTAACTACTGCATGTTGATTCCAAATATCAAGTGCTCACATAACAATAGTTATTTTATAGTTCATTGGTGATACAAATACAGCAAAAATCCATATGTAGGGCACAATTTTGTTGAATTAACCAGAGCACAGGTAGTGACTATGCCAGCTGATACTAGCTACATTGCCTTTAGGACCCCAGTCTGCAGTACAGCTCTTTTGAGATCCTGGCAGTGCACAGTGCACTGTGGGATGTTGTAAATTTAGTCTAACAGGAGCATAATGTCAGCAAAGCTACAGCAACTTAAATTCATGCCTTAACATACCTTGCTTTATATAGTTAAATTGTTGAAGAGATAGTAAGACAGGTAAACATGAGGTGAGAAGCATAAAGCGCAGAGGTAGGATCTGCACAAGTTTTGATGGTGTCATGTTAAAGATGTGTGCCTGCGTGTTTCATTAAATATTTTCAGTGGAGCTTCCTTCCTAGTGAAATGATTAAACAGAATATCACAGAATGGCTGAGGTTGGCAGGGACCTCTGGAGTTCATCTGGTTCCACACCCCTGCTCAAGCAGGGCCACTTAGAGCAGGTTGCCCAGGACCATGTCCAGACAACTTTTGGATATCTCCAAAGATGGAGACTCCACAACCTGCCTGGTCAACCTGTGCCAGTGCTCGGTCACACTCACAGTGAAACAGTATTTTCTGATGTTGAGAAGGAACCTCCTGTGTTTCAGTTTGTGCCCTTTGCCTCTGGTCCTGTCATTGGGCACCACTGAAAAGAGCCTGGCTCTTTACAGCCTCCCTTCAGGTTTTGATATACATGATAACACACACATTGATGAGATTTCCGCCCCGCCCTCGCCCAAGCCCTCTCTTCTCCAGGCAGAGCAGTTCAAGCTGTCTCAGCCTTTCCTCATAGGAGAGATGCACCTATCTCTTTAGTCATCTTTGTGGCCCTTCATTGGACTCTCTCCAGTATGTCCATGTTTCTCCTGTACTGGGGAGCCCAGAACTGGACACAGCACTCCAGCTGTGGCCTCACCAGTGCTGAGTAGGGGAAAGAATCACCTCCCTTGACCTGCTGGCAATACTTTGCCTAATGCAGCCCAGGATGCTATTTGTCTTCTTTGCTACCAGGGCACATTGCTTGTCCACTTGATGTCCACCAGGACCCCCAGGTCCTTTTCTGCAAAGCTGCTTTACACCTGGGTGGCCCCCAGTATATATTGGTGCATGAAGCATACACATGAAGCATACAGGGGTGGAGATACTGGCAGGATAGTGTTAAGCTGGATCAGAAAGAAGGGGAGTGAGAAGGGAGGTGGCCTGTGGCAGACAGAAGTGGATGATTGAGCACTATCAGGGGGAGACCATCTAAGCACAGACCATGGGAAGCATTTTAGTGCCGTCCTGTATCAGCACCCACCAAAGCTGCTCAAACTGTATTTGGTAAAAGCTAGATATGTGACAGGAAGGATGAACTAATCCACATAGACAAACTTCTCATAGAGCTGTAGAGCATTTTGCAGTAGAGACTGATAAATACGAGAAACAAAACAAACCTAACTCAACTGAAAGTTTTCAAATCCTTCACTTCTGAAGTCTAATATTTGGGCTAAAGACTAATGTGTTAAACTGATTTACTTTTATATTAGTCACCAGCGCTAGTCATGCTTCACAGCATTTTTGAAAGTAATTGATAATTTTGCAATTATATTAAACACAAAAAACTTGAAATTCATGCTCATTAGCTCTAAATAGTCAAAGATATTTATAGTCAAAGATATTTATACATGCATGTCTTGAATTATCATGTACTGATAAGGAAATGAAACACCTGAATAAAGATGTATTACCATGTATTACCATCAACACTGCTTTGATGTAAGTAGAAGTCACATCTTAAAACACAAAAGCATGTGAAGACCTGGAATTCCTCTTTTCAAAAAATGGCAAAACAGTAATCAATTAAAATACTTTCTTATAATCTATTCTCTTTTACCATACCCCATTTTATGTAGAGAATTATCAAGGTCCTTAATTTCTGAGACTCTAAAAATAAGTATTCTTAGAGAAACAGAGAGAAGGCTCATTTTATCCACTATACTTTTTACATTTGTGCCTTAGATAATTAGGGACATTCGTTCATGATTTCCAATACCTAGGGAATACTGTCATTAGCAGGGGAATGCTCTCTGGTACCCTGAGGAAATGAAAAGCTTTTAAGAGCAATCACTGTTAATCACTTACATGCCAACATTATATACCTTCTGGAACTGAGGATGATATATAGACAGAATGCATTAAGTACCTGTATTTTACTTTCATTGTAGGCTTTCAATAAAAATGTAGTTTTAAAACATTGATTTGCATGGCCTGCTTTCATTACAAAATACATGATATCTAAGAATTCTGTAAGATTACACTTCTTGTACAAGCTATTGAAAATATTCTCTCTGATTCCATAGCTGAACTTCATTGTGTTTTTGGCATTACTATACTTTGTTACACAATTCCACTTGAGTGGTAAATGCCAAGGGCAAGAAGGCAGCCCTTTTGTAAGGGTGAAAGAAAAACTAAAACAAAAGGTGATAAATGCAATTAAATTTATCTTTACTTCCTGCTCAGCAGGAGACTTAGCACCTGCACAGTTGCAGTACCCACAACACAGTACATAGATTAACATTACACACTCATGATTTGCAAGTAATTGCTGTTATTCCAGTTTTTTTAATATCAAGTGTTTTCTATCCAATGTTAATGGCATATAATATCCTATAGAAGTGTTAATCACGTGAAAGATGGTAGAATAAAACAGAGAGAAAAAGGCTACTTTTTAAAGAAAGCAACTTTTTTTTGTATAGTATTAATAAAACCAGGGGCAGCTCTTACTTTTGGTATAAAGCCAGAATTTAATGATACTTAATAAAATGTTTTTGTGTCTTATTTCTCTGCTGTACTAACCATGTGTACTTTACATGCTAGCACCAAGCCTAGCACCACAGCACAGCAAGCACACACTGGAAAAGGAGGCAGACTGCACTCATGCACTGGGGTCCTCAGTGCGGATACCTGCCAACTAAAAACATTTGACATATATATATATATATATGAATGACATATATCAGCAAAAAAAATCACAAATAATGACTCCCAGTAAAAAGATCTGACAAGTTTATATACTTGGGGAGCTAGGAAGGACTGAAGAAGTCATCTACTGCTGTCCAGCTAATGAAAAATTCCTCTAGTGCAATTTATGCCAATTACTTCTTGTGGTAGCTATTGTGAACACAAAAATCAAAATCTTTCTTCTCACTGACCAAATTCTACAGGACTTACATTCTCTCCCATTGTTTAATCTTTAGACAAACAACTCCAACACAATTTTCAATCTGTCCTTGAACAAAGTCCTACTATATTAAGTTATAATTATTCTCTTCTGGATGCTTTCTAATTTGTCTGCATCTTTTGGTTGTTAAACGGCCCAGTTCCTGCAGAGTGATTATTTCCTCACCTGACCAGTATGCAGTATTTAGCTACTGAATCCCATGAGCTCCACTGCCAGTCATTCTTATACTGCTGAGGTTGCAGTGGCCTATCCTGTAAACAGATGGTAAATTCAAAAAGGAAGTGCTTACATTCTTGAAACCTCTGTATAAGATCTGAAGTTCCTTCTTTGTGAATTTACTCTGTGCTTCCAGCAGTTCAAGAGCTTCAGGTCTATGTCGTACTGTGGCCATTTCCATTTCATCTTCTACAGTGTCTGCAGAATACAAGAGACAGAAGGAAAGCTCAACAAGAAATATAGGATGTAGAAATATCTAAGCCTTGCAGAAAAAAAGTAAGTTAAATGACATTCTTTTAAAGAACAGCTTTTGCATCTTTACAGACAAATAGCATGTTCATTTTGAATTCATGGGGAAAGGGTATCTGTCTGCTTCAGTGGCTGCACAGAACATGGAACAGCAGTGATGATCCAGCAGTCTGGATATTGTCACATCAGTACAAATAGCAATAAACGGAAAGCCAACATTCTGCAAGAGCATGCATGACACATTCAGAATGACTTTTCTGTTTCTATGAATCTCTAAGCAAAGAAAACAATTTTATAAAACTTTAGTGACTTCAGAATATTGGAAATTTTCCCTTGGTTGTTAATGGATGTGAATTCGCTCTATCAGGCTGGGGTTCTCAGTGTTATCCTTTAACTGTGAAGTTGTGCTTTGGGAAGTGGGTGAGATTGATGTTGCATATCCAACAATACACCTTACTTTGAGTACTGTATAATAAACCCTTCAGGGCAACGTGATTATTCATGGTGAGCAGCCTACGTGGGGAATATGAGTATTTTAGTGACCTCATCATTAGGTGAATAAGAATGTGGATATACACATTCAAGGCTTCCAGCTGAGTGCAGCCCTAAAAGAATGCAAGATAGCAATGCATTTTTTTCCAGGCGGAGTTTTAAATGTGAAAGTTCAATAAAATAGGTAAAGAAACTTTCAGTGTGTATTTTTTATATGGGGTGCCAGCCATATACCTGATCAAAATATGAATGTGTGCACCTGTTTTTAAGTACTCACAGCATTAAACATAGCTTATGTAGTACTCCAGACTAATTTAATCAAATCACTGCCTTATTCTGGTTTAAGAGTTATACCAACTATAGAAATTGTAACTGAGAGAAAGAAAACGCACATAATTGTCACTTCTACAATGCTGAAGATATATATTTTATTTCATCAGAGTGTGGGACTGCATTCTTAAAGTTTTATTCAGTTCAATTTTCATAAGAGCACAATATTAGGATACTCCATTAAAACAGTACTATGCTTACATCTTCACATATTTTTGTTCTGCTACAATGCAGTAATAATAACTTTCAGCTGCTTGGGAGAAATCTGGCAGCAGAAGATATAGTTCAGCTAAACAGAAAAAGAACAACTTTTAAATAGATGTAATAACAATATGTAAACTGTTTGGATAAATCTTCATAAAATTGTAGAGCCTTGTCTTTTCTCCTGTCAAAGAGGTGTTGCTGTTAGCACTTATCTCAGGAAGATGATGTCAATGTCAGCCAGATGATCTCAGTGTCACCTGCAGTCTTATCTCAAAATGTCCGTTGTGTATTGGCTTATGGACAAACTATAATATGTTTTTCTTTCATTTTTCTTCGTAGATTATCTCATATAACTCATAGACCACTACCATCTTTGTGAAACTTCCAATCTAAACAATATTGACAAAACCCCCAACTGATACAACTTTACATTGACCTTATGATGTTTGACAATAGCTTTAAAGGGCCAGTATCTGAATTCACAAGATTATAAGAAAATTTCAGCTCTCTTCTTTAAAAAGACACTCTGTGGTGCAAAGAGGAAGTGAAAAATCCTGCCTTTATAGATGAAATTGGAATAAAGTAGTTCCAGAGTTAACAAGCTGTCTTCCTAATCTATGGAAGGTGTAGCAAAGTTCTTGAGTCCAATTTTAATCCTGCAGAAACATCTAGGGTGTATTTTGCACAGTTTCTAAAGCCTTTCCATCATGTTTTAAGGGATTAATCTTTTATATTCTTTATACAGTCACTAAAGTCTCTATGGCAATGTTATGCTGTAGATATGCAGCCCAATTTTTTTGTCAACTGCAAGTCAACACTAGGTGCTTATACTAAATTGACAAAAGAATCAACCTGAGTATATTGTTGAAAAGTCACTTGTGTTTTATATGCCAAGAGTTATATGGGATTTAAATCAGCTATTGTTTAGACAGAAGGGACTTAATTGGAAAGGAGGTCTCTAAGCATCCATTTATGAAACATCTGGCTACCTAGAAAGATATCTACAAGCTTTTCTAGAAGCTAAATGAATACACATAATAAATGTGAGGCTAGAGATAAAGGCCAGACAATGTTATGCTGAGCACAATGTTTGGTATATCCTTAGTAATAAACATTTTTATTGTGTTTTAATGATTCGGTGAGAATGTAGAAGATTGCAATGTGGTGATGATGTTGGCTTTCTGTTAATGAAAAGCTTCAGTAAAACAGTCTTTTCATACTCTATTTTTGTAGTCTCTTATAGATATAAATAACCAAAAAATAAGATCACTGTAAACTTCTTTATAAGATTACTGTAAACTTCTTTATAGTGTGCCAACTATGCTGATTAAAATACTATAGCATTCATGAGTCACTTGCAGGTTTTTTAATTTTTTTCTTCACACTTATGGCTGCCATTATTCTGGCTGGAAAAAAAAAATTCTATACTTTAAAATATGCAGTGAAAATGTGTGAAAATATATCTATTTCTGAACATTAATGATTTCTATGGCACTAATGAAAAACTAGTTATTTCAGTTCTCTAGTTTTTTTAGCCTAAGAAAGTTAAGTTTAGGGGGTTTTTAATTTATTTATAAAAGGTTAACACATGTTAACTGAAAAACAGCAACACGTTCATATTCGCGCATTAATATATTAAAATATTCTTACTGATTTCATTAATGAGTAGCTTCTAGCTAAACAGTAAAGACAGTTTTTAATGTGTTTGTCACAGGAGCTCTGCTTTGAACCTTTCATTGTTTATTAAAGAAGAAAATGGTAAAAACAATGCAAAAAGCCAACATACTCTTCAAATAATGGCAGCTGGAGAAGCATGCCCAAAGTTAGGGCTCAGTTCATATCTGTAAAAATTGTGCACATGCATTTGCCTGCACAAACCCCAAATTATAGCTCTCCTATCCAATTAATAATTGCATACACATATGCTTTTCATTTCCAAAACCATGAGTCTAGTCCTATCTCTAGCACACACATTTAAACAGTTAGCTAAAGAAGGATGAATTTAATTTTAGGCTTACTAGGCTAAAGAACACAAATGAGAAAAACTGTTCTTTGACATGCTTTGTTCAATGGGAATGCTGAAATAAGATTTAAATTATTGAAGCAACATTTTTCTGCACATATTGATAGAAGTTAAGCACAGAAGTGCAAATTCAGGCTACGTTTATTTCAACAAATTACTTGTATTAAAAATATTTTCCTTAAAATTTCTAATGAGTTCACATTATGTGGTTGTCGTAGGTAGTGCTGGCTGCATTCCTAGTACATTACAATGTTGCTTCTTTCATGCTAGCAGAAATCAAATAGCACATTATGTTAAAATGGGATAATAACTACGTGTGTCTACAATGATATTCTTATTTAATATAATATTTTCATTTAATATAACATTCATAATATAACATTTCATTATTGATGAGAGTACAGAGAAAAATGCTGAATGCATTTTTTTACTATTTTATTCTCAAATATGAAATATTTAATGCAAGTTTTATTTTGACTTCTGGTTTATAAAACAAACAGTTTCAGTAAGAAAACAGAAGTTTTGCATGGTCAAGGTTACTAAGACTGACTCTAAATATTTTTGTGTTACCTGTGCAGACAAAAAGCTTGCACAGATATGTGCAAGAAATAAGGATGTGTTGCTCTCCAACCAACTTCAAACAAACAGATCAAACCTTCTATTCCTTCTATTCTATTTCCTTTTTCTATTCTATGCCTCATCATCGGAAGAGTGCAAGGTCAGGCTGGATGGGGCTTTGAGCAACCTTTCAGCAAACCTGAAAGATTTCCCTACCCAAGGCAGGGGGGTTGGACTAGATGATTTTAAAGGTCTCTTCCAACCCAAATCATTCTGTGATTTTATTATTCCTTTTATAGTCTAAGGTTGTATTACTCGGGTATGTAGCTGAAAGCAACTTCCACATAATGAATTACTATCAGGTAACATGACAGTAACTGACCTTTTTAAGCTACCTTATTTTCAAGTAAAACACATCAGCTGAAGCCACCATGAAATGTCACTGTGCATCCACGTCTTTAATCCTTTTAATCTTTGAGATCTCAAATACTTAGAAATGAAAGCAAGTACCACAGCCTTCTCTGTAAAGGACCATATGAAAGACGGTGAAGTAGGGTAGCAAAAAAAAAAAGCCTAGATCCATACCACTGAAGACTATGCAATTCACAGGGGCCTGTGTCCGTAACCAAGTTGCCTCGGGTTGTCCTACAATCACTGGACACAAGGAACTGCTCTTGGAGGCATTTTTTCACCTTTGATTGATTGATATCCTTTAACAGAAGAGTATACCAGAAGCACAGGGACAACTCAGCTTCTAATTTTAGGTGGTCAGATTAGTGCCTAGAATTAAGCCAAATTAATCTAGACTGAATTGGGTCCACAGGCATATTTTAAAATCAGTTATAGTAGCCAATTTATA